>NW_022995744.1:8880538-9372097 GCF_900245975.1 Drosophila guanche | reverse complement strand
CTATCCGTTGAGGTGCCACAAGGGCAGTCTTTACGCCTCAATTCCTTTTCTTGTTTACGCGGCCGAGGTCCAACAATTTTTGCGTCTTCCTAATCAAAATGTGAAAAATTGTTTTTCATCCTTCCGCTGGCACCTACCACCGCACCCCCGCACCTCCGCGCTCAATCAACTTTGTTTTGATTGCAAAATGTGCGAGAGAGAATTTTGTTTTGTGCCTTTTTTTTAGAGGGTATTACGGGGATTTTCTTTCCTTTCCTTTTCTTGCTCTTTGGCAGCCGCAAATTCTACACATCCAAAGCTTAGGGTATTCCACGCCTCGACCCTCATTTCGGCAATTATTTTCCTATTGTTTTCTTTGGGGCTTTCGCCGATGCTTAATGGGTCTACATTTTTGTTTGGGGTCTCGCAACCTACGAAACTTTCCACAATGCAGTGGGCGGACGCGAGTCTATTTTCAGTGCACAATTTTAATGGCTCTCCTCACATTTGACATTTTGCAAAGATAAATAAATTGCAGCTTGTTGCAAGTGAAGTAAAACAAAAAGATTCGTTATGGATCTTAAAATCTGAATTTTGTTTTGGTTTTTGAGCATGGACAGACTTTGACCTTTCTGCCATTTAGCTAACAATTTTTAGCTGAATTATTTTTGTGTAAACTAATAACTTTGATGTCCACTTTAATGTCTTGTTTACTTGGTCTCCAGATTTTGTCTTTCTGGCTGTCAGTTCGCAGTGAAACTTGAGACTTTATGACGTTATTGATGGCTCTGAAATGGAATGATTTTGTGGATCTAATTTCTTAGATAAATGATTGGATTATTATTACGATTTTGCCTGTTCAGCACGTAAACCAGGAAACGTCAAGCTGTAAAGTCGTTGAAGGATGATCTACTCAGAGATTCAGCGATGTACAGCAGGCAGCCAAAATTCTGCCAATCAATCAGTACTTTTCCCTTCCATTTTCATTGCACACTTCCTGTTGTTGTTTTCTGGGAGTGTTCTTTTGCCCAGCCCTTTGCCAAAAACCCGGCAAACCCAGCTCTAACCCCTGAACCCACACACAGAAACAGAAACAAGCAACGAATACAAATCGTATCGGCTTTCGCCATTGCAAGTGTCTGCTCAGCCTGATCAAGGGCTTATCTCGCTGCGATCGATGGGATCGAGGCAGGCACAGCCACTGGCATTTGTCATGGGGATCAGTTCGGATGGGGGGAGCCTTGACCTGCAGCGATCTCGAGCACAAAGACAGACAGCAGCAGCGGCGTCGCTCATTGTTGTCATAAATTACACTTCAATTGTTGGCTCCAGAGCCTGGGATAGAAATTGGGCAGAGGGATAGAGCTAGAGCGAGGGCCTGCCATTTGCCATGTGCAATCAGTGCATTTTTGTCCGTCTCTTTTTATCTTTTTGTGTTGGGTTTACAAGTCCCTGTGCGAGCCCTGAGAAAAGTGTCAAAAATATCAAATGTCCTTTTGTAGACAGGTTCTGGCTCTGGCTCTGGCTCTGGCTCTGGCAACGCTTTCTTCACGCTCTGTGCATTTCTATGAGTGGTTTGCCTGTGTCTAGTATCTGGAGAGCTACCTGCCAGGCATAATTAATTTAATCATTGCTCATTGCACACATTGAGCAGCGACGAACAAAGAGCAAACTCTGTATTCTGCCATCCCTGTATCGCCGGCACAAGTGTCCCAGTCCATTGTGTGTTGAGGCATCCTTGTGACGTGCCCCAGACCCACGACAGGCCAGAGCCAGAGCCAGAGCCAGAGACAATCGCTCGCCCCACCCCACTCCCCGGCAGGCCATGACAAACAATATTCTGAAATGAAAGAACCTGAAGCTGAACCACGAACCCCCGAACCCCCGAACCCCCGAACCCCTGACCCTTCGAACCCTCAACGGCTGATTGAGCGCTGAGGTTTTTCTCGAGTTGATCTTCTTCATCCGCTTCGTCATCGTGCCCTCCTCCCTCCGCCGCATCTTTCGACTACTTCTCATCATCATCGTCATCCTCATCAACTCTTCATTTGTGTGACAAACAAAGACGCTGCTCGAGAGAGCTCAAGTCGCTAGACCTGAGTGAGCGAGAGAGAGAGAGAGAGAGGCTCAGGGATGGGCGTGCTGCATGATCGATCGTGTCCATTAGAGCCGTGAAGAACTTAGAACTTGTTGCTAATGATCAGGCAGGTTTTTTATGAGCAGATATACCGAAAGATGATGGAAATTTCATACCTGAAAGGAAAAAAAGAAAACTTAAGGTTTAATATTTGGTTTTAATGGTGCTAAAAATTAGTTAAAAAAAATATAAATTAATGAAGCAAGCAGAAAAATATTCCAATTTGATTTTTAAGTTTTCGAGGAATTTCAATTATTTTTGGAATATTTGTTGGTGGGTTTTCGGGTTTATTATGGTATAATTTAATTTACTCATTTATTTACGATTTATCCATAAATTTCCCGCTAAAATATCAAGCAAAACTCATGAGAATTTTGCATTAATCTCTGCAGAATCGCACACTTTGTGAGCAGTTACAGAGAAAAGTCCAAGAATAAGACTTAACATCAGTTTCCTTTTACATTCCCTCTCAGAGATAAGCTGAAAGCCAGAAGTGCATAATCCGATTTGTTATCCAACAATCTTATTTCTCGCTTCGCATTGCGTGACTATCGGGTTCAAGTCACGCGCACGCACACGCACACGCACACGCACTCATCACTGACGGCCAACGGTGTCCCACTGCGAGGGTTGAGATCGCCTGAGCGACGACAAACAGAAGACGAAGACGAAGACGACGACAAAGAAGAGACGAAAACGAAAACGAAGACGACGCCTGATCGACTGCTGGACAGACGTACAAACTGTGTGCGTGCCTACCAAGAAACGAATGAGCCTGGAGTGGGGGGTGGAGTTGGAGTGGGAGTAAGAGTAAGAGTCGGGGGTGGAGTGCGAGTGTTGGGTCTGGTGCCTGGCGTATTTTGGTAGTTAAATTGTGGGCCCATTGTCTCTCGCTCTCTCGCTGCTGGAACATGCATAAATTGTTGCTAATATCGGGTATCGATGGGACAAAGAATGGAACTCGGACTGGGACTGGTTTGCCACAGCTGGACCCTTGGCACCTTTGGGCCTATCCAGCCATACCTGAAACGTACCCCTGTCCTATGTGAGGTGTTCTTCCATGGAAAGAAATGAAGCAACATCTCATGGTGCGCACTTTGCATATAAATCATTTTTATGACTTGTTATTTTTCACTATTTATTTTACTCTTTCTCTGCTGCCTCGTTGTTTATCGAAGGAAAAACAAAGAAATATTTTTTTTTTCCTCTTTTATTTTTGTTGATTTTCATTGGGGTTTGCGCCGTGCCCCTCTCCCATCCGTATATCTGTAAATTACAACATTATTTAGCTCTGGCTGCCGATGCGGGATTGAATAATTGCCGGACTCCATCCGTTGAGGGTAGCGGGGGGTATCGTAATTAAAGGCAGACCCCAGACCCCAAATGTGAATTCTCATTGCCTCCTGCCGCGCCTTATATAGCCAGGTATCTATCTATCTATCTATCCATCCATCCATCTGTGTGTTTAATTAACAGCTTTTGACCTTGTCCAATCGTTTATAGACAATTGCCCTTCGTTGCCGGGGGAAATCCGCTTCGGTTTCGGACACATGGAAATGCTCCAGCCTAGAGTGAAAGATTTAAGAGATAATCCCTAAAAACTCGATTATTTATTAGGCAAATTAAATTAGTGAGAAATTAGTGGCCACTAAGGGCCTGTGGCTAGATTGTCACAAATCCAAGGGGTTCCGTGTATCAATCAGATAAACGATGGACTAAAATATGCCCACAGTAAAGGTTACAGCAAACAGAGAGACAAACAAAGATTTAGATACTAATCGGATGGTGATTAATTGCTTTAATTATTAATAATAAGTTTAAGAAGTTTTTCCTAAGAACTTTGGGCTGTTAATATTTAATTACAAAAGATTAAAAGTTGTGTAAGCAGCAAGAGCAAATTTGTGAAGGGCTAACAACTATTTACGGACTTGTATTTGTTTATTTTACGAATAAAAACATAATTAGATTAGATTAAAAAATGTTTAAAAATATATTTTGAGGGGAATATACTTTGAAACTGTCAAAAGTAATTTGTTTTCGCTTGAATTTGATCATCAAAATGCAATTCTTTGAGCTTAATATATTTTAAATTTGCATTAAAACTATTTCAGATTAAAAATAAATGTTTTTGATATTTGTATTAAATATTAACATTTCGAATTAAAGAAATTAACTCCAACTTAAATATTTTTAAAGTGTTTTATTTATTTTGTAAGTGTTTTATTTATTTTTAAGGTGTTTTATTTATTTTTTAAGTGTTTTATTTATTTTTAAGGTGTTTTAAAGTATTTTTTAAGGTATTTGGAGTACTTTTTTTTCGAATATAGGTATATAGGGAAATCAATTCTATTTAATTTCGAATTTTTTAATATTTAATTTAAGTTTTTTTAATAACCAAAATTTCTCCGAGTGCCCCCTCTCTCGCAGCAATTGATTGCTTCTGGAAAATGATTGCAAGTACTTTGTATACCCCTTTTCGTTGACGATTATTTCGTGTTTCAAATACCATTTAAGTTCCCTTAATGACTACTAAATAGTTATTAATCAGAAGCAAGTCCTGCCCCGACCCCGCCCTATTGCTAATGGAATTTACCAGCGCAGGCCTTATAAAATATTCAAAATCAATTTCCCCCCCACTCCATTAGGGTATGGCCTGCCTGGCCCTTGGATTTGAACAATTTGTTTACACTGCTTAACAATTTATGTGGCATTCAAGCAGTAAATGTCCCCGCGACCCAATATCGGGCCGCAGCAGCTCCTCCCAGTCCACTCTCAAAATCGCATAATCCACCACAAACAATGTGTTTTGGTGGAAAAGTCGGGGCCTGTTCGCCGGGCTGTTTGTTTCTTTTCTGTTTTGGAGTACAGAACTGTAATAAAAAGTGAATTCGAAATAAACAAAATGTTTGTAATATCAGAAATTTATTGCAATTGTAGGCCGAACCGGGGAACAGGCTAGTTGTGGGGCCGGAGCAGACTGGAGGAGCGATTTATAAAAAGAAAAACCAAAATTACGCGACTTGTTTAAATTCTGAAAAGCCATTAAACGCAGCTGGGGCCCCCGGACACGGACACGGACACGGACACAGTGCCGGGGCCAGAACCACAATTATCATGAACGCAATATACAGGCAGGCAGGCAGGCAGGCAGGCAGGCAGGATGGGGCATGGCAAACACTTTGACGCAAAAACTTAGATCGTTAAATATTTATAAACGAGCTGAGAAAACACTCTCACACACACACAGACAGACAGCAGCAGGCAGTTGCACAAGAAATTAGACAGTGGAAGGGACCAGCGAGGAAGCGGACATCAAGTGGACACCAGCTGGATACCCCCACAGGGAGAAAGAGAGAGAGAGAGAGAGACACGTCGGGGCTGTATATCAACACATCATAATCCCCTGGGGGAGACCAGGGGCCACCGACTGTTTATAAGGCTTAAGCTCCAGCCTAATATGGCTTTAATGAGCTGTCCAAAAGCCACCGCCTGGAGCTCACACAAAAAAAGGGGTGTCAAGATTTCCGCTTAAAGCATTTTTCTACTCAACCAAAAAATGTGCGGCAAACAAAAGATTTAGCAAACTTATTAAATGTTATTAAATAAAATGTTCATAGAAAATGACTTTGGGATAAAGAGATAAGCAAAATAGGGAAACATTTTTGAAGTGAAACAAAAACAGGCAAAATCCTTGGCATATTCATTGAGAGTTTTGAAGTTTAGGACGCCAAACAGACAATGAAAACGATTTTCAATTGTTGTAAAGAATTCATGCATCTAAAAGAAAGATTTAAATAAGTTAAAAAGTGTTTCCATTATTTCAAATAAAAATAGTTTACATTAAATAAATATTATTCCATGTGTAAATATGCAATCGAATCCAAATAAAATATATTTTGGCTTTAAAATAAATATTCAACAGTTTTGCACTTTCTCTCGCACTTGAAAATATTTTTAAAACGTATTAAATAGGTCAAAAAATATATTTTCCATTAAATTAATATTATTTCAACTTGAAAGAGTTGCTATAAATATATTTCCCATCAAAATAAAATATATTTCATATCATAAATAAATATTCATTAGTTTTCCACTCCCTTCCATCCTTAAAATTGTTTTAATCCCTGAAACCTGCACTCTAAATTCACTTAAGCATTGAACATTCTTTGCTGCTCTTTTCAAAGCTAAATAATTCAACGGACAGCATCGATTACGAGTTTGTTGCCAGTCTAATGAACGAACGTCCCTCCCACAAGCAAAATAAAAACCCAACGAAAAGCGCCAAAAACTGTTGTAAAAATCCACTTGCAAGCTGCAACTGAACCGTGTTTTATGTGCCTGAAGTGGAGCAGCAGCTGCGGGGCACTACAATGGTTTAATTAACATTAACGCTGACGCCAACTACTCATTGGCAATAGAGAAGCATTAAAAGGAATTTATTTTAAGGACCAAACAGGCAATAAATCACATTACATGTCGCCATAAAAACAAAAAGGCCAACAAAAAGCTCTTCCACTGCCACCCTTTTGTGTACGAGGCAGGGCCGGAGAGTGATTTGGTGCTGGCAGTAGAGGATGGCAATAAAATGGATGAAAATGTTTTGTATATCGAAAAATCAATGCATCAATTTGGGCAAAAGGAAAAGGGCTGCCATAGGGGGGCCTTTGAGTAGAAAAAGTAGTAAAAATTGTTTTGTTGTCGTATACTTTTTGATGTCCATAGTTTGTTGCCGCTTTTATTTTTGTTATCACGAGTGCCCCACCCCCCTAAAAGCATCGACATTAAGCCCGAGGATAGCACATCAAAAAACGTCTATTAATGGCGATTATGTGGCACATAAAAACGATGAAAACTAACTGCCATATAAGTAATGCGATTACAGCTCCCAACTCCTCCAACCGTACCTAATTGATGAGGATTTTGGATTTTATGCTTTTAATGCGACTGTTAAAATTCGCAGCTAAATCCGCAGAATTTATCCTTAATGCTGGGGAAGGTATTTAACAGCACATTGATGAGAGATTATTGTGGATGTGCGTGGCATGCAATTGGATTTGGATTTGCGTTTGCATTTATTACTTTGCCCCCATTGGGGGTACTTTAAACAATTATAGGAATATATTTGCGGACCATTCAGAGGCCTCATTTTGAACACTTTCTTTCGTTATTAATATTATCTATTTATTGTGGTTATTACTTTACTTTTTGGAAGACATTATTCCATGTGAAAAATGCTCTACTTGTGCTGCAAATCTATAAATCCTTTTACTCCTCACTGAAAAGTGAGTCTAAAAAAGTGTCCCGACACAGTCTCCGGACAGTGCCCCCGGGAGGGACTTTCGAAAGTTGTACAAGTACTATGAAGCGCTATAAATTTCATTGTGCTCCTCGTGTGCCCCAGTGCAACTTTCACCCGTTTAAGCAGCGTTTGGCAGTGCCAAGTAGAACATCAACATGACAAGTGTGGTCTGGGTTGGGTCTCGTTTGGATCTGGTTTTCAATGGTTAGTTTTCCACACATGTCTCTCTCTCTCTGTGAGCATAAAACTGACTGGCAGAAAAGGAAACACATTGATTTGGCATTTGAGCGCAAATTCATTGCAATAAAATCAGCGCTGGATAAAGTTTTTTTGAATGCCACTTTCAATATTTGTTTTTCGCACACCCCAGTGAGGACTGCTCCTTGCTTGCTGGCTGCCTGCTGTAGTGTCTGTGTTTGTTTTTGGTCCTGTTTTATTTGCCTTATATCCTGGCATACCCAGCGGCGGTGGCAATTGTAAAACGCGTTTTGTAATCGAAACTTTTAACGACTTGATGCGATTGGAAATTGTGTAATATTGAGGCACTAATACACACACCACTGCCGCAACGAGTGGAGGTCCTGGAGGGTCCTTCAGATTCTTTACTGCTTGCCTGTGGCACGCTACGTTTCGCTGAGCAGGGCACATCGGTTGATTGGGCAAAGAAGGGAAAAGGAAAAAATATATATAGAATACCAACTGCAATGGACATGTGTGCATGTACCAGACTGTATGTAGTATTTGATTTGCCGATGAGCCGTGAATGATTCGCTCGTTCGAGTGCCTTTCCTTTGATGTCAGCTGCTTAAGAGTTGGTTCAGTTCCTAATTATAACGATGATTAAGGGAACTGTTTGAGAGCTGCAGTTCCTGCAGAAGAAATGCCAGAAATCACTTTATTTCCAATACAAAATCTATGAGCTAAAGTCTGTGCATTCCCTGGGGCATCATGAGGGTTTTCCACCTGCCATATGCCCCCCAAGTAATCACTTTGCCCAAAAACAGCTCAGCTCAGAGCCATTCAGGAGATTACTTGGAGAACTTTCAGCCATTTGTATCTTATTTGTGAGATTTCCATTGACAATTTATGTACTTTTTCTGCTAAAAAGGGGCTTTACAGATTCGTCACAGTCTCTGTTATTTCCCTGCTCAAAGTGCTAATAAATTTCAACTTAATTTCCAAAATGTGCAACTAACACATAAAAAGCAAACACACACACACACACACGCACACACTCCAGAGACTTGCCGCAGCATAAGCCCCTCCTTGAGGCATTGTTCTTTGGTGCAAAAATGTCGGGTATGCTTTTTAGCATAAAACTTCAATTGAAATTGACATTTGAGTGGAAAGTAATTGCATGAGCATAAAAAAGGCGTTCACAGGGGCAGGGCAGGGCGTGTTTAATATATGATGGCTACTATTTTTAGGCATTAAATGCGATACCTCCCATCCCATCCCATCCCATCCCATCCCATCCATCCAGTTCGGGAAGTTCTGCTGAAGCTCATTATGCGCTCGTTTATATGCCGCATTTGTGAGCCCCGCTGCTGTGCCGTTGTTTTTTTTTTGCAAACTTTTGTGCACATTATGAGGGTCGGGTCGGGGTCTGGTGGGTCTCTGTGTGTGTTTTGGTTTCTCTTCTTCTGCTTTGCTTTTCCGCTACGCGGGGGCGGGGGGACTTACTTCTGGGTTCCGGGTTCTTGTCGCTTGGTTTTGCTTTTTTGTTTTTGTTTCTGTTTCTCTTTTTAAATTAAATGCCAATAAATTTGCATTTTGTGTTGTTGCTCTGCCCCCATCCCTCCCATAGCAATTGCTCTAAGTGCGGCGTTTGGTATACAACAACAACAACAAAAAAAAGTGTCATTTGCTTTGGGCACTCGTGCCTTCGATTTGCTTTACTTTCATTTCATTTTCGTTTGGTTTGGGGGTTGGCATAAAACTTTTTCAATTCCCAAACCCACACAACAGCAAAATGTCCAACTTTTACAATCGCAAATAAATGTTGTTAATTTGTTTTAATTTCGGGACACATTTATTTGCTAATTTCCAAACCGGACAAGGCCAACCCCAACCATTGGAAAATGGTTTTGAAATTCGATTCAGCGACTGCTGGAGTGGGAAAAATGGTAGCAAAAAAAAGGTTAATTTGATTAAAAATTAAATCAAATTTCGGTTTAAATACTATTTAAATAAATAAATAAATATTTTTACTTAATAATAATAATTATAAATAATTTAGCTCCCATTTATGGCCCAACCTTTCAAGTATCCCCACCCTCTGAATTCCCCCTCGCCACATCCGTTGAACCCGAAACATTTTCCACCTGCGGCAAGGCATTTGTGTGCCTTCCCTCCGCCATCATCTGCTGCAGCTGCTCGACATGGCTGGGCTGCAGTTGCTCCATGCAGCCGTAGTAGAGCACATCCGAGATCAGCTTTCGAGCGAGTACTCGCTGACGCTGCGAGAGCTCCTGGAACTGACTGCTCCAGGTGTGGGCCAAGGCCTCCGTTTCGCTGGGACAGGCTCTGCGCTCGGGGATCTGTTGATAGGTGGAGCAGGAATAGTTGGTAGCCACCGGCGAGGGACAGGAAGCAGGAGATGCCAGCGATTCCTCTTTAATGAGCCTGCGGCGCCTTTTGGGCGAAGTTATTTCATAGGCGGGATAGAAGAGCTGCAAAAAGGAGTCATGGAATAGCCGCTGGAAGAACATTTCGCTCCCATTACCTCCTCGCCATTCAACTCCAAGGCTGCTGCTCCACTATCGCTGGTTGCTCCTGGAACTGGCACAGCGGCATCATCCTCCTGCCCCGCGAGGAACCCCAGCAGTTCAAAGTACCACAAAGTGGACTCAAAGGGCTGCCCCTCCTCGATGCACTGCTCTCGCTTGCGCTGATCCCGCCGAAAATTGGTGCGAAACGAATTGATCTTCTTGACCACCAGCGAGCGATTGGCATGCGGCTCCACCTCGCGCAGCTTACCCACCAGCTGCTCATATCCGGCGGTCTTCATGGCCCGACTGCTGTACTGCGGACTACGCACCTTCCACACGGCGGGCAGCGATCGGTAGAGCAGCAGAAATTCTGTCCAAAATTGTCGGTCACGTGAGTTCATCTTCGCCTACTCCTTCGCTGCCTCTCTGCCCCTGCTGTACACCGCGAATACACGCACAATACTGAAACGCTCGAAATCGGACATGCACAATCTTGCATGCGCAAATCTCAAGCGAACAGAAGAGAGACAGAGTGAGAGAGAGCGTAGGGTGGGAGAGCGCGCGTTTGTGCAAACGTCAGCGCATTGATTGCGCTCCCGCTTCGTTTATTACAAGTGTTGGACCGGGGTGGGGGGCTGCGCAGGCTGGTGGCAATGGGTCGCCGCCACTCTCTTTCTCTCACTCTCTCATTTACTAGGATACCCTATGCTAGCAGAGTGGAAGGGTATGCCCAGTCAGGCACAAGGCAAAGACTTTTTCCATTACTTAGCGCCAAACTTTTACTTACTTCAATGGCAGCTATAAATATTTTTAATTTAAAATGTATAGCTATTTGCCAGTATTAATGGTCATCAATTGATCGACTACAATTTCTTGCTGGTCATTTTTTTCTCTCTGCATGCAATTTGCGCAAACAGCTGTTGTTTTTTCACTATGAACTACCCACCGGCAGCGGTGTTTGCTGCTCGCCTGACTGACAAAAGTATATTTTAATATTATGGTTGCAAATGCAAATGACGCCAAGTCATGAAAAATATTATTAAATATTCAGAAAGTGACGTAGGAAAACCAATATGCAGAAGTGTGGTTTTAATGGATAGATTACAGAACAGGGGGAAAGCCTTACAGAAAAATAAAATGCAATATTTTCTATAAGAAATTCTTTAATTTACAATTTTCGAAAGCAAATTAATTGCATTCCATAGAAACAATAAATCTGGTTCCATTCCACTGCTTGGGTTACATATTTTTATTAAAATGAATCAACACAAATCGAAGCAAATCGAATGCCTAGTGGAATAGTTCCCCGCCACAAAAAAATTTCTGGGCTATTCTTCTACCCCAAAAATATTAATAAAAATGTTTCCCTTCTGTTGCCGCTTTTATGTGACTTCTTGTCATAAGTAAATTTAAGCTGCAAAGTTATTTGGTCAATGCAAACAGAACGGAAAACAGAACGAAAGCGAAACAACTGCAACTTCTTCCCTCCCACTCGAACACATTGCTGCTGTCCGTTTCGTTTCGTTTCGTTTCGTTTTGTTCACATCGAGTAATTGAAATAACGTTATTTACATGACAAATGCCAAATATTTGCGAGGATACAAATATTGATGCCGCGAGCACATTTAAACATGAAAGCAAACAGACAGACAGAAGAGCACCCACAAGCAGGATGAAGACATTTCTGCACTTGCTTCAATTATGCGTAAGGAGAGAAGGAGGACAAAAGGCAAAAGGCAGGAATGGAATTGAAGTGAAACTAAAGCCTTTTGCAAATAGTTGTTAAAATATGTCAATAACCTTGCCATTTACTGTCCTCCTGCCATCCATCCCCAGCGAGCACTTGAGGGTTCCGAATCAATAGTGAGCCCGAGCAGCCAGCCAGCCCCCCAGCTTCAGCCTCGACCAGGGCATAGAATTTCGGACCGGACGGGGGCGGGGCGGGGCTGGAGAATAAGCGCAGAAAATGTTTAATTAAATTCCGGGACACATTTGGCATGTTACATTGCCATTTTGCCCTGCCCATTGCTCCAGAGTCGCCACTAACCACAGACTGTAGTCGTTGTCGCCGGAGTCCCGACCCGACCCGACCCGACCCCCAAACTGAAACAGAAATTGCAATAAAAATACCAAAACGTAGCAGAAATTAAGCAAAAGCAAATTATGTCGTTGCGCAAAGCTATTGACATTTTCCTTGTTTTCCACTTTTCCCATGTAGTTTTCCCTGCGGTTGAGGTCACCCCGGCATGGAGTGCTGCTGTGGCGGCTGTTCCCTTTGCTGTGCTGCATGCAGCTGAAAGAATATTCTGGCAAAAGGTTGCTCTTTGTTTTGGTTACACTTGCAAATTCTTTACTTCATTTGTTTTACTTTTAATTATTCAAGAAATAAACACAGAAATTTGTGACCATTTTGTAGACACTTTCAGTCAAAGATCTCGCCCGCTCTTAGCCCTTTTCGTGCCCATTTCCTGTAACACTTTTCATAAAACAAAATTAAAAGATAGTTTCCTTTTACGAGTAATCTTCCACCCTGAGACGACAAGTTTTACAACCCCAAAACGGGACATGATTTAGCTGCCACTTGATGTGGGGAGCGAGACCTGAGACCTGTCCGAGGGCACTGCAGCAGCGGACAGACCGGACTCTGGACTCTGGACGCCCTGCAATCAAATGAACGGGCAAATTGCTCGTTTCGGTTGCCCCTAACTCATCTTTGTACATAAAATGTTATGGCCAGAAGTTACTTCTGGGTTTCTTTTTGCTTTTTTTCTTTCTTCTTGAGACCCAAGAGGGTGCCTGGCTATGGGCATTTAGGTTAAAGTTTTACGATCCAACACACATCCACCAAGGTCCACTCTTAATGATTGATAAACCGCACGGGACCAATCAACACCAACACAGAGAGAGAGACAGAGAGAGAGAGAGAGAGAGTTCTATGCAAACTGAAAAATCATCTCTCTGGGCAGCTCTCTTCTCCCTACACCCAAAAACCACTCTTTAAGTTGCACATCAAATTGGCTAAATTGTCGTGAGGCGGAGGCCTGCTGTTGTTTGAGGCAAAACCATCTTGATCCGGGCACTCTCCCTCCCCCTTTCCACAAGTGCTGTTCCAGGGTATACCAGTTTCTTTATTACACAAAAAAAAAGGGGCTTGGGTCAAAGCAACAACCACAACAACGCGGTCGTAAAAGAAAACAATATTGTAAATAAAGTTTAGACTTTAAGCCAAAACTCGTTTCGAACAAACGAAAACGACAAAGCGACCAAGCGACCGACCAACATTCGTGACTCCCTGTGATTGTTGTTGTTGTCTGTTGTCTGTTGCCTCTTTGGTCTTTGATGACTTTTTAACAAAAGTCTCTCGATGCTGCCGCTGCAATCGCTGCTGCCGATTTTTACTTTGTTTCGTAGCTTGCCCTTTTGCACAGAGAGTACTCGGCGACGGGCTGTAGGTTTGCACAAGGATTAAGAACAGCTCAAAAGTGGCAGAGGCAGGAGGCAGGATTATGAAAGATTTGTGCCAGCAGAACATTCATTTTCTCATTCCCAAATGTGCAATTGGATAAACTATATTTAACACACAACAATTGCAATAAAGCTGCCAAAAATGTAAGACAAAATCCAAGGAAAAAGGAAAAAGGTGTGCGGGAATGCTAAGTAATTTGTAAAGAAATCTTCGAGCAAGAACTTTCATTGTAAGTCCCAGAATTGAAGACTTCACCTTCAATGGTGAAGGATTCTTCCAGAAAATTAACATTAAAGCAAGCAGCAATTATGGCTTGTTTGTTGAGCCACAAATTGGTAATCCTTTAGAGCAAGTTTTGCTATTTTTTCTCAGCTTAATTTAACTCTCTCCCCAGCGGTTTTGTTAGAGCATTTGTCTGTCGCTGTTCTGCACTTAGTAGCAACTTTCTTGCTTTATTATAATTTTCTTTTCTTTTATTTTCCTCTTCTTTTTTTGTTGCTGTTTCTTTTTTGGTATTTTGATTTTGTTGTTTGTGTTTTTTTGTGTTACCATAAAAGCAGTTAAACCACAAACCACATCCATAGCCGCAAAACTTCTTGTTCAGCAGCAGCAGCAGCAACAAAACCAAGAGCCAGAAGCATAGTGGACTTTGGGACAGACTCTTTGTTGTTTGGCTGGCCGAACCACTTTGGCCTGTTGGTCTCTCGGTCTCTTGGTCTTTTTGGTGCTACACCGCGCCACACCAACACCGCTCTTGGTCTTGGCTGCCAAACACCATAAACATAAAACAAATCTATGACACGAAACAGGTCTTCGCAGAGGGAGAGAGATCTCCGATCCGAGTCGAGAGTCGAGAACTAACCTAGGTCTAGGAACTAGTTTTCAGCTGTCCGTTCTGATTTTTTGTTTTCTGTATATATTTTTTATTTTATGTTTTATGCACATGTTTATGGGGTTTGCAGATAAAAACTATTATGATTGGCGAAACGTGCAAGCAAACCGAAACAAAAAACAATCTTGACAGCTCTGGCGAGGATTGAGGGGATTGGGGGGGGGTTTATACCATTTGCACTCGAGCACACGACTCAATAGGTAAAAACCTCACGGCCTCAGACCGAGGAGTGTGTGGAGTGGAGTGGAGTGGAGTATGTTCGTGAAATTTATGCCCTGGCATAATTAACTCTGAAAATGATCTCATAAATTCATGTCGCGTTCTCGCTCTGATATTGTTTACAATTCATCTAAGGCACAGCTCCAGCTCCAGCTCCAGTTCCAGCTGTAGATCTCGTTTCGATGATGCTGCTGAAGTGGAGCACAGCTGAGTGCACTTGGGATACACTTGGGACATCTGTACCCGCGGGCCGACCAGTTTTGGGGAGCCATCCGGCCAGCTAGACAGCCTCTTTTGAAGAGCTTTCGAATGGTTCTCATTACCGTTTCCTGTTATGGCCAATCCTCTGCGATATGTCCAACAACAATCTGCGATCGCACATATTGTGTATCAAATGATCAAGATCTCTGGCAAGAGTGTGAAGCTGCCCTAACAAAATAAATGTTTTCATCTGGAAATCTTCCTTCTATTGCGGAATTCAATGATGGATCATCGTGCAGCTCAATGGGAAATTGTACATTTTGTAGAGCAAAAAGATGGAGAATAAAATTAAATTATAAATTCTGGCAAGGAAATAAACCATAAGCAGTATAGGGATAATATTTTCTATATTTTTAATTGTTTTTGTAAGCTGTTGGTAGATGTTTTCATTAAGAAAAACACCATTGATTGTTGAATGCATTCAAATGAATTTTCTAGCAATTTCTTGGCTCGCAGCTGTACCTAAAATAATCAATACAATTTCTGTGGCTGTAACACTTTTCCTACAGCTCAAACGGTGCCAAAAACTGTGCGTTTTATATTGGTTATTTCTTACAGAAATGTAACCCCCTTGCCAATCAAGCGGAAAACGTTAACCTGAGGAATGCCGCCCAAAGCCCAAAGGGGGAGCCACAGCAAACCATAACCTGTAACTTCCTGAATTTAAAAACGCATTATCAAAGGCACATAAATAAAGGTCGACGATCGACAGTCCGTACGGAGAGGGTACCCTGAGAGAAATCATTGAACGAAATCGATATTGGTAGCTGGCTGTCCAAAATGTATTGCACTTTTTTTTTGTACGCTGCCCCTCGAGACTCTGACCCAAGCCCAAACACTTTCAACTCCAATTCGAGAAACAATGAAAACTCTTTCAAACGAGTACAAAATAAAAACAACAACAAGTGGAGTGAGGGGGAGAGGCATGGGAGGGACAAAGCATTTTTCACGAATTAACGTGGCCAGTGAAGCCGAACGGCAAAGGTTTTTTGTTATAATTGATTTCCTGCGATTGCAGAGCAAACGAATCAAAACGAGAAAGAAAAGCCTTCAGCCAAACACTAAAACAACAACAACAACAAAAGCAACCTGAGCTCCAAGCAAGTTCACTCCGAATTGGACTACCGTGCAAGCCCATTTTGTAGTTAACAACGCAAAAAAAAAAAACACATACAAATAAATTACAACAGAAACACAAAAATAGCACAAAATATTGTTGGTGGCACAAGAAAAAATACAGAGAAGTCTCGAATACACTTGCAGAAATGGAATATTCATTTAATGTCTTATCTAATTGTTGAATAATTTTCAATTTGAATTTGCATTAAATAAGAATTCTGTCAGTAGCTATTTAATGAACTAATTAATAATATAATTTACATCCAAGCAGTAGCGATTTTATTTTTTATTTATCAGATTCTCTTTGTTTCCGACATCAAACCTTGTGCCAAAATAGTTATTCCCTCTGTAAGGGTACACAGCAAATGCACAAATGTACTACAACCGTTCCCCCCCCCCCCCCCCACCACCCACGCGATGCACTCGCGCAGAGCCAGGAGCCAGTCGAGAGCACCGAAAAGAGAAAACCCAAGCAGCAACAACAAATGGTGAAAATAAACTTCGCAAAACAAACCCCATGGATAGACAAGGAGGAACTGCAGCGAGGTGAGTGGCAAACGGAGGAGAAGGTTAAAAATCAAGCATCAACGTGAGGTACATAAATGCAATGCCTGACCAGACATAGGAGGGAAACCGAATGCACTTCCTGCTTGCCAGAAGCTCCAACTTATTCTCTATAATTGTTTCCCGGTTTAATCTTTTTAAACAATTATTTCCACTAAATCCTTAAATCATTTTAAGGGCAGAAACTTGTCTCAATAACTCGAAGCATGATTATGTACCCAGACTGTCTCCCTCCCTCGCTCAGACAATTGTCCCTCCAGGAGTGTACCTGCCACTGGGGTATCCAAGTCGTCTCAACTTAGGGGTTGAGGACGCACTTCTTCTCACGATCAGAGGTCAGGTCAGGTGATGTTTTTGAGCAGATAATGGATCGGGTCCCGGGATGACCCATATCAAGTCAAAACTCCCGCGCAGCCTGGCTGTAGCGCAGTCCGAAAAGGTTTTTCGGAAAAGCAAACCCAGAGCAATAACAGAGCAAAACGGAGAGGGGGAAACATAACAAAAAACAAAAAAAAAAGTACGACCATCAACACGATCATCAACAAGAACCATAAATAAGACTTAAATGGCATGAAAAAGGCAACAGAGTAAAGGCAAAAGCAAAAACAACAACAACGACAATGCTGCGACTGCGACTGCAATCAAAACGCAAGCCAGAGCCATTACAGCAACAGCAACAACAACAACGAAAACTACACCAGCAACAACAACATGGGCCTCGACGAACCCTCCGAAGCAAACCAAACCACAGAGAAAACTACAAAATAAAAGAAAACAACAAAGAGATAGAAGTAAAGGGTCGAAGCTTATGATACCCTTGCAGGAACAAAAATAAAAATAAATGTAAAGAGGAATCAAAATGTAATATTTATTAATTACATTTTTATATTCATTTGAAATTGTTTTCTTTTTATATCTTTAATTTACAATAATACCCAGCAAAAGTGTATGCGACTATTGCACGTATCAACTCCACAAACCAAGTCAACTCGTATACTCGTATATCGGACCATAAAAACAACAACAGCCGCACCTTCAAGCACACACAAACATACAGACATACATGCATGCATATACACAGGTATAATCTCGCTCATTTCTTGTGTTCTCTTGCTCCTCCTTCCACTGTTTGGAGCTGAAGAGCCTGGAGCTGTCGTCGTTGAATCGAGGCGAGTCGAAATTAAGAAAAGTAAAAGAAAGACTTGAAGGTAAGAGTATTGGGCATGGGCAACACCGAAGATGGTACGACACTTGTGCTAGAAGAAGCTGCTCGTACACAACGCATAAGCGGATCCACTCTGCGTTAGAGTATTTAGAAATCAAAACGAAACGCGGACGCGTGTTGGTCCACCATATCTTTGACTCAATCTTGTGGCAGAGCCCCCACCCGTTTCAGTTCGTTCCTGGCCAACCCAACCCGTTCCTGCGCTGGCCTAGACTCTGTCTTGCATTCGATCCACAGCATGCGGCTTTCCTTCGGACCGCAGATCTGTCTCTGCCCGCTCTCTGGGCCCCTCTTTGCTGTGGCGAAGATAATTCCAAGTGAGTGCTGAGGGCGGTGATGATGAACCGTGCCCGTACCCTCGGTTCGACCAAATCGACCCATCCACAATTGAGGGGCGGACGGCATTTCGTTTTGCTTGGCAGCAAAAACAACAAAAAATATAAAATCTAAAGACCTCTGCTTGAGATCGTATTGACATTGAAATTCCCCAACAACAAATGCAATAATTTAGTGACAAATAAACGTATAAATGGAACATATAAACAAATGCGGCGCCAGACAAAACTCTGAATATTTATACGGTCTTTAAAACTCTCTAAAATCCAAGCATCCCCAAGCCGCTGACTTGGTTCTACCAAAAATCTTGTGTTCTTTTTATGTTTTGCTAATTTATGCCAAAGTACGAGAAATGCATAAATAAAAGAGTCAAAAGCGAGGGACTGACACTTGCAAACAAAAATGAAACTAATGCCAACAAAAAAGGGGAAAACCAAACAAAAGATCTTCCAACTCTAAACTGAATTTTGGTATACCCTAACAAACAATTTGTACACAGTTTTTATAATATTTATGTAAGAAATACAATCAGTTTTTCTCCATTCCCCACCGTTTCATTAGAGTATTCTAACCTGCCAAGATCGTTAGACAAAGCGTGTTTGTTGGCTTTGACTGGCAGTTTGTTTTGCAGACATTAATCTCAAGAGCAACCACAGACAGTCTGAGCCAAACAATGTCTGAGTCTGAGTCTGAGTCTGAGTGTGTGTGTGTGGTGGCCGCAGGGCTAGAAGTGAAGCTGAGAATTCCCTGTAATTAAATTATTCTAAATTAATCTGAATAATTATGTTACCAACATCAAACTTTTGCTCAACTCAAAATGTAATTTTGATTTAAAAATTATTATAAAATTGCTGTCGTAGGGCACATAAATTTCGGCTAGCCCGTGGGGGAGTGTCCGTCTGTCTTTTGGCAGACACTTTTGAGTGAGGTTTGACTGTGGCTCGGGGCTTATGTGTTCATTTGTTTATCGCTGGGACAGCAGTCGCACAGGCGAGTGAGACACAAACCAGTTCGTACGTTCTACAGATGAAGTTCTATTCGTAATTGCGTATAACTTTGAGTACAATACATTAAGGTCTAATTGTCAGACAGACTGGCAGCCCAATGGCAAACCCAAAGGCACGGCAGAACTTCAAAATGTGCCAGAGCTGTGTGTGTTTGTTGTTTGTTGCTTTCTGGTATTTATTATGTGAGCATTTGGCGAAGTTACGTAAGCACTTGCTCGAGAGCAGTCTTCCCCTCTGCAGTTATTAATGTGAGGCTTCTGACACGCTTGAAGTCGAGTAATTACAGGGGCCCTATCCAAACAGTTGATCTCTAAAAATGAACAGGTACAGGTACATACATCATCGTGTGCCCTGAAAGTCTCTTCCTGCAGTCTGTTTACTCGAGCATGAGAAATTGATTTGTGTGTGTGGAAAGCAATGTGGGAGATTGAAGCGTTTCAAATTATGTTTGGGTGTGGCTCAGGGCCCCCATTAGACAGCAAAAGCGAAGGATGATGATGTAAAGTGCTTTACATATTGCTGAAAAATACACAAAAATCCAGGCCAGAGATGATCATGTGCCCTTCCTCAGCCGACAGGTGCACGTGCACGTCCATCTGATAGCCAAGGACTCGCCACAAATGCGTCACAAGGTCACCGAAGTAGCGGACGGTGCGGAGCAAGTGGCTCTGGTGAGCAATCTCAGCGCCCAGCTGCTGCCCCCCCCTTTCTCGCTCTGCTCCGAGTTGAGTCTGTTCTGGAGCAGAGACTTATGACTTGTCCAGGCAACCGAATCGTATCAAATTTCCATCCATCCTTTTGCACAAAAAAAGGCCACTAGGGCCACAGGCAACACTCGAAATTTATGTACGAGAGGAGTGCCTCTCCTCTCCTCTCTCTCTCTCTCTGGCTCGTTGAAAACAACACAAAAGTTAATTAAACTTGAAAATAATAAAAGCAAAGCAAAGTCCAGACCCAGAGCCAGAGCCAGAACAGGACAGGACAGGCTCAGCACAGAGGCAGCAGGAGGAATGAATGTGAAATATAATGAAACACAAAAAGTGTACATCAGAGCCAGCGGGCAACAAATGGCTGACACGGGCAACGGCACCTGCACTGGCCAAAAAAATTGATATTAAAATCAATCAGAAATACATTCAGCTACAGAAGTTTCACTTAGAAATTTAGTTGATATTCCTATAAACGATATGCGAAACGAAGGAGACAGAAAATCTCACCCTATGCATAATTTTTTTACCGACTTAATTCATTTTTTCATCTCCCAAAACTCTATCTCTCTCTAGAAGTTGTCTTTTTTTCTTTCAGTGTAGCAATGGATATACCTAGGGGAGCAGGGGGACAAGGGCAACTCGGTGGCTTGGTCATCATTAGCATATCGCCGACAGCGGCGCGAAAAAGGGTTCCATTTGAAAAGTTAATCGCCAGCTGATGCTGGCCTGCGATTGCCAGTGGCGGCAGGAGCAGCGCTGCGACTGCGACTGCGAGTGCGACTGCGGCTACGGCAGGGACTATGGCCAAGCCACTGGAGACTGGGGGCCGGGTGACGATGACTGCGTTGACACTGACAGGGACAGGGACAGAGTACCCGACCCGCCCCACTGTATACATATCCCTGTCGTCGGACGTTATCTCCGGACGGCAATAAAAACGGACAATAATTAAAACTGGCAATGGGGCAGCGTTAGCAAATAGAACTGGCACAAGCATTAAAATTGGCCAAGCAGGAAAGGAAATGGGTTCCGTCTCATGCCATGTGAATCCTTGGACTTGGTTCCAAGAGTTTTCATTTGTTTTTGTGTATTTACTGGAAATCAAAAAAAGTTTGTTGCTCAATGCGAAGGGAAGCTTAACCGAACATTCGTTAACAGTCTGTTGCCAGTCGCCCTGACCCTTTTTTGGTTTAATCAACAAAAAATTGTATCCTCCATAAATACTCGTTAGCATATAAATATGTAAAAATGAATGTGCACACAGTGCGTTTCGTAGCTTTATAGATATAAACAATAAATAAATAATAATACATATAACTAACCTTTTCATAAATATTTCTCCACTACATTCTGCAATTTTCTGTTACATTTTTTTGTGCGAGCGAATTTCCCGTTTTGACGAATTCTTAACACCGAAAACGGCACACATCCACATTTCCAATAAGAGCGCACACACATACACATTAGGAGTGAATTCATTTTTGGTGAGGCGACGCATTGACTGCATTTGCACACATTAAACGAGAGAGAGGCCATATTCCATCATTTGGACTGCTTCCCCTTATACTTTTGCCAGACTTGCACTGAGAGCACTGCAGACAAAAAAAATCTTCTCTCACAACGCAAGATCACGCGACTAAGCGCACTGACTTTTCACTGACTATATTGCACTTATTGGAATTTTGGGACATATGATTTGCGTATTCACTTAGAAACAGCGGCGCTAAAATTTTTGCGTATCTTTTATCACAATTTACCGCCTTTTGACGACCCTAAACGCGGAGCTGACTAGAAAACGCGCGCTTTGACCCGATGAAAAAATGAGTATGGGGGAGGGAGTGAGTGACAGACACACTCTTGTTCTCTTCCTATTTGCACGCACATTGCATGCTCTTCGGCTGCCGCTCAACCTAATTGCGCTCTTATTGGTAATGCAAAAGGTTGATCGAATGGTCAGTGTTGGTGGGAGTGAGAGAGTGACTCACAAGAGCGCATCTCTTTGCTTGCTTATTGAATTCTTTTTTGTTCCCTCTCCTACTGCAAATGGTGTGTGAAAGAGAGGCTTATGGGAAATTGGCAGTTCTTTGAGCGCATTTTTTTTCTTCCTCTGTTCGCGGTCGCTGTTTTGGTGTGTGTGATGGCGTAGTTTTTAAATTCAAATACAAAAATAGAACAAATACAAATTTCTTCTTTATTCTGATCATACAAATGTTATCCTAACGGTCTTCCCATAACGCAACGCACTGTACAATGTCACAAAATGTATCACATTTTCCGGTTTGTTCGCTATCTGAATTTCCGCAGGTCTGGTCTGCGTTTTTTCTTCTTTCCCCCTCTAGCTCTTTTTTTTTCTTTCAACAAATAAACGTAAAAATCTTTGCCCTGCACATCGGTCGTAAAAAGGGGATTTCATTTTAATTACATACGAATTTCTTTGCTTTTTTTTACATCTCTGCTTTTTTGGCTTTATTTTTGTGTACGGCAGTGTGTGTGTGTGAGTGCATCAGCGAATGGATATGTCTGCATGGTGGAGTGTGTGCTTAGCCCTTAGCCGAATACTTGAGAGAATCTTTCGCGTACCGAGTTACTCTCCGCGCCGTGTGTTGACTTTTATAATTAAGCCTTTTGTGTACATTTCCAGTTGACGGAACCGCACAAGCACCCCACCAAAACCCACCGGTAGGCCGGGCAGATCAACCCCGTGAGGGGTTCGGGGCCCTCGACAATGCCACCTGGGAAGGAGCATCATAAAAAGGATTAATTGTGCGCAATTAAAGAAAATATATTGCCAAGTTTTCGGGTCCAAGTTTGGGTCGGTTTTTTTTTGTTGGAAAGTTTTCTTGAATTATGCAAAATCATTTAAATGCGTCGCCACCGAGAAAACTTTTAGCGAAAAACATTTCTACGCCGACTTAACCACTTTGGCATGTGTCCCAGATTCTTATTGTAATTGTTGTTCTTGTTGTTCTGTCGTTTCGCCAGAGAAAGAGACTGGGAGAGGGAGAGGGAGAGGGAGAGAGAGAGCTTAAGTTCATAATGTTCATAGAGCGAGCGCGTCACGCCTCCTCCTCTTCGGGCAGGAGCAGTGTGAGGGTGTCGCGTACCGATTACAATTGCCGGGACACAATGGAGGCCCTGGAGGGGAGACCCTTTTTCCTTTCCACATGCGTTGCTCGGGTTAATTGCTCAAGTTCAAAATTAAAATATTTATTACAATGAAAAACTTTGGCACTTTCGCGACGCCAACGTGACGAACAAAAGCAGCAAGCAGCTTACGAAGTGAGTTCCCCATGCCCTTTGCCACATGAGAGTTGTTTAATTTGTTTTCCGCTTAACGTGTTTGCGTTTGTGTGTGCTTACGCACTCACACACCACACACACATGGGGGAGAGGCGGTGGCAGAGACGAAGGCGCTCTTGAAAGGTGAATGATGTACCGGAACAATGGAATGGAACGTATGTGCATGCGGAGCACAGAAACACTTGGAAGTAGTAAAAGAGAAGAGAGCAAAGAGAAGAGATACAGGAAAGTAACCAAAGAAATATTTGTGAATGTTTTGATCAAAGAAAATGAAGTCTCAAGCTTGCACAAAAATTAATCTCCTCTGGCAAACATTTTCTTACATTTATTTCCCCCTCGCATTGGATACTTTCAATGGCCTTAATCATGCTTGAACTTCCCCTGCCTATTGCTTTGATTATGGCCAATACGATTATTTACAGGCCTACACCGCTGCCAGTTCCGCTCACTTCACATTTAATAAGCTCCCCTACCCCCCGCCCCAGCCAATCCGCGTGTGAATGGGCTGCCTAGGCTGGCCATTAGAACAGGTGTTGCCGGGGGGCGTCAGCTCGCCTTCAATCTGCCGTAGCCGAACCAAAAGCTTTAAAACGTAGCATGCGGCGAATCTTTTCAACATCCTTTTGCCTTTTCCCCACGGGTTTTCCCCACCCTGCGCCAGCGCCACGATTATCATTTGAGTGTATTGAAAATTTGAAACGCATGAATAGTCAGAGGCCGGATCGTCCTGGGGCTAAACGAGATGGTCGTTGGGTTTATCTGCGCACTCCAGTCAGAGGCAAAGGAAAAGCGAAGGCAAAGGCGGGGAGCGGATATGGCCAAACACATCCGTTGGCAGATGTTTTTCACATAGCTCATAGCGCACATACAACCCCCCAACATGCCCTAACTCAGAGTTGATGGACTTTGGCAACATCAAATAAAATACTGGAAATGCTGAATAAATGAGCAGAAATATAATTTAGTGGCTAAAATCAAATAAATTATCATAATACACGTAGATTTAAATATAAAAAACAACAAAATGAAATATTAAAATAGATACAAAAATATTGTAAAATAAAACTTGAACTCTTCCTGCAATTATGTGCTCCTAAAATTTGTTTTTAATATGCAACTATATTTAATGTAAATATGTTTCATACTTAAAAACAAATACCAAACCTAAATTAAATATTTTCCTGTTTCCCGAAAAAATAATTAAAAGATTATTCAATTTTAATTGAAATAAATATGAAACTTTATTTTTTATGTATTTCATATTGGAAAATAAATAACCAGCCATAAATGCAATATTTTATGATATTTTTTCCTGCTTAAAACAAGAATTAAATACGAATATTTCTCATTCCAATAGAACATTCTGCTGCTAGTGCATTCGAAATTCGGTTTGCTGCAGCCCCCGAGACTCGGACCCATCGGAGGAGTCGGGTGGCAACGTGGCGGAAATGATTTGGTAGCAACATGCCCCTACATACATTTTCATCTGCCTGCACGACCTTCTTCATGATTGAAAAGTGTTTTTGTTTTTATTTTTGTTGCTGCTAAAAATTGAAGTTTTCCATTATGTTTATCTGGCGGGCAACATGCGGACTCTATCGGGGGGGGGGTAAAGTAATCTAAAATTTTATTTATAATAATTGCAATTTTTGATTTATTCTTCTTTATAAAAATCTAAGAAAATTCCATAAGAACTCGCAGCATAAACCATAACAAATTGCAAGTTGCACGCTGTGAACTTCGCTTAAAGCTTGCCTCAAAAAGTTGCCTCCGTCCTTACAATTTGGTTCGTTGTCGCTGCCTGTCCTGCCTGCCACATCCTTTAGCTACTTTCTGCTCCTTCTTCATCTTCAGCATCATCATCGTTCCGTTGCCCTTCCCCTGCCACCCGTTTGCCACTCGTTCATCATTATCGGGCGCGGGCGAAATGCTGCCTGTCATTACTTTTTATGCCCCAGCAACATGATGCACTTGCCCCCCAGTGGCCAGAGTTGGTTTGGTGGTGCTGCTGCTGTCAGAGGCTGACTGGCAGTTAAAATATAATTTCAGGAAAGAAATCATCATAGAGTCGAGACCAGGGAGCCCAGCAGCCCAGCAGCCCAACGCGTGGAGAGGCACTAAAAGTAAAACATCAAAGCGAATGCCGTGGCCAAAACGGGGGTGGAGTAGAAGGAAAGCAGCGGCAGCAGCACAAGACACACAGTGCACAATGCACTGGCCAAAAAAATGGCACAAAATGTGAGGGGAAAACATGCTTTGGTTCACAACATTTCTCCCTAGTCTTTTCTCTCAGTGCTGCAAACGTTGGGCAAAGGCTTCGCCGTAGAAGGAGAGACAACCCTCAAAGTTCAGCTCCCATTTTTCATGCTCCACACACTACGGAGTGCCTGGAGTCTGGAGTCTGGAGTCTGCCAGTTGTTGAGCGAAAATGTTCCAGAATGTTGGAGAAACGCATCCGCAACATGCTTCACTTTTTGTTGTTGTCTTTCTCTTTTCCCATCTGCCTGTGGAAAATTGTCAACCGTTTGATTGCGTAATTGATTTAGCAACAAAAAAGAGGAAGCCTCCTTCCCACTCTTCCCTTCTACTCTCTGACAATCCGTCAATCCGTTTAAAGTCGTTGGCTAATTAAGTTGCGCCCCAAAAATGTGACAGCCAAGGACTCGAACGTTTTTTTTTTCGCCCATTTTCCTCGTTATCGTTCTGGTCATAAATGAGACCAAAAGGAATTCCCTGCCCCACTCAAGCGTTTTCAATTTGCGAGTGCTTGGGGAATAAGTTTACGATCGCTGCTGGTTTTTTATTTTTTTGTATATATTCTCCTGCTCCTGCTCCTGCTCCTTTCCTCTGGCACATTAATTTTTATGTCGCATTTAAAATAAATTTTTGGCTAGGCCGCCATTAAAAAGTAGACACCAGCCGCGTTTAACTATACAAAAAAAAGGTGAAATAAACATATAAGCAGCAAAGATGCTTTAATATCTGACGGCTGGCACACGATTCCTTTTTTTTTGTATTCCTTTTTTTATTGCCCAGACAATGACACTCGGCGGTGGGCAAGGGTGGAGCTGGGTAATGGGTAAAAAGCGCTTCAATCAAACTTTGTCAATGTTGCATCTGGGTCAGAGAATAAATCTACGAAGCTCTGAACTAGATAAAAATTAATAATGAAATAATTGCCATTAAAGCAAATAATTTTAAAAATTTTTAAGTACAGAAAACACCTTAAAATACGCCTCAAAATGTTTAAGTTATTAAATTAAAAATAAGAAATTATTAAAAACATTTTTTTAGAATTCTCAAAGACTCCGCAAAGCACAAAATATGCACTAAAAATTAATTTTTTATTTGTATTTTCTGTAAAAATATAAAAACAGACAAAAAAAATGTTGCAATAAATTTCCAGCTTAAAAAATAATTTAAGTAATTTTTAAGCTTCAGAAAAGCACAAAATATGCACTAAAAATTAATTTTTTATTTTTATTTTCTGTGAAAAAATAAAAAAAACAGACAAAAAAAATTGTGCAATAAATTTGAAGCTTAACAAATAATTTAAATAATTTTTAAGCTTCAGAAAAGCACAAAATATGCACTAAAAATTAATTTTTTATTTTTATTTTCTGTGAAAACATAAAAAAACAGACAAAAAAAATTGTTGCAATAAATTTCCAGCTTAACAAATAATTTAAGTAATTTTTAAGCTTCAGAAAAGCACAAAATATGCACTAAAAATTATTAGTTTTTTTATTTTCTAAAGTTTGCCCCAAAAACCAAGTTTTCAGCAACGGCACAGAGGCAGAGGGGGAGCTGTGGGGCAGAGAACAAAATGAGAACAAAAAGGAAGGATCAAATCAACTCGATTCTGCTGAGTCTGGTGCCCAGATCGAGTCGCTGGAGATTGCGTATGCGCTGCAGGCAGGAGGGCCGCGTGCGGTACCACATGAGGTACCAATGATCATCGAAGGGGAAGACATAATGATCGGCAAAGAGCTTGAGCAGAGCCTCCCGCAACGAGCGTCCATAGCCCCGACGCCAGGTATCATTGTCCGCCGTGTACTCCGAGTGGCGTATGAAGTAGAAAACGATCCAATTGGAGACGGTCAGATACGGCGGCATCACGTACTTGTACACCAGCCAATAGCCCACGATAATGGGATAGGAATTGTGCGGGAAACCCGCCGCCTCGTAGATCGCGTGCACATGGTAGCAGGTGCCGAAGAGCGCCATGTAGATGATCAAGCTGATGTGAATCAGAATGAAGCCTTTGAGCAGATGATAGTGCCGCCAATGGGAGAGTTGATGGGCCACAAAGGCGGCCGCTTGGCTGTCACTCAGCCCCATGTTGAGCTCCTCCGGCAGCAGTTCATCCAGCGGCATGGCGCGATTCAGTATGAGATTATCGAGGATCACTAGACGCTTGCAGCAGCCATAGCCCCACACATAAGCCGTGGCATTGGCAATGTGAAAGGTGTGCATAAGCGTCACACGATTGGCGGGGAAATTGAACTCCTCCAGGACGTTCAGCAGCTGAGTTCTCAGCGAGCCTTCGGGCAGTCGGATGCTCTTGCCCAGGCAGGGCAGTCCAAAGAGGGTAAAAAAGAGAAGCGCCAGCAGCGAGACGGCAAAGAGGAAGCCCCAAATCCAGAACACAAAATAGTAGCCCCCATAGATCTCAATGTACAGGAAGACGGCGGTCAGCGGGATGAGCAGCACCTGGACAAAGACAATGACAAAGGCCAAGGCACAGATGACACCCACCAGGGGTGGCGCCTTCTCCGGATCCACATTGTAGCGCTTGTCCAGCGCTAATTTCTCATAGAAGACCAGCGGCAGGGTGCGCATCACCATGTACGTGGAGAAGAGCGCCATGTAGGCCAAGTTGCGCCAAACAATCTCACCCACGTTCCCGTACAGCGCCATGGTGCGGTCCCAGATCACGTGGAAGACACCGAAGTACAGCTCCATGCAGCTGAAGATCGCATCGAAGACGTAGCCCATCAGCTGTCGCTCTACGGCGTGCATTTCCGTGTCCTTTGCCGCCTGAAACGCCGCCCCTGACATTACGTGCCGCATCTGCCGCGGTGGCTCCTGGGAGCGATTACACTGCCGCAGCTGCCGGCAGCACAGCACCACATGGAAGAGATTGTGCAGCAGTATGGAGCAGCAGAGCACATGGCGCAGCAACACTGGATCGCTGAGGCTCAGCTTGTCCGGCACCACGCGCAGGCCAATGGTTTCATCCATGACAATCATGTGCACGGAGGCCATGGGATCTTGGTAGAGGGAGCCCATGGGGAAAAGTATTCAGTAATAGTCTCTGTTTTGGGAGTGTTGCAAAGCCAACTTAACTTTTAAAAATCTCCTCTCATATTTACTCATACCTAAATTCACCTTGCGGAGGAGCAATAAGTTATTCCGCACGCTCTCTCAGCGTGCAGAGAGACGCGCGCTAGAAAGGAATAGAGATAGAGATTTCGGTAACGAAAGAGAGCGGCCGAGCGAAGAGCGGCGCTTAAGCGCTCTCTTGCGGTTGTTTGCTGAGCAAACGCTTTAAGAGAGGAACGCTTTGGCAATTGCTGTAAAATGTCTCATCAAATCTTCCGCCAAGCTGCAGCATTACAACTGCTCCCAAATCCCGCTTGTTTCCCCTTTCCAAAGTCCCAGCGAGCGAGCAAGCGAGCGAGAGAGAGAGACTTTATTTGGCTTTGGATTCTGTTTTCGAAGCTGTGGATTAAACACACAAAATCCTTGGCGCCAAGGGAATTACACATTGCTTGGTGAATAACTCGTATATTTTTGTGTAATGTTTCTTTGTAGTTTGTTTGCAATGATGAGACCAAGGGCTTTGCAGCACATTGGATGGGAATTGTGTTGCCAGGCTGGCTGACTGCTTTGATGGTTAGGCCTCCCCCCAACCCATAGCCAGTAGCTGCCACACATATGAGGCGCGAACACCCACTTGGCATCTCTAATTAGTAGAATTTAATCTTCACACTATGGCAACGAACCAACGAACCTCCACCGTCCGACCTCTGACCCCGCAGCCCCCTCAATTCCGCCCATTGCGTTGCTCATTATGAAAAATTTCAAATTAAAACAAGAACAGAAACAGAAACAGAGGCAGAAGGAACGTCAAAGGCGTAGCCAAAGGAATTTCAAAAAGGGGGCAGGCAAAGGCATAGGAAAAAGAGGCAGCCAAGGGGTAACGGTGGGCAGGCTGTGTCGTGTCGTGGTTCCTTGGTTTCCCTGAACAAAGTAAAAGTTTTCTCAGAAGAAGTAACGTCGTGGCAGCGCCATCAGGATTTGCATAAATACCAGCACATGCATGTGTGTGTGTGTGTCTCAGTGTGCGTGTGTGTTGGTATCACACATCATGATTACATAATTTAGCTATTAAAAGAGCGCCAAGTGGCTGTGGGCCAAGACTTAGGTAGAACGAGAGGCTTATTTATGCCTCAACACGCCGTTTGCCGCAGCTTCAAAGGATCCACTGGGCCTCAGGGGGGGAGGCGGTGCTGTGGGTGACTGTATTCCAGTTCAACGGCACACATGTGCACTTGATTTACTCATTAGCGTTACTTTTCTGTTCATAATAGGACGCTTACCCAAGCCGGAAACCGCAGAGCGAACCCAAAAGAGAACCAGAAACCCCCAAGCAGCCGGCACCCGCAGCACACCGAACCCCACCACACCGCTGCCCAACCCACCACAAAGCGAAGTTTCCCACCCTACAGCGACGCTGCGACGGAAACATTCTGCGATGCGTTGGCATAAGCCGCTTAGGCGTATCCTTTGTGCATGTGTAATTGTGCCGCACACACACACACACACACACACACACACACACAGCCCCACGACTAAGCCCTAATAATCCTCACTATTTGCCCGAAAGATGGTGGCAGGAGGGGCAGCAAAAAAGGTAAAACCCTTAGAAACTGCGTAGCCAGGACCCAAACCCTGCTAAAAGTCACAATTTAATGTTTCACATTTGCCTGCGGGTGGGAGGGAGCCCTTGGCTACCACGAAAACTGCAAATGATAAAGGAAAGATGCGCCTTATCGGTGGAAATAACTTGCAGAAATTTATTTATGTAGCTCATGTGTGGGTTGCAAGTTGCAGGAGAAATTTATCTTAAAAACCTTGACAACATTAATTCGTATTAAGTTTTGCGATATGTGAAAGGCAGCCAGGATCCAAAAAAGAGGACAAAGGAACCAAGAAGCGTAAAGTTGTAACAATAAATGATCTAGGGAAGTGGAACTGCACAAAGAAATTATTTTACAGGCAGAACTTGCCCACTTTTGGGCAGCAGAAGTTGATTCATAAACTGGCACCAAGTAACAGTCAGAAATTTGTACATTTAAGAATAGTTTTTGAAAGTAAAAACCTCAATTAAGGACCACAAGAAACTTCATAATTAGGTAATCGATAGGGCGATAGGGATCTCTGCCTCAGACCCTGCCATTCGCCCGACAACTTTTCGGCTTGACACTCGTATTTTAGTGGCCTTGTCATCCATTAGGCCAGATAAGATCGCAGCATGAATGCCGAGGCTTTCCGTTTTCGTGATAAGAGCATTTTAAATTAATAATTCACTTGCCGCACGAACGTGGAAAAACGTTGGAAAATTGCTCAATTTTCCGTGCCAGCAAAGTGAAAAGAAACGAAACAGAAACACAAAGAGAAACACAAAGAGAAAGAGAAATGTATGCTAATTTGCAGCAACTATCACTGGCCAGGCCAAAGCCGATGGTCATGTAAGAGTCCAAAAAACGGTGGCGGTAACCTAATTAATTTGTGGCACTCATTAGCAACAATTGAAAATGCCAAAGCCATCGCAGAGCCCCCGCTCGTCACTCGTCCAGCCAGAAGTGGGGGAAAATGTCCATAAGGCGAGTGGGGGGTGGGTTGGTGCCCCACCAGCCTGCAAAGCTTTAATGGTAAGCCTTGAAAGTAGACTTGGAGCTGCTCTAACTTTGCTTTAAATGAATCTTTACATAAAGAACTTTCCACAGTTTGAATTTATTTCATGCACGTCTCGTGACTCCACGATTTACAACAATTTATTTGCCTAATATTCAATTAATTTTACATATTCTGAGAGCCAAACTGCTGACGTGATCATCCGCACACGATTTGTAGTTACAGGATCAATAAATATAGCCATAAATAAATGTGTAGCGTGACTCGAAGTCTCTTTTACTTGCGATGAAAATCAAATAAATTTCGATCAATCACGTTCTTTTTTAGGCTGATTCTACGCAGATCTATTGGCACAAATCATTCCTTTCTGCCAGCCTCAAAAAGCTGCCAAAATGACAACCCAAGGCAGCAGCTAACTCCTGCCCAAAGTTGCTTCTGTTCTCATCTCAATTATGTGCCTGATTTATCAATTAAGATGAATGGGGCAAACCATTTCAAGATCATTTATAAGACAGCTGAGGGGAAGTCTGCGCAGCATCATCGATCAATCAGTTCAATCAGACTTCCTGTGACCTCTGGCCCTGCCATCCTAATGATCTCTCTCTGGGACTCTTGTGCAAACCCATGGACCCGGTGGCTAATAAGCAGGTGTAAGGGCATCAAAATACCAAAAAATGTTAACTAATTTTCGTTGACGTGTGAAGAGGAAAGCGGGCTCAGAGCTCTGGGACCACACTCCTCCTCCATCCGCTGCCGTGCGTTGGCCCTATTCGAGGCGCTGTCAGTCGTCACTCAAGCAAACCCCACGGACCTGCCAGCCTGCGGCTACGCATGACATTTTGTTGTTGTTGTTGTTGTTTGCTTGTAACATTTCTAGCAGCGTTATGCAAAATCATTTGACCCGCTCCCAGGCCCAGAATCGACGCTGATCGCTATCTGAGCGTTAATATATGCCTTTGCCTTTGGTAATGCATATTTCGAGGCACTTTTCCGGCCCAGGGTGGTGCTGGCCATTGGCTCATTTTTTTGTGTTGTTTCCCTTGCTGGGAAAATCATTTAATTAACATTTTCATGCCGCCATCGAGGCGCAAAATAATCACGCATATGCGTGGAATTCCGCGGCACAGTGGCTGTGATAGACAAAATTGTACTCACTTTGGCATAAACAAGTGTAACTGTGGAGCCGTAATGCAGGAACGGCGCTGAAAGAATAAATTGGACGATAATTGCTAATATAAATATTGTTAATGGAATATACAACAATTAGACATATAAAATCTATTTTTCCCATCAAGAATATTCTTTTTGGTCAAGCAAAGTTGAGCTGCTATAAAAATCTACAAAATCCCTTACCTTTTGGCGTCATTTTTGCACATTTTTACAACCGAAATTCGGTCAAGTAATTCTTATATTTATTGGTTTTCAATTATAGCTTACCAAATTAAAAGAAAACCATTCAAGAGTCCACTAAAAACGCATATCAATGAGCATAATTCAAGGATTAATTGACAGATTGCTTATCCCTGTGCAAATTAGACATACAAAATTATGCAGAATATATACTCAGAGGCGCCGTAAATTCTCCCTATCTCATGATACAATCAAATTTATGAGCACTCAAATGTGCCGCAGCAACCACTGTGTCGGCCGCTACTGTCAGCTGTTCCCATTGAATGACGCCGCAACTGGAGGGAGGGAGTAGGCCCGCTTTATTTTTTGTGTGATTATTCAAGGCAGTTCCCAAAACTTCAGACTTTTTGCAGAGGTGGGAGAGTTATGTAAATACATATAATTTTGTAGTTTGCTGGCCACATCCTTGAACATTTTGCGGCCACTTGGCCCATTTGCATATGATTGAGGGTTGAGCGCGGGCCGTCGGGCCGTCGGGCAGTCGACTGTTGCTGCGGATACGCATTTGAAATATGAACAGTTCTAGTCGGTCTGGCTGCACGGTTATTGCCTTTGATTAATCACCAGGCGGGTGGCCGCTCCGCTCCATACGTGGTCGAGTTCTCTTTGTTGCCCCTTAAGTGTGATATTTGTAACACTTTGCCGAGCCATTGTTGGGCCAGCTTCTGGACCTCTGCCTTGGAAATGGCTAATTAGCCCATTACTCCATTATTGTTGCTCTGGCAAAAAGGGTTTCCTCCCAGCCAACTTCTTACCTTTTACCATTTTTGTTTTGGTCTTCTCTCTGCCTCGCCTCGTCGCACACGTGTGGCTTTCAAATCTGCGCAATAAATTCCAATTTTGTGGCCTAATGAAGAGCCGACCATCCGCCCGGTCCGAAAAGGGCCAAAAGCTAAGAGCTAAGCCCAAACATGACGGCATTCGAACTGCGTGTAAAATCGTTAAAATATAATTAAATATTACACAATTTTTCCCCGATTAATTGCTAATCAAATTGCGGCACTTTCAGGTTATGCGAGTACCAAAAAATTTTACAATTTATTTGCAAAGTTAAGTCCCCTCTGGGGCACTTTATCTTCAGTTGAGACTGTGGGTAGGCAGTGAATTGGAGGGCTAATTGGACAATGGTCAGGTTCTGCTAGAGGGTGAAGGCAAATGTATGAAGGGAAAGGCAAAGTTAGGTAAATTTAGTTGTTGATTTTTGAAGCATAATTTGGCAATTAAAATACTTTTCTTGCTAAGATCCACAATAGTTTTGAGTAAAAGTAAATTATTTCTTTGCTCTGTAAGCCTTCACTTTTGCAGGACATCCTGAAACAATTCTTTGAGAAATGTTCAATCATATTTAGATTGGAAAGTCTTCGATTTTTAAGTCATATTCCTGCGAACACTTAAATTCTCCTTTAGCTATTTTTTTTAAAATAAATTTCTCATCTAAAACAAATGCTTTTGATTGATTTTCGCTCAGCTGTCAACTGATGCCTCGATTTTTCAAAGCTGCTAAGAATGTTCCTTGGAAAATGTTGCATAAGTGGTAATAAAATGTGTCCTTGCCCCAGCTGCCCCCGCACCCGAAACTAGAGTCGAGTCTCGTTAACTGCGTCGACAATTTGCGAGTTTCGAACCCTTGCCCCGGGCATCCATCAGGCCAAGTGTCGGGCTGTCATATAAAAGGCCTGGAAATGAGAGAGCAGCAAATCTGCGGGGCTCAAGGAATTTATGCATTTCGTAGGGTCCTTCCCGGGACACTGCCTGGCCGCACGCATAACTTTCAATTTTCCTTTAAGCCTTGGTTTTTCGGGGGCCGGGCCACCAAAGGACTTTGTTGTCCTCATAAGCCCATTGATTAATTTGAAATTTATGATGCGCCTGCGGATCGCAGGGCATCCATAACTTTTGCTCTGCGGTTGGCAGCACCCAGCAGCACCCCGCGCCCTGCTGCTTCCTGGAATGTGTTCTCATCTTTCACTCTCTCACGGCTCATGTACATTTTAATTAAACGTCGCAGCACCGGAAGAAGAACACCAAAAGCAGCAGCAACAACAAAAACACTTGACAACTTCACGTTAATCCTGGCCGCAGGAGCTGCCTGCACAGGGTCCCTCTGCTGGCCTCGATTCCTGCCTATTTTTCGGTGCTGCCCATAATCATAAACATCGAGCCGACATTTCGGCAGCGGAATGACGGGGGAAGGGCTGATTGGAATGATGCACGGAGAGAAATTCAATGAAAATGGGAGAAAAACTTAAAAAAAAAAAATAAAATTAATCATAAATGTAAAAATATTCAATCTAAAATTAAGGAAAACTAAATGAAAATTGTAAATAGAAAATTAAATGGAACTTTACTAAATTAAAAAAAAAATAAACTAAATTTATTTTTATTAAATATTTTAATTAAGTTATTTAAAGTGTAAAATATTTGCGTTTGGAAAAGAAATGGAAATTGAATTTATTTTTTAGTTTAGAGTGATTTTTTTTTACACCATTAATTTTTTAAATTCAATTTCATTTTTTTATTTAATTATTTTTGCACTTATTTTTCTTTGTTATTAAATATAAAAATAAGATAAAAAATGAAGAAAATTAAATAAATAAAAATAAGTATTTCCTAAACAATTCTTAAGTTCCCTCTGCTGCCACGCTAATCTCTGACTTAGCAACTCTAAATGTAACTCCCAATTTCTCTCAGTGCCCGACTCCTCTGGCCCCTCGTACGAGTGCATGCGACTTAATTACGCGTGCCAAGCCGAGCGGCTTTTGTTATTATCATTCAGTCAGCCGGTTACCGGTTCCACTAACCACCGTGCCCTCTGCACCCGTCTCTACGCCAGCTTTCGACCACCTCCCGTGGTATCCTTTGGTCCTCCTTTGTTGCCCTCTGCCCATTGATGATAATGTTTGAGCGTCGACGCTGAGCATTGGCTGCGCTTAATGAATTTATTTGTTACGCATGGCGTACTTTGAATTGGCGTCCATGTCAGGACACACACAAACACACACAGAGAGAGCGAGCGAGAGTGAAGGCAAAAGGAAGCTGAAGGCCTGTGCCGCATTGTCCTGCCTGCCTTAATGAAATCCATTATTGCGAAACCCATTCCCAGAGTCACACACCGATACCGAGGCCAAAGTAAATACACTTATTACGAAAAGTGTTGGGCCCAACCCCCCGAGGAATGGTACATAAAACGCAGCAGGAGCAGGATATTACGCACAGGCGAATGATGTGCGACGTTCCAGGTCCCAGGATGGGCTTCAGCGAAACGGAAACGGCAATGGCAATGGCAATGGCAATGGCAATGGCACTGTGGAATGTATTATATATAACATCTGATAACGTTGTCCGTTCTATGAGATGCAAATTGTGACCCCCGCCGACAGCGACACCCAGAACTCCGTACTCACTCCCACTTGAAATTTCCAATTGAATGTCTCGCACATTCAGGAAACTATCCCAAATGGTTGCTTAATGCGATGCCTAAACTTAGATATGGCAAAATGCAATAAGTACACAGATGTGTGCCGTAAGGTTAGCGGATTACGGCTGCTTCATTGGCTCCTTACTTAATTGGAGAACCTTCTATGGATTTTATTTTGCAATATTTCTGGCAGCTGAAGCCTCTTTTGAGAGCCTTTTAGGGTTCCTTTTCATGTAAATTCATTTCATTGAAATGTCTCGCCTTTAAGCTATTGCAAATGCCCCACAAAAGGGGTGAAGCCCATAAATTTTCCAACCATTTGGCACCCTTTTGCTTGCCTCCTTCCTGCAGCAGCTGAATGGAATATTCTGATTAAGATATTTTGTGGTCAGCGAGGCTCCTTTTGTGAACTGTTCCTGCATATACTGTGTAATTATGCTGCCCCACTCGTGTGTGGCTCATTCATCACGCTAACAACGTCCGAAAAAAGTATCTGGAAGATTGTTAGCACTTTTCCTGACAACAAGCAGGGGGGGCGGTTGCGTGGCGAGTTATTTATGTTGGACAGCGGAGAGGCGGCTAACTATTAAAACTAACTACTTAGCAAACACCACACCCTGGAACCCTCCCCTCGAGGCAACCACGCCATCTAGAGTCAACTTTTTCGGCAAAGTGCCATTTAGTTAAACATTCTGACACATGATAAATGAGTCATAGACCTCGCTCGTGTGATAGACTCGGCTGAAAGAGCTCCAGGAATTGTGGAAGCAAGACACCATTAGGTCAAGCATATGCCGGATACTCCTCCATGAAGTCCGGGTTCGGGCAATTAAACAGAGCAGAGAGAGAGAGAGAGAAACATGTAAATCAGCAGCATCCAAGCAAACGGAGGGGCAGCGGGGGCGAACTCATTAAATAGAAAGCATTTAATGCGTGTCTAGATACAGATGAAGATAGTTCTCATAGATATATGGACCCCGGGCCGGTAATAGAATGTCAGAAGCAGCAGCCAAACTTCAGGACAAGAGGGAAACTCGCTGCCAAATTGAATGAGCGAGAGAGCGAGTGAGCGAGAGAGCGAGAGATCACAGGAGTCAAAGTTTGAATCGGCAACGAAAAGCAATCATCATTATCATCATCATTCAGAGCGAATCTCGTTCCCGTCCCACCCAGGAAGGTCATTGAAGTTTTAATGATGGAGTTGTGTCAATGAATGAATGGATGGATGGCTGGGATGCGAAGGACACGCGAGATGTTGTTGTTCCCAGGGGGTTGCTGCTGCCCCTAGCACCCGTGGAAGCTTCCTTTAAGAACTAAAGTAGCAAAGTAAACAGAGAACAATGCATGGCAGGGGGTTTGGGGCGTTCGTAATAGCCAAGTTTGATGCGAGAAATTGAAAGAGGGTGTCGTCGACTGTACATACACAGAACGTTATCATTCACCGTACCGGGCTATCTCTCCCTCTCTCTCTCTCTCTCTCTCTCGCTGCTTTTGCAACCCTTTAACATCTCTTTTCAGCACAAAAAGTATTGCGAAACTTTGCAACAAAACAACTGGAAGCAAAACCCCTGCCCCAACTACTACCCAGAGAGTAATGGAAGCCAGGCAAAACTTTTGCGAACAATGTCAATAGAAACCTCCCTCGGGACAGCAAAGGAAAGCCAGCAAGGGGCAACTATGACTAGGGTCTTTGTACCTATCAAATGATTTGGATTCTAATTAAATGAATGCCCAAAACTTTGCAAAAAGAAGCACAGGAATACGCTGCTTTTCAGTTAAAGATCTGAAGATGGGTTGGAAAATATTTAGTTACGGAAAGGAATATAACAATTTCCTTGGGTATTTACAGGCGCACCACTTTATAAAAGTTGCAATACAAATTGCATAATCAAAAGAAATGAAACCGACAAGAACTAATGCAAACTTCTGTGTTACACTTATTGGGGAGCCTCTTCCTCGTTAAAGCTTGTTCCATGTGGCAAGTCCACAAATCAGTTGAACGCCTCGCATGGTTTGGCTCAAAATCGGTGCAACAAGCACAAAAAAAGTTAATTAAACAGTTCCCCAAGTGCCTTGGCCAGTCGAGTGAGTAGAATACAGTCGGCGGGGGGTGCAAATGCGTTGGCTGTCTATGGGTATTAGGCTTTATCAGATGTGCATTCATTCAAATGCACTTCCTTTGGCCGCTCACTCAACGGCGACTTCCCGTTAGCACCAGGCCAGGCCTAAGCCCGAACCGGGCCCCCGAGAGACCAGTCCGGCCATCAGATACGCATCAGTTGCAAAACTCAGGGAACTAGGTAAATAAGTAAACGCTCGCTCACTCACTCACTCAGGAGCTGCTGCTTAGCCGGGTACACAACAAGTAGAAGAAACCCACGACTATTGCGACCATGGAATACCCTGGCTGGAAATTAAAAATAATTCCAAGTTAATTCAATACCTAACGACCTTTTCCATTTCCTCCTAAATCCACTTCTACTTCCGCCTGTTACATACAACTTAAAAATCCCCATATACCCTACTACTCCATGACTACCCTGCACAGCAACAAAATTGGCAGCCCACTTCATTTAGAAGGCGACTAGGTGGAGGCAGCGGCAGCAGAGCAGCGTCGGGACAGAGCTTCGGGCACAAGGAAATGCTTTTGCAGCAGCGCTGCAGCAGCGACAGCTGCACGGCTAATCCGCGACAGGCTAAACAGTTGAACCGTTGCACGGTTGTACCCCCCCTGCAAAAAAGTGAAGAGGAAAGCATTGTACAATGCATAATTGAAAAAAAAAAGAAAGAAAAACAGAAATAAAGAGTAGAAAAAACATCAGAAAAAAAAACAAAGCGGGTGGAGTAGAAGTCGGGGAGCTGGGCAATTGCAAAAATAACAAAAGACAATGACAGCAGCGCGGACGCGGACGCGGACGCCAACGTCAAAGCTGACGCTGACTGCGACTGCAGCGTTGACAATGGCGACGTCCCGACGACGTGATGTTGGAAATTGAATAAAAATATGTATTTTTACTTACGAGTAGTAGTCCATACAACCAACGTCAACTGCAATTTCCACTAAAGTGCACGCAACGACAAACGGTAGCAGCACCAAAAACAACATCCACGGGCAACATCAGCCACAGCAACAACACCTTCGGAATTGATTGAAAAAAAAGAACCATCACACCAAGAAAGGAGAGCGCTTTCAATGCTTTCACGACTTTGAGTAAAATGCTTAGGGTCCACTAATGGAAGGATGGTAGGCGATCAGAAGAAGAGAGAGAGAGAGGGAGTGAGTGCAGGAGAACAGAGCGCCGCAGTGAAGTTGAATGGAGACTGGCAGAGCAGTGCAAATAATGGAAAGAGCGGGACGGCAGCGAGGGGACTGACGTATCGAGTTGCTTCTCTAATGTGACAGCTCAATGCATTTTAGATGGCAATGACAAACTGAAAAAGCAACAACAGTAAAAACACAGCAGAGCAGAGGCAACGGCAACGACAACAGGAACAGAAATTGCAATTTATGTATTCCTCAAATGGACAGTGGAGCAAACAAGTTTTCATCTGCTGATAAGTGTTTTAAAGGCAACAATGATTCCTAATTTCCAATTGATATAAATATGTATAAATGTGTACATTTTTACTACTTATGTATGTACTTGTGTTATGTATTTTTAGTTTGCATTTAATGGAAGGCCGGAATAGTTTTGTTTCTGCATAATCTTTTTCCACCCACTGTAAATTCGACAGTTCCAAAGAAACACACACACAAAACTAACCGCTCTCCCGCACTCTCGCTCTCTGGCAATCACATTTGAAGGTAGCGCGAAATGACAAGAGCGTGGAAAATCTTAACATAATAAGGAACCAGAAACAACGGGAACGAGCAATGGATACCGTTGGCTGTGTTGTCTGAAGGGGGATGGAAGGAGGAAAAACAGGCAGCGCAGCCAAAACTGTGGCTAAAAGTGCAGCGCAAACAACTTTGAACGTCAATTTGTCAACTTGAGGCGAAAATTGATGGCAAAAAAACTCTCTGCACCGCAACGCTGACGCAGACAGAGCCAATTTCGGACTGCGACTTACTATGCTTGCTCAACAGAGAGGGGGAATCGGTTACAAGGAGCCGGTTTGGTTTCCCGGGCTGCATGAAAATGTCAGCTTAATGCCGTTATCGTAGGTGCGGCAAACACGTCGCTGCCGACGTCGGTAGCAGCAGAGTGCCTGATAATGAGTCGTTAAGGCGCGATGGAGAGTAAAATAAGAAGAAGCAGACGCGAAAGCTTCCGCAATATGAAACTGCTGTATGTGGAGGGAGCGGAGCTCAAGAGCACAGCCAGCTGGAGGGAGGCAGAGAGAGATTGAACAACTTGATAAGCATAGTCACTCTGTCCCCGTCCTACCCGCATACACACACAAACACTGCACACTTGCAGTTACAACGAATTTCGGCGAAATGAGAAAATATTCGCACGTGCTGAGGACACGGACAAGCAAAGCAAGAGAGTGAGTGTAGGCGAGCTAAAGAGAGCGAGAGCATGTAGAGCAGGTCGGTCGCAAGTAACCATAAAGTCTAATGTCAACAGTAAATGCAAAAACAAAACGAAGACATGTGGCCGATGCGCTGCGCCTACGTGAGCGACGGCAACGTCGGGTCGCAGAGCCACAGAACTTTCCTGCCTCGCCTCTCCTCACTCTACACAAAAAACCAACCATCCTCATGATTAACAAAAGCAAAAACGAAAAGGAGAATTAGTGTAGGAGACCGCTGTGTTAATACCCTTGAAAGTCGATCTACCATGATGAGAGTTTGATGTGATTTTACTCGGCTAAATATCAGATGAAATTAACCCAACACCTAAAAGTTTTCCAACAAAGACTTGCTCTTCAATGGTTTGAACATGTTTCCTATGCTGCGTTGCACTCCTCTGAACCAAATAGTAACACTCTCAGTGTAGGGTATAAAAGCAGAGACCCAAAAACATCCATATTCGCCGTGAAATGCAATTCCTTTTTTGATTCTTTATCTGTTATTTTGCTGACTCGCTAAATTTGTTACCGTGTTTTCGGGCGTTTCGGTTTTTACCTTTTTATTCGTTTTTACTTTGTCCGAAATACAACAGCAACAACACGACGGCAGCAACGATAACAACTTCTCGCAGTGTTGCTGAGTGTTAAGCGAGGGAGGAGGCGGGTGAGTAGGGCAGGACCAGGCAGCGACAGCAACAATATTTACAGCTTTGACTGCCGAAACACAGTGGGACAAAGAACATAAGGCATGGGGATGGGTAAAATACATTGGATAATGTTTGATATTGGGGTTATTATGCCATTCATATTATTGTGGCATGCAATCAAACTTGCCACAATGCAGTCATATTTGCCACACTGTTGCCATATGTCTGTTTATTAATAGGTACAAATGTATACATACGCGTGGTATATGGACGCTTGCCTCTCCAGGCTCTGGCATCATGGTCGCCATCACTTTTGTGCCTAAAGTGCCAGATATTTTTCTTGGCAGCCCTGTGCCACATGCGCAGAAGGCTCAGCCAACAAACGGGGCCCACTGTGCAACGTGTTGCTGTTGACGGTAGCGACAGCAGCAGCAGCAGCAGCAGCAGCGGCAGCGATCGCAACTCGCGACACGAGCGAGGCAACAACAAGCACAAGGTTGGAAAGGTGTGTGCGAGAGAGTGTGTGTGGAGAGAAGAGTGGAGAGGGAGAGTGCTTTGTGGTAGTTGGAGGGGCGGTGGAGGAGGAGCGAAAAAGCAAGTGACGAACTTACGGCCAACAGCAGCAGCAGCAACAGCGAGCGGCAGCGGCAACCAGCAACCAACCGGCCCCAGTTGGAGCAGCGCGCATGCCACACACAGTTTAAATATGTGAAATTAGTACAAATCGTGATTTCAACAGCGAACGACGAGCGCCGAATGCCGACGACGACGAAGCGGCGACAAAACGAGCGAGCAGCAACAGCAACGGCAGCAGCAGCAACAGGAACGTGTGTTGGTGTTGGGGATCGTAGCGGCAACAAAAACAGCAACAATAGCACGCAAAGTAGCTGCCAGCCGAGTGGCAACAGCAACAGCAGTGGCAGCGGCGTCGCACGTAGTGTGGCAACAACAACCACATGCAATAAAACAGCTGATAGCGCAGCAGCAGCAGCAACAAATAGAAACGAAAACTACAACAACAAAGCAGCGCCGCGCGCATTATCAGTCGAGCAACAACAGGTCTCTCAGTCTTCGTCTCCGTCGTCGCGCAAAAAAAAGCCCGCCTGCTGCCACCGCTGCAAGCAGCACTCACACACACGGATAGACGACGGACACACGGAGAGAGACAGACAGACGGAGAGAGTCGCACACCTTTGCGTTGATTTTGGACGAAGCGACAGCGTTTTGACGTCGCCTGCCTGCGCTCGCTGGCTCGCTCTCCACGCTCACATTCTCGCTCTCTCTCGCACAAAGTGCAGCTGAGCTGCCGTTTGGACGCGCCGCTGCCGCACTTGCCGCTGCTCTTTCCTCTGCCACACCACACCACACACCAGCAGCCGCCAACCGCCAACCGCCAACCACCGCCACCGCCTCAGTCGAAAGTCAAAAGCAACGTGTTGTGGACGCTTTTTCGTCGTCGCGTTGCGTTCGCCTTTTTTGCTGCTGCCTCCTCTCTCTCTCTCTCTCTTCCTACTCTCCCACCACCACCACCTCCAGACGCAGCAGCAGCAGCATCAGCCTGCACCTCCTACCCACCTCAGCCTCATTGCACCTACCTCCAACACCGTACCACCGCACCACAACACCACGCAACCAGCCCCATCATTGAGTACAACCAGCAGCTGCACGGGGGAGCGGGTACAGGAAAACTTTCACCACGATGTCCAGCAGCGCCGCAGCAGCGCAGCAGTACAAGCTCGATGCCAACTCCAATGCCATAGTGCTGCCTCTGCCACTGCCACTGGCGCTGCCGCCCTCCCCAATACCGACGCCAACACCTGTGGACCGCGTCGAATGGTCGCGCGCCACCATCCTGGGCTTCATCGAGGACTACCGGTGTCAGCGGGTGCTGTGGGACCCCAACACAAAGGGATACCACATCAAGCAGACCAAGTACGAGGCCCTGAAGCTGCTCAGTGAGAAGTACGGCACGGAAATTCGCTCAATTCGTTCCAAGATCAAGTCATTGCGCAGCTCCTTCCACCGAGAGCACGGCAAGGTGCTTAGCGGGCGAAGCCGGGGCGTGCTGTACCAGCCCATGTGGTTCGCCTACGAGGCCATTCGCTTCATTCTGGACGGAGAGCGAGACGGCGGCAGTGCCCTGGACGGAGACATAACCGTAATGACCGTCGACGGAGTGCACTGCGATCCAGACGTAGACCCCGAGACGGAAGAGAAGTTGACGCTGATGCACAGCCTGGATCTGGAACAGCTGACTGCAGCGGCGACGGCAGTGGGCAAACATCAACAGGCTCTTGATCAGCAGCAGCACGATCAGCTTACCGCCCGCATCGCTGCCACTGTAGCTGCTGTGGCTGCAGCAGCAGCCAATGTCAGGGATCGCGACCGTGATCGAGAGCGGGAGCTCAGCCTGGACAGGGATGTTAATGCCGAGGAAGATCTCGACGAGAGCGGCGATACAGGTGGTGGCTGCCGTCGTCCCCGCTCCTCAGAAACTGTGGTAAGCACACCCCCACCCCCTCTCAAAAACGCTATTGATTTTACATATTTTGCATACACATGTGTCCATACCTGTGTATGTATAAACTTTTCGTTGGAGCTTTGCATGCGCGCGAGAGTTTGTGTGTGTGTGTAGTGTGGTTTGACTTGTTTTGCGGCAGCCAGCAGCACACGCGCTGTCGCTGTCTAGCGGTTCCTCAGAAGCAGCAGCAAGGCAGAGGTATCGGCGCAACCGGTGGCGCACAGTGGGGCGAGATAGTAATTTCATTAAAGTAAAGTAATTTCTTGATCTTGGGAGCTGAACTAGGGTAGAAGTTGGGTTTCCTTATGGGTAATCAATATTAAAACAAGACTATAGTCAGAAGAATCCTACCAATGTTTCTAATGCCCTTCGTCGTCTCTCTTCTTCGTCCCACTGTGCTGGGTTGTGGCTATTGCGTCGCATGCGCTTGGAGAAGCTTGTATTGGCGTCAGTGTGCACTGGTGTGAGTGTCAACTGGCTTTGATTGCGCTGTCTGCTGCTGTTGCTGCTGCTGCTTCTGTTGCGACCGTCATACAAATAGACACACGTACAATCATACATGCACGAACATAAATGTGTATGGGTGTTGCATCAGCCGTAGAAATCGGCAGCCCCACGTTTTGCACCGACCCTGCCCCTTTCCCATTATCACCATCCCATCCTCCCATTCCAATCCCTTCCCGCTCATCAATGCTTGGTCGCCCACCAAAACCGCAGCGGCGCAGCAGCATTACCAATACAGCAACTTGCTGCTGGACTGCGTTTTGTTGCTGTTGCTTTTTGCTGATGTTTGCTTTGTGCTTCATTCGCTCATTCGGTTTTTATTTAATACACTGCAGCGAAAAGTATGCAGGGTGCATGGTGAAGCGACGAGAGATTAAGCATGAGCTTAGTATTTGCAATGTAAATTATACATTTTCAATTGCTTTTAGCAGTATTAATTGGTTTAAAGCATATAAACATAAAATTGATTTAGAATTGAACCATAAGAGAGGTACATTTTCGTAATAGGGCATACAAAATTCGATGCCTATCAAAAACTTGTATACTTGTGTTATTTTCGTTTGATTTTTCGTGTGTTTTGGTTACTCGTCTCACGTCTGTCTGTTTTTCTGTCCGTCTACCCGTTGGTCCACTTCAATGTTGACTTGCTCCCTCTCGTTCCGTTCCGTTCCGATCCGTCCCGTCCTGCTCCGCCGTGACTAATTCAATCGCCAGCGGCCCGACTCTGCGCCACCACTCGACTCGACTCGTCTCAGACTTGGGGCCCCATCTGTGTGATCTTTTTTTCGTGTGTGTGCTTTTCTTTATGATTATTCTAATTTGTTTTCTATTTCTCTTGCTTCCCAACCCACTGGATCCACTACACCTCTGCTATTATTATTATTACTTTTTCTTTGTGTCTTTTTGTCTGGCGAATTCAACGCTAATTCTCTTATGTTTTTTCCCTGATCTTTCGCAGACACGTTCCTCCTCCGATTTGGACGGAGAGAATTACTGTAGAATCAGCGCCGAAGATGTGAAAACAGAAATTGTAAGTACCCCATCCAAACCGATCCGACTGTTAATCGCACTTTAATTGATCCGACAGGTTGAAGATATGTTTCTTTTTTTTTGTTTTTTAACGTAATTTAAACTTGTTTTTATGTTAACTTTCGAGTGGCCGTCAAATCAAGTGGGTTTCGTGGGAGTAATTAGAGAAGATTTTTGTAGAGTTTCAAACAATACGTTGAATTAGTTATAATAACATAATGGAAATTACAGAAATTTTGTTTGGATTTCCCAAAGATTTAGAAGTACTTTCCCAAGACATAATCATTCACAGACAGGTTAACCGAATGACTCGACTTTTGACACTTTCCTTATCAAGGTGCGACCTAATGCTCCTTAGACTTGGCATCGACCCATGGGAATGACTGACGATATTATTAGAATAATATAAGAGCGATGCTCATCTGGCGATTAAGTTGATGAAATAAACTGACACAGATTTCGTCAGACGCCAATGTCATTGGTGGGAACAGGTTCCGGTGTTTTTCGACAGATCAGACCCATCTTTGCATGATGAAACAGGGCCACAGACTTGACTAAGATAGGAAAAGGAAGTAAAGCTCCTCAGTAAATTTTCTAGAAAACCTCTTCAATATTTTTCGCGTTTTCTTTCACAGATAGAGCACGAATCAGAGATGGGCATGCTGGACAGACAGAGCAGTACGCCCTCGCCCATCAACTACTACAAGCCAACGGACCTCACCTACAATCATCGCAAGCGCAAGGCGCTGGACGAGAATGGTGCTGGCGTGGTCCTGGGCATGGAGCATGTTGTGGGGGCGCTGACACTGACGCCCATCAAGACATCGTCATCGCCGGCAACGGCTGCACAGGCACACTCGCAGTCGCATTCGCAATCGCAATCGCAGGGGCAGCAGATGAGCCACGGCCAGCTCGCGTTTCATGCGCTGCAGCAGCACTTTAACCACAGCCACAATTGCAACGGGCAACCGCAGCAGCAGCAGCACCACCACCACCACCACCACCAACAACCACAACAAAATCAAGCGTTGCAGCAGCAGCAACAAACCCAGCAAAAACATTCCACAAACATGGCACAAAAACGTGATCGTGATCGTGATCTCTCAGCGTTGGCAGTATGCGGCGGCGGCGGCGGCAACACCACCAAAAACAGCAACAACAACTGCAGCAGCAGCAGCAGCAGCAACAACCACAACCATAACCACAACGGTTCCAGTTGCAACACGAGCAACACATCCTTAGAGCTGGCCACAGGCACGGCCCTAACATCGAGCAACAGCAGCTCTAGCAGCGGCGTCACACCGCCCAAGCAAACAGGATTGAGTGCCAATCATGCGGATGAGTACGGCGTATTCGGGGAGTACGTGGCCATAACCATACGCAAACTTAAGACCTCAAAGTCAAAGATTGCCGTCAAGCATCTCATAAACAATCTGCTCTACGAGGCAGAGCTCGGTGCTTACGATCAGGGCATACCATCCACCAAGGAGCCACCGCAGCTGTACAAAATGCAGTAGCGAATGGCAGAAAGGCAGAAAGGAGCATAGCCAGTAGTAGTAGTAGTAGTAGTCCAAATGGAGGTTGAAATAGCAAAAGCAAAACGTATATAGAAGGGATGGAGAGACAACGCACTAGTCAGCAAAGCAACAATCGGGGTGGGGAGAAACTGGAAACCAGGGGGCGAGCATTTCATTCAGGGAAAAACAAAACAAAAACAAAAACAAACTTTAACAAACTATCTACAAAGTCAGTCAAGCCGTGGCAAAAGAGAGAGGGAGTTGAAGAAGCAACAAACATACCATTAAATAAAATGAATTAATTATAAAATGCTTTACGTTAAACATACAAATGAATGTATATCTTTATGCCCCATTATCATCGTTATTCGATTATCTATATATATATTTTGATTTTTGATTTTTGATTTTTCGTTTTATTACTTTGATTTGTACTTTATTTGGCAATAACAATTTGAACTCAGGTGCCTTTATACATATATTTTTGTAGTCATTTAAGTTTTGTTATCTTTATGCATAAAAATCAACTAAAAATAGTGCATAACAATTGCCAAAATCTCTGCATACAATAAATGGGAATCAATTAACTCGCTGCAGCAGAGCCATAATGTTTAAATACTAAATCTGTAAATAGCTTAAACAAAAAAAACCAACCATCGAGCGACAAATGGAACATGAAATGTGTAAATCTTAATTTTTGTTGTGCGCTGTGTGTGTGCAGCAGGCAGCCTAATAAACTACGAAAATGTTGAATTTCATTTTGAAAATGATGTGAAATTGGATTTAATTTATTGCACGAACTTGGGACAAATAGCCACAGCTCTCAGCTAGGTTTCAGATACAAAAAAATAAAGAACGGACACCAGCTTTCGGCTCACTTTCTTATAAATTCTCACCTTTGATCGTATTATGGCGCATTATCACGCCTCTCGTCGCACGTTCCCCAGTATTAATTGTATCCAACTGTTGCACCGCAATTGAGCAACAAGCGACCAGAACAATGAGCCTCGTTGTTCGCCTTCGATACGGTTATTCATATTCATATTCATATTCATATTCATATTCATATCAAACCCCCCCACAACACACTCGCGCTGAGGGTCTCTCCTCGTACATAAATCACAAACGCTCTCAACTGTATCAAAGAACATTAATTGCTGAATAAACAATTCAGAAATAAAGAACTAAAAAAGGGTTAATTTTTTGCTTTTTATGGATTTTAGGCTTAGGGCAATTTGTTTGACTTTGCAATGAGGAACTAAGGCATGTTTTTAGCTCAAATTAACTCTTGGATCTGCCACGAAAGTTTATTAAACCTTTAGCTTGTTCGTTTTCATATTTATTTGTCTTACAAACATTTACCTGCGACTTCTGCTGCTGCTATCTGTGACATGTAAAGCTCTCAGTTTCCTATTGCAGTGCTCTGTTCCCCCCACTGAGCTCTGTGATAAGTGATAAATGACTTCCTATATGGCAGAGTAGTGGCCAATGTTTACTTGAACCTAATGAGCAGCGGTGCCAACGATAACAAACAGACTGAGAAAATGTTCTATTGATCGCACATTGATGTAGAATTATAATTAATGTTTGAGAAATATTTGGATGTAAGTTTCAAGGATTTCATGAAGGCAAAGACACCCGCAAGAGAAGTGTTCTTAAGGTGAAGTTTTTCGCAGCAATTCCCACTTGAAGTTCTCCTCTTCAATGGCATCTCCCAATCCCCATGCCGTTTCCTAGCTCTTGCAATCTTCCAACAGTACAAATTCCAATTACTCTCAGAGGGGTCGCCCAACTGTCTGTGTTTGCAGATTACAGCCGCGTCCATTAATAGCTTTCTCGAGGGGGGGCAGTCATCCTGCTGCAGATACTACCAGAGTTACTCTATAGAAACCCCGTGAGTACTCCATGATTAGCCCTGTTCTGTTGTAGTTTTATCACAGCTTTTATTTGCAAAGTAAATATCAATCATGTCGCTGTAGTCTCACACAAGCACCGAGTTCGTAGAATTTGTTGAGTTTTTCTACGAAGCCGCAGCCCCAACCGTTCAGATTCTGATTTCGATGCCACACACTCAGCGCTTCGATCGCTGTTGCAGGGGGTCGCTTCGGCTTTTTGCCATCTGTGTGGAATGACGCAATGTTTTTGAAAACGCTTCAACAGCAAAGCAAAGTTGTTTTTGTTTCAGTTCGTTTCGCTTGGAAAAATCAACAACAGCCGCGCGATTACAATTGTTAATCCATAGGGTATAGATATACACATATTAGAATGAAAACTAAGCTTTGCTTTTGGCTCTGAGCATTGTGTTTGATTTCAGATTTATTTTGAAGATTTTTCAATATTTTTCTATGGCTGTGAAAATAGTTCCAACTTTTGCAGTAAATATTCCAGAGCCCAGCACCGGTCTGTTTATCTCTTTGCTGTTATCTGTTCCAACCATTTTCGTTCTGTTATTTGTAGCTGTTTGTGTTGCTTCTTTCTATGGCTGGCCCAAGCCTCTGCCCCCCCTGTCAACAATCAACAGTTTGCCATAAATTATTTTTGCAAAATGCTCCAATGCGACCCCAGGGAGTCAGACACACATGCATGATAAGCTGCGTACCATATATATATATGTATCTACGTATATATGGTCCCATTGCGATTGTCGCGCAATCGAGCATTGAGCAAGTCCCACTGCAGCCCTTTGTTCCCTTTGCCTCAAGAATATTTGCAGAGGATACAGATAAGAGGAGTAGCTGGAGAGGCAGACCCTGCATTGGTCGTTTCTGTATTGGGCAAGGTTCGAGGGTGTTGTAAATCAATTAAGGAAAAGTAAGTCACAGCCCAGCCATTATGATTTATGGCCAAACAAAATGCACAAATGTCCCATTCGATGCGGCCTAAAGCTCGTAAATTGCGAGGCACATTCGGGGCAGGCAGCGAGCTAATTTGTGGCCCTAATGGGACACACGATCAGGTGGCAGAGAAAATAGTTTCAGCCACACATCCAGCTCGATCTGCAAACATAATTGTTCTATTTATCTACATTGTTCCATTTAAATTTTAAATCGAATTTTGATTGAACCAAAAATATATTTGGGAATTTGTTTTTGGCAAACTGACCAACAATTTGTGGCAAATAAATGAGCGCTAAGTGGAGTTGTGCACTCCAAGAAAAGTGTAACCAGAATTCAAGGCTGCTTGAAAGTAATTAAATAAAATATTTCTGTGTATAATTAATGTGTAATAAAAAGCGAGACAATAATTATAAACTACCGAAAAGTCTGGCTGATAAAATTTAGCAGAACTTGTACATAAAAATATTTTGATAACCAAAAACTTGAAGTTTATAAAATAAAGTTTACCCTGCCAAGACACACGCCAAGTCTCAAATATCTTTTTGTATTTGTTTCGACATTCATTTTTCTCAGTCAGATTCATTTTCGCTTGGAACAAAGGCTCCACTCAACGCTTCTTCCCGCAGCTGTCGTCTGGTTTCGTTATTAACAACAACAAATCTCTCTCGAAAAAATATGAAAAATAATTAAAAACCTATTAAAGTCAGTAGGAGACTAGCAACACAAGCAACAAATTGGCCAAGAGAGGGAGAGAACAATAACAAGAGTCAAATCAAATTACCCAAAAATATAAAGAACAGAGGCAGGGCAGAGGCAGGGAAATCATAAAAAATCATTAAATGCACGAAATGGCAGAGAGAGAGACAGAGAGAGAAATGTGCCATGGCCATTAAGAATTATTATGCCCAAATAAAAAGAGAGACCGAAGAGACCCGAGCAGGGAGCAGTAATTATTATGCGAAGATCACGTATTCGCATTTTGCAAAATACGAACAAGGAGGCCACAATAGAAGGACGACGATTTATGCGACCAGACAGCAAATGCATAGACGGAAGGATAACGAAGGCAGAAGTACCCTGGAAAGTGCGGTGTGCCAAGTGGAGTGTTTTTTTTTTTTGTAATTTATATATGATAAGGGGGATACAATTTAGCAGGGAAATCTGATAGATTTTGTTGTGAATTAGTTGAGAAATTTTGTGCAATAATTTGTACATTTTTTAATGCATTTTTTTAGAGAGAATATATTTATTTAATATAATAAATGATAATAAATAAATAAATAATATAATTCTTATAATTTAAAAGCTAAAAGCAACCCAAAACCAATGTATTTATCGACTTAAACTAAAATTAAAGTGTAAAATAACATCTAAGCTCGTAATACCCTTCGCTAGGGTATCAAAATCATAAAGCCAAAAGCAGAACCGAACAGAACCGAAGGGAACAGAACGGAACGTTGCGGAGCGGAATGGCGCGGAATGGAACGCTAAACACAGAAACTCTGCCTGCTCTGTGCATGTCCCTGAGGCTGTGCTCAGTCGTGTGTGTGTGTGTGTTTTGGCCAAAATAAATTTCAATTTTTGGGTTTTCATTTGTCCTCCTCGTTCATCTCCATTCCATCGCCATCTAAGCACTCCAACACCTTGCAACATCTCCAAAACAGAGAGAGTGCTTCAGAGCCTCGCTTCCCCCCGCCATAACCCAGTAATTGGCTCAAATTACAGCAACTCAGAGCGCCCCATGCCGACCACAAAAGCCAGAGCCAAACCCATCCCTACACAGTGCCAGTGCCAGTGGCAGTGGCAGGTTCCGTCCCGCGTCCGTCCACGGCTCTTATTATTGTCATGGCACACAATATTGTTTCCAAAAATGAAACGAAACGAAACAAATACGTGACCAGAAATTCAAGAAAACCAACAACAACAGCAAAAAAAGGCCAAAATAAAAATAATAATCATAAAGAACAGAGTGGGGGAGAGGGAAACGAAAAACTGTGCAAAAAAAAAAATAAAATAAGGAAACAGCAGAAATCGCGTTGATTTGAATTTTAAAATGTTTCATGGCATTTGTTTTGTTTGCACGGCCACAGGCAGAGGCAGAGGCAGAGGCAGAGGCACTCCCCCCGCAGCAGCAGTAAGCAGAACCCCCCTGTCCAGCAGCTCCACTTTCCCCTCTGCCCAAGCCCTGGACCCAGCACCGCTGCCACCGCTGGCTGCTGTACAGTTTTGTGGTCTGCCAACTTTGTTTCAAATTACAGTGGGCTTCATGGCTGAATTGTGCATTAAAACTATATTTAAATAAAGAGAAAATTGAACAATCCGAGAGCTAATATTAAAGAGAAATAATTCAGAAAATTCAAGCTGCAAATCTCGGCTAAAGATGATATTGTAGAACCCAAAGTGGAGGCCCCAAAGTGTACCACAAACTCACAATTAAATGGAAAATCAGCGAGATTTGAACACATTTTAAGCTTCATCTAAAAATAATTCTCTCAAAAAACGGAAACAAAATAACATGCACAAAATAAAGCATTTTAGCGCCAAAAGAAAATATGTATTAAATATTTTAAAATTAAAAACTTACACACCAATAAATAAACCCAAACTCCCTTTTCTTGGTCATAACTTTGGCGTTTATGCCCAGCCCACTGTGCCCCATTGGTAGTGGTAACATCTATGGCCATCACTAAAGAGAAAAAAACTTGTACACTGCCATTTGCTGTCATTGTTGCTGGTTTTGGGTTCGTGTTGCCTTCTGCCATTTGGTGGCAGCAGCAGCGACACCAACTGGAAGCCGCAACAAAGTTGCAAGCAGCGCGGAGAGCCCCACAGCAGACCTTATGTAAATTGTACAACAAAATAAAGAGAAAAAATTGATAATGAAACTTTTCAACGCAATAAATAATAGCTGACAAGGGACGGCAGTCGTGGAAATAGAGGGAGAGGGAGAGGGAGAGTGAGAGCTGGAGGAAGCAATAAAGGAAAAGCCTGAAAAATGTCTACGTTTATTATTGATTTCGTGTTGAATATTTGATTATTTCTATAAATATTGCGATAGGGCGAGTAAAGGTGCCAGCAAAGAGGGTGTGGGCGGCTGGGCAGAAGATTCTACAGCGGCACGTGCGATCGGAATCGTCGTCTAGGTCAAGTTTTTTGAGCATACTTATTATAAGTGAAAAAACATACACACAACACACCTCAGCAAATATTAGATGTGATGAGATTGAGTTGTGTGGCTAGATAATGCGACTAGCAGATACCGCGTGAAGATGGGGGAACAAATGAAACACAGAAAAAGCAGCAAAAAATCTCCGTTACGAAAGAGAAACAATAAAATACTTTAATGGTTGGAGAATTTACTAAGGAAGGACTCTTAAAATGTTAGCTAAAGTGTTCCATTTATGAGATTTTAGCCTTAGAAATTCCAATTAAAACATAGCTCTGAGGATAATTCCCTCAAATCATAAATTCAACGAAAAGTGCCCAGAAGTCTCTATAAAAACTGTTTACACTCTTCAAAGGAAAAACATCCTTCGTTCAACCAAGAGTCAAATACGTCCAAAACAATGTACCCTCCATACCCTACTGCTACCCTGTAAACAGGGCAAGCCCATGCACTCACACACTTAAAAATATTTCTTTATGTTTTGCCATTTATTTTTTTTCTATTTCTGCGCTCTCGTTTTTCGCGAGCTGCGAGACATAAAACTGAAAAATAAACACGCATAAAAAGTAACAAGAAGAGCGAAGAAGATGTGGTAGGAGGAGCCGAAGAAGGAGTGGAAGCAAACGAAGCTACGCAAAAATATTGCTATGCAAATAAAGAATAAGAATATGGCCTGCGCTCTGCCTCTGCCTCTGCCTCCGCCGCTGCCGCTGCCTCTGCTCGAAGCCCCTTTGGGGGACAGGGTGGGTAAACAAACGCCGCTCCACTCACACCTGGCAGCACTCTCACACACACATCCACAGCGATACAGATGCTTATGTGCTTACCATGGGGTAATGGAAAAAGGTGTGCCCCAACAATGTCGTCGTCGCTGGCTCTCAAGAGGCTACGGTGGGCAGGGGGCGCTGGAGGTCTGGCCGACGCGCAATAAAAAAAATATTCTAAGGCAGACCCAAAACAGAACGAGAAATAAAAAACAAAACAAAACTGAAAGAAACACACAAAACTATAAACAACAAAAAAGTCATCAAAGTTGAGTTTCGGCTTCAGTTGCCGCGCTGATAAATGTCGCATACCCTTTGCTTCGAGAGCTACAAAATAGGGGAACAAGTAAGAAAAACCCCATAAGAAAAAAAAAACACTTTACCTTTGCCATTCCCAATTGGATTTGAGAATATTCAAAAATTCAATTATAAGCTGAGAAAAAGGTGGATGTATGTGAAGGGATTATGCTTGGGGGATCACAAATCCGAATTGAAAACTTTCGCTTTCACTTTGAATAAATACATAGCTTAGCCCGTGGGGTTCCATTTGCCAAATTGAATTTATTCGCAGTACTTAAACTTATTTATGAATGATGCAGCCTAAATGTTTGTGTGACTTTTGGAATTGATTTGAGTTCATTTGTTTTCGTTGAATTATATTTGGAAATAAGGTTGCAGCAATGTGTTTTCGCAGGTGTCTAATTCTCACACTCTTTTAAATCTAAATCCTACCAAGAAATATTTATAATTATTCACAGAGCTAGCCCTAACAAATGGCTCTCAAAATAAGCCAAAAACAAACTTATTTCAATTAAATTTTAAGTTTTTAAAATCATAAATTATAGCTTCAAATAATGCCAAGTAAAATTAAATAGAATTCACTTGAATTTCGATTTATATTTATTTTTTAGATTTTTTAATATGTTCCATATTTAATTTAGGTTGAAAAAACTTTGAACTTTATACAAAATATGGAATTGTGTGAGCAATTTATTGGGTTGAAGTGTAAAAAACATACACAAAATACGAAAAAGAATTATTTTAAGTAGGAAATTCGCTCTCACTCTCCTGTTACCAGTGCCACTTCACACCCAATTCAATCAATTGTGCATACCCCTACCCTATCCCAGGGTATCCAACGCATGCCATAACCGGCGAGCAGGAGGCTTCACCCACAATCGAAAAATTGAAATTTGAAACGACAGGCAAAATGTTTTTGCATAAAATAAAACTATAAATTGTGTCTGGGCTCGAAAATTGGAATAATAATAAACAAAAAGCAAAACAAGAACAGGCCCCAACAACAACAAAACAAAAATAAAAAAAAAGTGTAAAAAAAGGAATGACTTGAAGCATTCAATGACAGCTCATAAATATTCAAATATGAGGCTGCTGCTGCTGCTGGTCTGGTCTGGGGTCTGGCTCTGGTTCTGGTTCTGGGTGCCATACTATCCCGTAGTTGCATTCTATAATCTAGAATTGTGTTTGTGCTGCTGCTCGTGTTCTGTCTGTGCCTGTGGCACTTAAAATTCTTTTTTTTTTATTGATTACGTCTGTAAACAAATAGTAAAAAATCGTAAAACTCAACTGCAAATATTTACCCAACAACTGATGAATACTGATGGCATACCTGCGGGTGTCAGCAGCCCATTCAGTTCCCAGAGAACTCGTCCCAACCGACACTGGGCACTGCGTAACCCGCAAAACTATTGAAATTCAGGGGCCCCTGTTCCTGTATGCGATTCGTTACGTTTGAGTTAGATCGCGATCCAGCAAACGTCTAGCCGTCTCGATCGTAAAGCATTAGATTGAGGAGATCTTAAATGTGATATGGAAAACTGGGCGAGCAGCAGACCGTGTGTCGGGATCGATTCGCATTAGAGGGTCCATTGGAGCGATCGAGGCTGCAGCTGGGACTGGGGACTGAGGCTGTCTATAAATTTAGCTAATTTACTTGAGTTCTCCAATGTCTAGCGCTTGGCTGGGTGTGGCCACTGATAGGCAGTGAATTATAAGGGGAATGAATGATGGTTAATAAAGCTCAAAGAGCAAACTTTAAAGAGAATTTAAGCGAAATATTTACAGGCCAAAGGGCACCCAATTGAAGTCGAACTTAAAGTGAAAATTAAAGCAAATAAAGTTACATTTAAAATATGAAATTAAATACCTAATAAATGGCATTTAAACTTGAATAAAATTTGAACAATTTCTGGCAAGAAATAAATAACAAAAATATGCTTAAAAAAATCTCTAAAATTTGACTAATTTTTGCAAGTCTCAGCGCTCATTAATATACATTATGAACCAAGACTCGTTTCCCTTGAAGTGGCTGCTGCAGTGCCCCTGGTGTGCCACATGAACGTTCAACACAGCCCCACTCGAGAGAGAGAGCGAGAGAGAGAGAGAGAGATCACATTAATTGCCACAATGTTCCATAAATGTCGCAGCACCACCGCCCGCTACCCGCTACCCGCTACCCACTACCCACTCGACTGTGGCTCACATGTAACTCAATTTGCATTTATTCATATTAATAATATTATATGGCAGGCAAACTTTGGCTGCATCGAAATTTAAATATTTAATTTAACAAGTTTTTCAATTAAATTAATAATGCAAATTGTTTGCGGCGCTGGCAGCAGTGGGTAGGACTGGGGGGGGGTGGAGTGCAAGCGGAGTGCGGGGCAGGGCACAGGATGGCCGGCACTACGCATTCGACGTGGCGGCCCTTTGTTAAGCAACAAGTGAACATAATTAAATATCTGAGTAAGCGGCGAGTAAACAACAAAATGTGCAGTGAAAAAACTGACAATGGAGCATGGGAGCACGAGAAATGCTCTAACAGAAAATCAAACTAAAGAAAATTCAAGCAAAATTGGCAGACTCTGGCATGGAAAAATGTTCTGTGAAGCATTTGTAAGACACAAAAATGAACTAAAGAGGAGTTGGCTCCGCTGTTGGCATTTCCCTATAGTTAATATGCCCACAATTGTCAGCGCATGAGAGCTCAATTTATTTGTAGGTCATTTTCATGTAATGCAAACTGCAAACTGCCACAGCAGCAGGGAGAGCCAGCAGCCAGCAGCCAGGTCAGGCATTCAGCGGCATGACAGAAACAAACATGAAACAAGTCAAAAACTATGACAGTAAACGTAACGACTAGAAGATGACTTTGCCGGAGCACCGGAGGGGCAACAATTAAGACAGAACTTAGGGCAAAAATTCGCCAGAGAAGAGGTCCAAAAGGAATGCAGCAAAAAGTGGAAAAGTTTCCCCTTAACAAAGTACCCCTTAAAACAGTGTTGAAGAGTGTTCAAATGGTCAGCACTCCGCTCATGTGTTGTGGACCTGTGATATGACACCAGACACAAAAACAACAAGCAAACAGCCCAAAACACACACACAAAAAGCAGAGAGATACTCAAGCTACGGGCAGTACGAGTATTTATTCTCTTGGAAGGTTTAGAAGTTGACATTTTGAGGCGTGTTTCCAGTGTTGGAAACCACAGCACAGGGCATAAAACATGCCACAAGACAGCGCTCAGACAGCAAACAAAAAAAAACATCTTCACATTTTCTTATCTTATCTGCGGCGACTTTGGACTGTCACTATTTGACCAAATAAGGCCATAAAGCTGGCACTAGTCGTCTCAAGTGAAAGCAATTGGACAGTTTTGTTGTTATCTGTGAGCCAAATCGTTATATCTATGGGGCATCAAGGCTGACAGAAGACCTTGAACGTCTGGTGTTCGAATTTTTGTAATTAAAGCTGTAAGCTTATCTTTGATGTAGTTCTGACATTGCTTCAGGCTTTGAGTTGCTTATTGGATCTCACACTCTTCTGTGGCCTCTTCTACATATTTTTCCTACACTTTTGGGATATTTTAAGAGCTCGCCAAAGTGTCATATTTGTCCTCAACTTTCTGCATAAGTTTTTGCTTCTTTGGCTGTTTACTTTGCTGCCATTTCTCATCTATTCTCAGGCCAAGAAACACGCTTAAATGTGATACCACCTCCCCTGGGGATTCGGCACTTGTCTGGCTTCGTTTACCCACTGACTGATCATTGATCAGTGATCACAAATGTGGCTTCCGTTTCGATAATGCTCGAGTATTTGTTTGGCATTCTGCCTGCCCATCAAGTGTCTGGTTTTTGTTGTGAATTTCTCGCCCTTTCTGACTGAGGAAGTGCCTAGCAGGAGAGAGGCCATCGGCGATAAGGTTTTTACAATCGAAGTCGCAGCGCTGATAAGACAGACCATCAGACCACGCTGACAATTGCTTTTCTGTTGTTTTTCTTTCCCTACTTTCTATTTAAAGGTTTTGCTGCTGCCTGTCAAGCGTAGGGTCTGAAGGTTTGGCTTTGCATGCCAAGTGGTGTATCCATAGAGCCAGACAGACACCCGCTGATTCATTGATAACACGTGCTGAGGGCACTACACCTGCCCAGACACAGACCAGAGAGCCAGTAAACACTACGAAGTAGCCCCACTATTTGCACAGATCATTTAAATGCAGTTCCCCTCTCTTTGTGTCTGGAAATGGCACTGAAACTGATAAGAACTGAGTCTCTGTCCCCTACGACTGTCGTGACTAAACGGAGACCTCTGCCAGACGCGTATTGCTAAATTTTTGGATTATTAGTTGGAGGGGCACTCGATTATACCTCTGCGAAAGTCAAATAATTGTTGTCAAGATTCATTCTTTATAAATGTATTTAAATGATGGTGAGCCAAATGCTGTCTGCAGCTTCTTCAACAATTATTTACCAACATTTTTGGTTACTGCTCAAAGCCGTTGTTTCCACAGCATCATTTAGTTGCTCATTAAATATAAATGTAAGCAAAATTAATTGATTAACTCAATTAGAAGACAGTGGGAAGTCATCGTTGGCTGAAGACTGGCAGTTAAATAATTAATTATTGTTTTATTGGTCATTAAGCAGCGGCGCAGAGCAGTTGTATTTCCATTTCTACGCTGCCCAAATGTGTCTTAATAATGTTTTATATATTTCTCAATTGAAATGTAAGTTAGCGCTAATTGCGAGCTCATTCTTCAACAAATTATTTGTATAATGTTTCCTACAAAGAAATAGTTACCAAAAGTGACTGAGTTTAGATTTTTCTCATAAATATTTTACAGAATTTTCTGCACAAGTTTCTATATGCAGACAAGGTCTATTTGAATAATATTTACGAATGTTCTAAGGCTTTCTAGAGGCATGAAAATCGTATGTTTCAATTTGGTTTTAAATATGAAAAAATGTATACAGATTAAAATATATTAAATATACAATTAATTATCATCAAATGTGCACCCAAAAATATTAAAATAAAATTATGTTCCCATTAAAATGCAAATATTTGCGGAAAATATATGTTTATAATCACAATAAATATATTTGCCTGCTTATTTAATGTATTTGATTTATTTTAAAATGTTTTTTATGTAAATGAAATATGTGCCACACTTTTTTTAATTTTTTATGTACAAATAAATTGAGTGCGTTTTTTTCTCTATTTATTTTATTTATTATTATTTATTTATTTCCTATATCTTATCACAGTTTTGCGTAAAGCAGTGGCTAGCTGCAGGATTTCCTGTAAAAATCCAACCAAGCTGCTCCCAAGTGGAACTTTTTCTCCCTCTCTCTAGTAAGTAGAACTCTTCAAGTAGTTGTCTCTAAGTGACTAATCTAATGGCAAAAAATAAACAGACCGCTTGCATAAACAACTTTGGAGCAAATGTTTATTCTGCGCTGGGTACGGGGACGGGGGGAGGGAGTTCAGAATAATTTCAATTCCATTTGCATGAGGCCTCGGGAGTACATTAAGTATCCCATGCACCCATACAGCTGCAGCACACAGACAGACAGCCATCTGAGTATTACTTAATATCGTGGACTAAGCAGCGACTCACCGAAAACCCGAGCCATCAAAACAACTTTCGATTACGAAATTTAGCACAGTTCATGCCTCGGTCTAAGTTTCCATCAAGAAGAGAAACAAAACCAACAACAAAATTATAACCGACTTAATGAGCTTTTGCGAAATGTAAGTGTGTGTGTGTGTGTGTGTGTGTGTGTGTGTGTTTGTTTGCTTGCCCTTTCGATGGCTGCTGTCAAGTACAATAAACGACAACAGGTTGAAAGCCCCAAAGAACCCAGAAAAATAAGAGAAAAAATATAAGAAAAAAACAGAAAAAAGCAAACAACTCAAACAGCTGAAATGGAAAACTAAAGTAGAATTATAGGCACAAATTTTGGATGCCCTAACGCAGAAAATGTAACCAAGAAAAGGCTTAAAATAAATAAATAATATAAATACTTATTTTAGTTACAACAAAAGCTAATTTTAAGAGCAATTCTTTAACGATTTAGTAACCAAAGTTAACTTGAATTTCCCATAACAAACAAATGTGAGCAAAAGCTGGAGCTAAATCCATCTGACAACGATTCAAACCTGCAACAAATGCCCAAAAACCAAATACCCAACTCGAAACCTAGCGTAATTTTGCACAAAAAATAAACCAAAAACAAAACAAAAACAAAATGCAACTCCGACGCTGACGCTGACGCTGACGCTGACGATGACTAATGCCAATCTAAAATAAAAGAAACTGCAAAAACTCACCCATGGAACAACACACAAAGTGGCAGCAAAAAAAGAAGAACTCAAATAAAGTCACTGCTGTGTGTGCACACACATGAGTGTGTGCCGTGTGGTTGCGTGGTTCAGCGGTTTTGGCATTGGTGGCTCACCGCGTGCACTGCGGCCCGATCTTCAAATGTTCCGCAGGTGCAATCAGCTGCCTGTGTGTGGCCAACAGAAAGCAAACTTTGGAATACATAATGCATAAATATTGTGATAATTATTATTGTATAACAATAATTGCAAGCTAATGGGGTTTCCAGTCAAGGCGGAGATGCAACAGGAAGTTGGACAGAAAAGCTTGAAGTTTCAGCGGGAAATAAATTAACAAAAATGTAAACAAAAATGTAAAAAAAATGTAAAAAGATGTACAAAAATGTAAAAATATGTACAAAAATACAAACAAAAATGTAAAAAAAATGTAAACAAAAATGTAAAAAATGTAAAAAAAATGTAAAAAATGTAAAAAAAATGTAAGAAAATGTAATAAAATGTAAAAAAAATGTAAAAGTTCCATAAAGCAGAGAAAACATTTTTTTGTGGAAGAAACTGTAAGAGAAGAACTGGAAAATAAAGGGAATCAAAAGATTCTTGCAAGTTCTTTTGCCCAAGTTTCAATCACTCCCTCTCCAGTGAGCGATTAAAAAGGGAACGAAAGTCTGAATTAAATTCTTTAATTAAGTAAGCTAACAAAGAGAGTCCAGAGCTTGGTTTTGGACTTCGTTTCAGCACCGATTTTAGTCTAGATCTGGCTCCTTTCCTTAGTCTTGCTCTCGCTCCTGTTCTTGCCCTTCCTTTAGCTCCTTCTCTTCAACTGCCTCCCTGCCTATCTTCTCCATTTCTTCAGTGTAAAAGCCATTAAAATTAATGCGATACACCAGATTGATAAAGCTATTGCGATTCTTCCTAGCCGTTGTTATGATTTGCTGCAGAAACGACACCAGCAGCTCCTTGAACTCCAAATCAAAGTAGTTAACACGCTCCGCAAACCGCTCCGACGGCTCCAGCAACTGCTCCAACTCTATAAAGCTGCAAAAATCAATGCAGATCTTGCAGAGCTTAAAGATGGCGCGACTCAGCTGCGAGGACTCCGTCATGACGCAGCTCTTGAGGCACGAGTCGAGAAAGTCCTGATGGTGCAGCAAAACCTCATCCACATTCTCCACGTGCTTGAGGCGCTCGCTGAAGAGATGCCAATTGGGCACAATCACCTCGTAGATCATGTAGTACTCGATGTTTTGGATGGCATTCATCATACGCTGCCGCAGGGTGCACAGCGAGCGGTGCAGTTCCGCGTACGATCGATCCTTGGGCGCGTGATTCAGCTTCCAAATCTTGCAGATCTGTCGCTCCGCGTGCTTGCAGTAGAAGAGCTGCCGGAAGAGCATCTGGTACTTGGAAATGGCAATGTGGTTGAGCACAATCGAGCAGGGCCACTTGGCCTCGTAGCTGAAGGAGAAGCACTCGATGCCGCGCAGTTCCTCGCGTGGTGTCTGCGACTGTCCGTACGCCTGCTCCTCCTGTTGGCCCATAATCTTGGACAGTTGTGTGACCAAGTCGTAGGTCAGCAGATCGCAGTGTAGATCATCGTTGTAGGGATCCTGCCTGCCCATGGACAAACGCAACGTGAGGCCCAGCAGATTCTCTAGGATCAGCAGCTGCACATGATCCACGGGCTTGGACAACTCTGGCTCGCAGGCGTCCATGAATAGTGTGATGAAGTCGCCCTGTCCCAGCAGCAGATAGTTCTTCACGGACTTGAGATGCCCCAACAGATCGTGCTCTTGGAGCAGCACATTCAGCAGCATGCCGGCGGCAAAGTAGTAGGCCTCAAGGATCACCTTCTCGATGCGCCCAGCGTGGGTCCCTGCCAGCTCCAGCTCCAGTTGCTGCTCTTGTATGGGCAGCGTTGCCTTGCCGCACTGGCGAATCACATTCAGGTACTTCCCTGTGGACAGTATGATGTCCGTGTAGCGTGAGAGGAATGCCGGCACTTGCTCGTGCCGCACGCTGTAACGTTTCTCCCAATAGTCATCCGCGTGGCGACCCGGCAGTCCTGCCGTGTCGTTATCCTGCACGAGGAACTCCTTGCTGGTGTGCCCCAGCTGTCCCTTGTGTATCCACAGCTGCAGCTGGCGCATGAAGGGAGCTCCCGCCGCATTTGTCAGTGTGGTCAGCATCTGCTGGGCTGCCGCGTTGCCCTCCAGCAGGCGTATGCGTCCGTAGAGCAGATTCAACACTGCGCCGCCGCGGCATTCGTTGGCTTGGATGTCCCGCAGCACCTTCCAGACCTCCTCCATTACCCACATGGTGGGCTGCAGATAGTAGAGAAAGTTCTGCACGGTCATACGCTGGCGCTGCAGCTCCTCGTCCACTTGTGCGATTAGCGCATAGAAATCGCTGGTTAGATCCTGCAGCGCGGCGTTCAAGGCATTGAGCACCTGTCCATGGCCATCGCTGGCTGCCATCAATCGCTGTATGCCCGAGAAGTACGTGGCTAGTGGGAGAATCTGCTGCACCACCTCCCTCATGCTTCCATCCAGCTGCGCATCGATGATGAAGTCCTCCGGCACTATGTACTGGGCTCTTATCCCCACCAAACATTGCATCAGATCTTTCAGTATGTAGCGCTGCTGCATGGCCACTGGTAGTGCGCCCAGCTGTGGCTGCACTTTGGTTAGATTTCCATTTGCCACCGTGTCATAGTCCCACAGCATGTGTGTGCGGTGGTCCGGGGAGTTTCTTGTTGTCAAGGACAACTCACTCGAGCTGGAACTGCAGCTTGAGGTGAGGTTAGGTTGAGGCCGTTGTCGAGATTTCACAATCCCGACACACCGCCGGTTGACGCCGGTTGGATCCACTCCTCTTCTCGTACCGCTTTGCACGGTGTCAGCAGTGTAACTATCTTCAAAGCTCATCAACGAATCAAAGTGGGTTAGCGATGGATTCGAAATGGCCACCAGCAAACGTTCTTTGATGTCATGCAGCTCGCTGTTAGTCTGCTGCTCCTTCACCGCCAGCAGCTGCTTGCAGCGGCCCAAAAGTTCCTTTGTGGAAAGCGCCGCACGACTATTTGTGGGCGTTAAGGAGTCGAAGTCGTCACTGCTATTACCGGACATGAAGACAGCAAAGTAAAGTTTTCAGCACGAAAAATTGCTAAAGCAAAGCAAGGTAGCACGAAAAACTGACTGACCAGAGTTCGATTTGTATTAGGCAACTCTTTTTAGACTGACCCTAGCTGTGTGCTGGGTTGGGCTGGCAACTCTGCTGGCAGCATAGCCTCAAAAACACACCACGTGTGTCCCTACACAAAGGAAACTGTATCTCTCGCTTTCCATATTTATTCTTGTGTGTGTAAATAATTAATTACAGTGCTTAGGCACTCAACGTACAATATAAGAATATATTTAGCTGCCACTTATCGCTGCCACACACAAAAATAGCCATTCCAAGCCACAGAACTCGGAATTATCTGCGTCTATTATTTATTTTAATATTTGCTCTTTTTGCTGCCTTATATGGAAGCAAAAATCTAGGCACAGCACAACACGAGCTGAAGCTGGGGAATATCTGCTATAAATTCGCATTTAATTTGAGCATTTCTTTTGTGCTGCCAGATAAAAGCGTATCTCGCAGATACACACAACAAATGGCCGCACTATTATTTAATTAGCGTTGAGCTCTTGGCCCCCTTTGGGCCCTCTTGAGTGCATATCTCGTATCTTGTGGCTCTTTGGATGGGGCTACCTATAATGCTTGCCAGATAAAAATTTACATTTTTTATTGCCTGAAATATTCGCATAATAACTGACAGTGTGGCCCGCGGCTCTGTGGGCCACTTCAAGCCCATTCACATTGTATCTGTGTGTGTAGCTCCTCGGTTTTCGCTCTGCCCGAAATTAGTTTACTTAGCCAAGCCAAGCGCTGGAATGGCCTCTAAGGGGATTACGGATATTTCTCTGGCTCTAATCTGATAATCACCAGAGTATTCCCAATGACTTTGCTTCCCCTCCCCACCCCACCCACACCACTCTACACAACATCATCCTGCTTATCTGACCCTACATCTCCCTCTCCCTCTCTCGCACTCGCACACACTCTTCGCTGCTTGGCATCTGTACTGTTATTACCTTCTCCTTTTGTGCTACACTTGCTTCATGGTTTATCTTTTGTTTCTATGCTAAACAATTTCTGCACATGTGGCCCATTGTTCGATGTTGTTGCTTTATGTTCACCGAGGCCCATTGTCGTAGCTGCTCCTCCTCTGCTGCTGCTGCTGCTGCTGCTGCTGCTGCTCGGCATGGACTAAGCGAGAGAGCCCCTAGCAACACACACACACACGCATACACTCTCTGTTATTTGAGCCGACACTCTATGCGCTCGGAACATGTTCATGCATGCACCGACTTGTCGATGACTCACCCGCTTCTTGTTCTTGTTGTTGTTTTTGCACTTTGCTGTTTCTGGTTTTCTTTCCTTTCCTTTCCTTTCCTTTTTTGTCTTCTTCTTTTGTTGTTTGATTTAAGCACATGGACGTACGCTGTTTGTTCTTGTTGCTGTAACTACATATTGTTTTTGTTGTGGTTGTGGGTGCAACTTTTCTTGTTGCTTCGATTTATGAAACCTTTTTATTGAGTTTCTTGTTTTCTTTGTTTTGGATTGGCTTTATGTTTCTTAGCATTTATCCTTAGCTTAGATATGGCTGAGTTGCACAGCACGCAGTTTGTCTCTGCCAGCGCATCTCTTTTGGCTGCAGGCCGTGCAGTTCAATTTGCATAGCATCCACCTGTGTGTCACATGACAGCGAGGCTTGAGTTTCATAGCAGCCAGCCCATGGCAACATTTACATTGCCGCTGTCGCTGTGCTGCTTCTTTTGTTATACTCGTCGCTGTGTTGCCACGCCAGGTAAAAATGGGAAAGTGTACAAACAAATATACACATTGTAAACATACACACAAACATACATATGTATGATGTACATATGTGTGTATGTATGTATTTGGTGTAGCTATCATTCATATTGTGAAAACCTTGGGTCTGCTACAATTACTGTTGACATTTATTTTTTGTTTTCTTTCCTTTTTCGCTTTTGCCTCTTGCCTCTGTTGTTCAGTTTCGCATTTCCGCTTTCGTTGCCGTCGCCGTCTCTGTCGCCGTCCACCGTTCAACGTCTCGTCATTTGTTTGTCACAGTCGATGGCTTGGCGGCTGCTCCGTTGGTAACACCGACAACAACAACAGCAACAACTAACAGCGGCAGAGTGTTGCTTATCAGTTTTTTGTTTCTGTTTCCTTTTTTGGGTGTTGAAAAAACAAACCAAATCTACAGCGCGCGATACCAACAATTGAGTCAGAGATACAGATACAGATACAGATACATAGGGCAAAAAACAGCCACAGCAAAGAGACGAAAAGTTGAAAAAAACAGAAAACAAAAATTTGTAATGCAATGGCACACACACAAGAGATGTACAGTGGAGGCTCGATAAATAGATATGCAAATGAGTTTCAAGGTTATTTCTACCCCCCGGAATGGCCTCATTCCTCATCGAACCAAGATTGGGTTTAGCTACAGAATAGGTAAGGAAAACTTCCGCCTAGCAACAGCAGACTGTAAATGATTAAATGATTATTTATTATGGCTTATTTCTTGAATAACTTTTGATAACAATTATCGAGCATTCACTGTTCATCCATTACAGCCATAGACGAACAAAGTTGCTCATTGAACTCGGTCCCAAAGATTTTTCCTAGGCGAGAAACATTTCTCTAAGAACTTGGAATAGAAAGCAGGAGAAAGGCAGCAGGAGGGGGTACGGGCCATGTCCAATCGGTATAATATATTGTACGATCTATTTGTGGTTTGCTTACAACAAAAGATAGAGGAGGGAGGAGTGCCCAAAGGCAGAGTCACAGAGTCCGTACCCTCAAAAGAATCTCTCGGCGAGAAGAGGGCGAACCGAATTGTAAAGATTTGAAGGTCATAGAAACTGTCAGAGAACACAGACACACAGACAGATAGATAGATAGATAGATAGATGCATGGTTGGATGCATAAATGTATGGCCCTATGAATGGGATTGGCTGTTGCTATGATTGCCCATAGACAAATTGTCAAGAAACATGACAATTGAGGGCTGCGGACTGGGGTTGGAGTGGGTCAATTTTCGTACAGTGGGAATAATGACACTTTGAGTGGCGGGGCAGCAGGGAACAATCAACTGTCACAATGGGCAACTGATGGCATTATAATATGGCAGCAGGCTGTAAGGCAGGAGAAGAGGGATGTAGCTTAACTGAACTTTAGTTTTTGGCCTGATTTATATGCGATTAAATATGGAAACCCACTAAGAATAGAATGAATTATGGAGTCCAAAGGTTCAGCAGCACATCAAGGGCAGATCAGGCAAACACGCCAATAGATTAAAACATGAGATGTCACTTTCTGGGGAAAAGCATTTTTCAATTCTTCGCTTTTACTATGTGTAGAAATTAATTGTATGTCGCTGCCACGTGCCACGAACGAAAATTAGAACATCCCAAAACAGGGCCCCCCCCCACGACAAAAACTAGTGACAAGTGGCCAAGAGGAGGATTCATTCGCTGCGCAAAATAATTTTAAATCGAGAGACAACTAAATCTGTGTGTGGTGGGGAAAGGGCTGTGGCTTTGGATCCCCACACGTGCCGCACAACTGGAGACTTTCCATGGGCACAAATAACCCAACAACAAAAAACACACACAAAAACTAAAATTAATTGGCTCGACAACTGTCAGGGAAGAACGTCTGTGGGTGGGAATTGTGTTTGAAAAAATTAAGACCAGAGGACTTGACACAATATTTGCCAAAAAGAAAAACAACAACGAGAAATGTTTCTCTTAATATTTGCATACATATTTTGTGTTCCTCAATAACAGAAATTCCGCATTTGAAAATATGCAGCAAATTGTGGACAGAAATGACACACCCAATCTATTTATTCGTTCTAGTATTTGCCTTCTAATGGAAAACAGGGAAAAGGCCAAAACAAAAACAATGCCCGGAATGGGGGGACAGACAGACAGACAGGCAGAGAGCCCGTGCAAACAACAGGTTAAATAATATGGCAAATATTTATTTGGTAAGACACTGTTGCGGCTCGAAATACCGGAGTCTGGCAGCCGTATCGGGGAATACCGTGCAGATGTTTCCAACCAGAGTTCTGTTTCGGATGGGAAAACTATGGGAAAATACGCATCGGCTGGGCGACGCGTGTGGGTAATAATCGAAACGTGTTTACGTTGATGCCAAACTATTAGAGGATATTTATATATAAATTCCTCTCTTCAAATATTAATGAAAACATCTATAAATTACACAGTCAAGGAAATTATCAGCGACAGACGCGTCAGAGAGTCGCCTTGGATGCGACACAAAAATTGTGAAAAACAAAAGCAACAAAATGTTCAAAATAAGAGTAGAAAAGAGAGTGGCATAAAAATGAAAAACATAAAAACGAAATGTCCCCAAAAATATGCAAAACGATTGTGACGTGAAATTGATTTAATTAAATCTTTTATGACGTGACAATTGAATTCTATTTTCGCATCTAATTGGATCTGATTGTCCCCAGCATACAGTAGTTCGGTTCACACAGCGAGAGATACTCGCATACTGTACAAAGTTGTTTCGTTCTGTCAACGATTTTTGAGTTCACTTGCACTTCCCTTTCTTCCCGCTGTTTGCCTGTCTATCTATTCTTGGACATGACGGAATATGACGCCGAGTCCCGAAAGTGTTTGAGGTCTGTGTGTGTAGCTGCCCCCCCAGACAGCATGGGTTATGCGATGGTTTCTCTGCTGTGCGCTAACCTTGAAGCGATTACAATTTGCCGATGATAGATTGTAGTACATTCGATGGAAAGTATAGGGTGCTGTACGATTTGGTAGCTCAAGAGATGGAAACATCAATTCATCCTTGAACTCGCGCTAAGATTGTGACAATAATTAAATATAAATAGAATAAAATATTATATTATAATAGGTCTCGTCTTCAAACTGGCTAGCTAAGAAATATTTATAGTAAATAAATAAATCCACTTACCCCTCATATCTCCTTTGGTTCTTCGTAGTCACAGCAAAATGCAGCTTTCAGCATACAAATCTTCGGTCGGTCCGCCACTCCGCTTCACCTTCCACCTCAGCCTGTCTTGGGCTGCTGCTGCAACGTTGCCGCACTTCAGCCAAGTTCAGAGTACTCGCTCGTATACATATTGTTGTGCCACGGGAAGCAACGGGTTGTTGTTTTGGGCCTAGCCCAAACTGGTTGCCCAATTGTCATCCCCCTGCAGATCGTGGCCCAGCGATAATTGCAGCAGCCAGCAGCCAGCACCCAGAGCAACAAAGTTGCCATGGTCGGACGTAACGGGTTGTCGTGTGCGCGTAGCGACGTTGCCGATTTTCACTGGTTGGGTTGCGCTGCGCTGCCGCCGTTGAAAGAAAGTTGCACCCGCACCCGCACCCGCAAGCTCAGCTGAGCTGAGAGCTGCTCTAGCACAGTCCTCCTTCTCGTGCACCCGCTACAAACAGCGGCCGCAAGCTCAGCTGAGCCAGGTCTCGCTCTGCGCTACCACACCTCCTCCTTTTCGTGCACCCCTACTGCACGGTCGCCCTTGTTGCAGAAAAGAAAGCCGTTTTGTTTTAATTTTTTCCACAATTATTTTCCGCTAGCGCAGGAAAAATTATATGCTTTATTTTTTTGTAATTTTTTTTGCCTTTGTTTTTCTCTCTGTACGTGTTGAATGTTGATTTTTTTGCACAAAATGTTGTTGCTTTTTGTTGGTTTTTGTGTGTGTTTTTGTTGGTTTTTTGTTTTGGTTACAAATTTCTCACAATTATTTGTTGCTTTACGCAATAAAAAAACTTAACATTAGATACAATATACGTTTTGTTTTTGCTTTTATGTTTTTTTTTTGTAATGATAAAAAAATTAATACATGTATTTTTCGTATTTTGCGGGCTTCTCTCTCTCTCTCTCTCTCTCTTCTATCTTTCGGTAATAAATAGTTTTCTTCGCTTTGATAGATACTTTTTGCGGGTAATAGATACTTTCGTGTATGAGTGTTTTTGGATGTGTTTCGGTGTGTGAGTGTGAGTGTGAGTGTGAGTGTGTGTTTGGGTCGTGTATCTGTGAGAACATTAAGTTTTCTTTTTTTGTAATTTTTTAAAATTATATCGCATTTAGTTTTACATTTAAATTTTCGAATTTTTAATTTTATCTTTCGCTGCTACACATTTAGGGCTTTTCCTTCGTATTTATCATTTTTTTGTTTATATCGCAATTGGAGTTTTTACACAGACAAAAAATTTTACAAATTTTTTACGCTTTCACATTTACTGAGATATTTTTGCCTTACATTTTTGTTACACGCTACATATTATTTTTAGATGATTTTTTTTGTGTGGGCTTTCCTTTTTTTGTTTGTTTTTTGATGGGGGTACGCGCTATACATTTAATAATATATGTAAAAATTTGTTAAAATCCTAAAATTTGTTGGTTTTAATTAAGATTAATTAATAATTTAAAAATTTTATTGCAGCAAGCTGCGTCTAACTAAAACTCCTCCTCTCTCAAATCATCCACTGATTGCTCAGCATTTTTTTAAAGTTAAATTTTAAATTTAGCAAGATCAAGTTTTGTTTGTTTGTTGGTTGTTGTGTGTGTGTGTGTGTGTGTGTGAGTGTGGGGTGTATTTTTTTTGTGTGGTTTATTACAATTGTTCGTTACCGTACAATCTTCGAAAAATCTGTTCTGTATGGGTGTAAATGTGTGTGTATGTGGTGTATGTGTGGTTTGTGGGTGTGTAGGTGTGTATTATCAACGTCCCCGGGCCAGGAGCCTGGAGGGGCCCTGGCCCTGGCTGGGGAGCTCTTAGCATCTTAAACAGTATCACATATTCATGAGTTGTCGACGGGCCCGACCCCCACTGGGGGGTGAGGCTGCCATCTTTGAATTTCATGTTGGGTTTTCCTCTCGTTTCGCTTTTGCATTTGCATCGGCTTTTGCTTTTGCTTTTACTTTTGCTCTTGCTCTGGCTTTGCTTTTGCTTTTCATTTTGTTTTCTTTTCTTTCTTCGTTGGTGAAAAAGGAGAAACAACTTAAAAGTCTAGTTATTATAGCACTACGCATCTAAGTAAATGGTGGTGAGAGTCACAATTACAAATTGAGTCGCAGAGAGAGGCTCTCTCCTGCTCTCGCTCTAGTATTAGTATGAGAGTGTGTGTGTGTGTGTGTGTGTGTGTGTTTGTGGGTATTTGGGGCGTGTGTGTGTGTATGTGTGTGTAGGTGGGGTGGCTTCGAATACTTGCTTCGTCGTCGCGTTGCCGATCGCAACAAACTACTCCTTCTTGTTCTCGTTCTCTCTCTTGACATCACAGGGGTGTTGGGCGCTTTCTCTCTCACCCTTTGCTCTCCTACACAGTTGGCGTGGCGATGGCTCGGCTCTGGCTGCTGCCAAAGCTGTAGCTGCGCCTGGCACCTGGCCCCTCGGCCGAGTACAACTTGTTCTTGGTGATCGTGTACTCGGGGCTGATCGTGATCGTGCGAGCCAGGCTCTTCATGAACTGCGGGAGGAGCGAGGTCCAGCCGCGGTGGTCCTGGCGCAGCGTCACGTACACCTCAAAGCTGGAGACCGTCTCGGGGTCCAGCTTGAGGGAGGCGATGCGGCGCGAGTTTTTCGGCTCGTCCTCGAACTCGATGTAGATGGTGCAGCCGCGTGTGCCGCAAGGCTCCTTCTCCGACACACGGACAATGTCGGCCGCGATGCTGGGCACGAGATCGCAGGGCAGCGACACCTCCGTGCAGGTGAGGTGGCGAGACTTGGCCGCTCGCAGCTCATCCAGGAATGCCACCGACAAATGCGACACTTCCCGCATGTCCAAGTCGGCGGGGGCCGCCTGCTCCTCCTCATCCTCGGCCTGCACCTCACCGGCATAGTAGTAGCCGCCGCTGCTGGGCTTCGTCTTCTTGCTGTAGTTGTGTGCATGGCTGGTGGGCGCCTGCTTGTGCTTAATACTGTAGTTGGAGGCATCGCTGCCGCGGGCGGAGGAGCCCTTGGTCTTGAGCGGGGCAGCGTTCACGGCAGCGTCAATGGCCACACTGACGGACGCGGGCGGTGTCAGGGTGCTGGTCCAATCTGTAAGAACAATGGGAAAAAGGAAAGATGCTGATGAGTACACAATTGTTTAAACAAACGCCAAGAGTGCGCCCGACCGAGTGTGCGTGGGGTTTGGGTGGGGGCAGAGGAGCATCAAAGGGAAACGCACATATAGCGGACAGCGGAAAGCCGCTTGGCAACAGCGAACGAACGAACCGCTTGCGAACGGCAAGACAAAAGCGGAACACACAAAAAATCGACAGAGGGGGCAAGAGCCCAAACGAAAAATCACTTTTTATTGTTGCTTCTCTGCCTACGTGACCATGTTGCTGTTGTTTCACTGCCTCTTCTCATCCACTCCTCTTCTCTCCTCTTTCGCTGTCTGCCTTTTGTTTTACTTAATTTTGTTGAACAATTTAACATGATTTGCCGCTGTTGCTGCCTCGTTTTTTTATGACATTTTTTCTGTTGTAATTGCAAATTGATTTTTTATGCATTTTTTTGTTTAATTATTTACTGAATCAATTTTCAGGGCTACAGGGAAAGCAGGAGGACGCTGAAATATACCTTTCCTTTGCATGCTGCTAGATTTCACAGAAACGGAAAATCTCGGAAAGTCTAGTGGGAAAAACTGCTTTATCATTTCCTTTTTTTTCGGAACTATGTTCTTGGAAAACTACTTGGACTACTTGGGTTTTTTTTTGGTAGTTTCTTGCTCTTGCTGAACACTTTTTGCTGCTCTGCGTTTTCGCACACTTCTTCCGGACTGTTCCAGAACTTTCTTTACTCTTTTTGGCAGGGGAAGTTATCTTCTTGCACACTTACCTCTATTTTTGTTTGAGCCCAGCACACCGCCGTAGATGGATTGAACGGGAATAACCTCCATTTTCATTTGGAGCTGAGTGTGTGTGTGTGTGTGGTGTTTTGTGGGTTTTTTCGAAGAAAATCGAATCGAATCGGATGAAAACTCTCGTATCAAAATCGTTCGCCCTCTTATCGAAAATTTCCTCTCTGGTGGATGCGTTTCGCCGACGGCTTTTTATTCTCCTTTGCTTTTTGTATCACTTGAAACGTTTTGTGTTTTGTTGTAACAATTAAATAATATGTTTGTTTTTCTTGCTTCTTTTTATGTTTGCTTAATAAATTTATCACAATTTGCTGTTGTTGTTGCTGCTGCCGCTGATTGCTTCAATTTGTTGCTGCTGCAGAGTGTGTGTGTGTGTTGGTTGTTGGTTTAGATTAGCTTTTTTGTTGTTTTGTAGTGGAATCACAGCACTTTTGTTGTTTCATTAATTATTTAAACTTGATTTGTGGTTGTATCACTTTAATGGCGTTGGTCCGTTTCATTTGTTGATGGCAAATATTAATAATTATTTATAGTGTTCAGAAAACTGTTTGCTACAAGTACATTGTCTTGCTGTTGCTTTTTGAATTCTTCGTGAGTTTCTGTTTCTGTTTCTGGTCGGACTTGCTGCTCTGGCCACTGTCTGTTTGTCTCCCAGCAGTGTCTTTCAAAAAATTTTTCGGGCCGAAGTGGGTATAGTGTGGCCGACCGCTCGTTTATATAGCCCTCGCCAGGCCTCTGTCGGCAGGCGACGTCGCTGCTCGCTGCTGCCGCTGGTGGTGGTGGTTGAGCGGCTGGCTACAATTAGCGGATCGCGCTCTCTCTCTCTCTCTACAAAAAGAGTATCTCACTCAGTCGCTGCTGCTGTCGCTGCTGCGGCTGCTGACGTTGTTGTTGTGGGTGCCTGACGCAGGTAGAGGGGAGTCATGGCATGGCAAACGGAATGGCTGATGTAAGTCGTATACTTTTTTTGTACAGCTCTCGCTGTCGCACTCACTCGCGGAGCTCTCTTGTAACCTGGCAACAACGTCAGCTGTTTCACTCCACTCAATGGAACGCTCTCTTCGCTGCTCGCTGTTGGTTGTTGCTGGGTCGCTCATGCGCACGGTGCACCTACAACCCGGCCGGCGTCGCTGTCTCTGCTCGCTCTTCTACATGCTGCTGCTGCTGCTGCTGCTGTGTGCCCGTGTGCTCGTGCGTTTGTGTGTGTTGGCCGTGCATACGTGACTTTTGCGCCGGTTGAGCGTGTTTCGAAAAAGGATGATGAAAACGTTCTCTCTCTCCCTCTCCCTACGGCCGCCACCGCCAGGAAGCAGCAGTGGCTGCAGCAACAAACCAAAGTAACCCTGCCTGTGCCCCTGCCCCGCACTCCTCACACCATCCCTTCCTGCAGCGTTCCACATTACTGCGCTGTCTCAGTCGTCGTCGCAGTCGCCGCTGCTGCAAGGAGCAGCACTGAAATTTTCCACTGCACAAAATTCGACTGCCGGCTAATGGGGCAACAGCAGCAGCAGCCATTGCGTTGCAAGTTGCAGAGCCCCAGCTCGAGGCGGCTGTTGCCAGGCCAGATCCCAGTCGCACTCGTGCAACAATCAGAGTTTTGTTTGGTTTAAACCAAGCCAAATGCAAATTTCCACTCCACTCTCCAACCCATTCATCAGCCTTCTCGTCTTGGGTTTCTGGCCAATTTGTTTGCTGTTTTGGCCATCTCTGGTGCCCCCCGCCCCCACCACCGCCACCACTCGGCGGCAACCCTTGGGCTAAATGTCGGAAAATGAAAGCAAATTTCCCAAGAAATTCACAAAGTTGTGGGTCGTTCACGCACCGATTCGTGTGTTTTGTGCGGCAAACTCCAATCGCAGCGAAGTTCATGTGTATCTTTGGGATGCGATTGGAAAAAATCGAATTGAACATTTTTCGTGGCGAGGGGGAGGAGCACGAATGAACAACTTTTTCCAAAAGAAATGTACAAATTAATGATAAATAAAGATGAATATTCAAGAAAAAACAAAAGTGTTTCCGGTTACTTTTTGTGGTCGTACTTTGAGGAGTTTTTGTTGGAGTTCCTTTTTTTTTTTTTAGGGATAAAACCGGTCCTGAACCTGTTCGGTTTTGTATTCTGGTGAAGTTTAGGCACCAATTTTGAGTAAAATATTAATGAAAATATATCCTCAACATTCATTTATTTCTTGCTGATTTAGATACAAAAATTTAGAGCTCAAAAAATAGTTTATTCTTTAGGCTTGGCCTGGCTCTCTTTTGGTCACACTTTCCCCTCAAATTCCATATATTTTCTCTACGTGTCAGCTATAAATATATAATAAACATATAGCCGCACGATTCTGCTGCAAATTAATGACGAATCTCATCATAATTTCATCAAATTGATGCTCCGCTCTTAAATCGCAAGCGGGAGACCCGACCTGTTCTGGTGAATTTCATCAGCAAGTGAAAATTGTACAAAGATGATTGCGGCGGGGTGGTGTGGGTAATATATGTGAGGGTGGTGGGGGGTAGCAACATTTCATATTCATATCATGATCCGGGACTTGTGTGTCCTTTCCTTTCAATTGAATGCATTTTCTTGCCTTTACACGGGCTCGGGTTATGCCGTCATCAGCTTCATCTTTGTCGCTTCTCCAAATGCCATTGTTGGCTGACCAAAGATTGTGTGGCTGCTACACGTAGATTGAAAACGAAAGATTGAAATGTATCTCGTGGATACACACAGGGACACACAAGCACGGAGAGACAGAGTCCGACTTTGCGTATAAATAAAATCAAATTTCTTTCAGATTGAAATGAAATTCCTTGAAGCACGAATTCGTATCTCTATCTCTGGCATGTGCGATGTCTTTATGTGTGTGTGTGTGTGTGTGTGTAGGATATCTTTCGGGCCACATTAGCTTTATGTAGATGTGTTTTGTCAGATAATAAATGAATTGAAACGAGAAGCTTGCTTTGTTGCCTGCCTGACGTGCCCCTTGACTTCGACTCTTTTTTTTTTTTTGGTACGAATAATATTGCGAAACGCTTTTGCTTTTGCCTTTGCCTTTGCTTTTGCTTTGATAACCTGAACAGTTCCGAGCATTTCGCAATCTTTGAAATGCGACACACAGCCCAGCCCAGCCCAGCCCCCTTTCAGTCCGCTTCAGATGCTCTAATGGGGCGTGGCCCATGCCAATTGATTAGAAACAGGAATCGGGGCATCGGCACTCTGGCAGCGCGAAATAGCCTGGCAGAGTGGCAAAAATAAACCACAAAGAATTGTGATTCATGTGGCCAAACGGAGGTTAATGAACAGCAAAAATTATACATCGGGTTTTGTTTATAGATTAAAGAAAGTTTCATTCAGCCGAAACATTCGATTTCATATTCCAACTTTAATTGGGAACAAATAATAATATAATAATAAGTTTTGGCCGCCTGCATAGTATTTTCTCTTCTTTGATTTTTCCATGGGGTTCACATATGAAAAACAGCCAGGAAGAACTTTTACCTTTCGGCCCTCAGCCTGCTGTCTGCCTTTTTCCGGGAAAGCCATTTTCAACAAGTTTATGCCAGGCGTGCTGCCTGCCCCCCTCCGAAGGCAATTTGTAAATTTAAATTAGTTTTTTTTTACCCAACACACACACACACACACACACACACACTCGCAGCACACACATGCATAAATTTTCATTAAAAACACGAAAAAGTGAAAGGTGGAAAATCACAAGACGTGTGCAGAACCAAAGAAAATTAACAAGAACAAGTTGAGTTGTACGAAGAGGGGGGGAAAACCAATGCCAAAATGTTTCCCAGAACTGGCAGGTGTCTGTGTGTGTGTGTGTGTGTGTGGCAAAGTTACTGTGTGGCAGACACTAAATTGCGAGCAAATTATCCATTTATCCGACCCAAAAAAGAGATCGACTTTCGCGGAAATCTTTGGCCCAAGAAAAATGTATCTCAAAAACCACAGAACTATGACGAGCAGAATTTTTGGGGAGCGAGTTCATTGCACGCAGGTTAGATGGCAGACACAGATACAGATACATTTCCCCAGGTGTTGGTGTTGGTGTTGCTGGTTCAGTGTGAATCCCTCGAATATCAAATGATTAGAGGGTCGAAAAAAGGCGATACGGTGATAAGCTGTGAATTCGTTAAAGCTATTTGATCGATCCACTGCGATAAGGTTGGAATATTCATCAATTGAAAAGCGAAACTCATTCAATTGCGCGAGCGATAATTATGGGACACAATTCACTCAGAGATATTCATTTATGAGTGATGTCATTGGGGCAGAGCTAAGCAGCCTGGCAACAAAAGAAATGTGACACATTATACAGCTTTAGGTTTTAGGAACTCTAGAAACACCTCCAAGAACCAAGCAAACTACAAATTTTCCATCAAGCAGCAGCCAAAACGGCCTGCCTGGCGCCATCTAGCGTGCAGAGTTGGCTTAAAATCAGCTAAAACAGGCATAGAAACGAATTTCGAGCACTTTTGAGAGTCACAATTAATAGGAAAGTAAACCCTAAGCCAGCTGCTTGGACTCCCCTATCCAAAAGTAACCCCCCACTACCGAGGGAAATGATTCCTTGCTGCTCCCAAGTCGACCCCAGAAATGGCATGACTGCCGCCATCTAACGACCGCCGTTTGCTTTGCAGCAGACGTGACCGGCTCAATTTTTGAGTGGAAACGCAGCCAAAAAAACGAAAAGAAATGTTTTTGCTTTGGGGAAATGTTGAAAATTTGACTTAAATTGAATTGAGATGTGGGCGACAAAGTATTTGACAGATGCATAATTGATTTATGCAAATGAAGTGGAGGAAAACTTGGAGAAACTTTACATTGTTCTTGGAAAATGTAACAGAAATGACTAGAAAAAATATGTTCCACGAATTTGGGTTTGCAAAGTACAACTTTGTTGAATTTTCCTTCTACAGTTTTACTCTTGCATTTACATAAATCTTTCATTTTCATTGAAATTTTCATGGAAATTGTTTTCCAATTCGGCGTTTTGCTTTGAGTGGTTTTGTAAAAGAGCAAAAGTCTCAAATTGTCTAGTTTCTCTTTGCTACTCTCCTGAATATTATTGCCGTTGCTTACCACTCAAGAGTTTTCTTTGCTCTTAATATTTATTGAAAAAACTCACTCACTTGGTTGCTCTCTCTTTAAAAACTGTTCTCCACTCAAACTGAATTAACTGGTTTGCTTTCACTCAAACAGCTGTTGGCTCTCTTGGCCGACAGCTGACTCTCTATACTGCTTCTACAGACTACCTCTAGCCAGAATATGGGGAAAAAACTGTTGGAATATGATTAAAAGTGTACAATAAAGCTGAAACTTGTAATATACAATCATTTATTAAGTTTGGCAAACATTTTCATTCATTTTCACCGTTTAATGGCCCTGCATTCAATCTCTCTCACACAGCTGACAGTGCTTTTTCCCCCCCTCTTCGGTCTTTTGACATTACTTGCAGCACTCTCTCACTCAGCTGGTTGTCGGTTCTCTCCCACTCATATGCTGTCTACCTATCTCTTTCTGACTGCCTGCAATTTGAGGTCCAGTAAACTGCTGCCGCTGCTTCTCTGCCAGCTTCGCTGCTGGGTTTGCAGCTGTTTCGCTCATCATATGTTTTCCGTGGCCCCACTACGCCCCCCTTGCAACATGCATGTGTGTGTTTTTGCATTGTGTATACAAAGTCAGCAGCCAGCTCTGCTAGAGTTAGTTGCTCTGCTCTAGCTCTGCTTGGGCTCCGGCGCTGTTTTACTTCTGCTCCGTCGCTGCTCCAAACGCAGTGAGTATCTTGATTTTCCAACTCGTTTCGCGCCCCCCAAAAGGCACCCATACATACATGAATGGTTACATACACGTATATAAGTGTGTATGCATGTATTATGCCTTAGGTTTTGTTGCTGCGCTGCTTTTGTCGCTGTCTCTGCCTCTGCTTCTATCGCTGCTGACTTTGTCGTTTTCTTATTGCCTGCCTGCACACAGTGCACTGTTGCCGATTTTCACAAACTCGGCCAGACAAGCAGCCTGGGAGCGAGTTGCTCAACGGCAACGTTGCTTCTCGTCGGCGTTTCATCTGTTTTCCATTTGTGCCTCAGTGTATGTGTGTGCGAGAGTGTGTGTCGCTGTTTGCTTGTTGTTTTTTGTTACTTTGCTGCAAGCGTCGCTAGAGAAAGAGAGAGAGGCAGAGAGAGAGAGAGCCCCGGCCGGCCTTTCTCTGCCCGCAGTAAATGCAAAGTTTTGAGCTGATGTTGTACCCTTGCAGAGGGTATGGATTATTGGACCAAATGTGGGCAACGAATGTAAATAAGACAGATTTGGTTTTAAAATTAACGTAAAGTAAGGAAACCAATGATGTACTTAGGTGTTTACTATGGATATGTTTTCCATCTGCAAGGGTATCAAAAACCACATCATATCCTAATTCAGTCTTCCAGTTCTCTTGTTGTATCTGTTCTTCGTTTTGCTTATGGCCAATCATCTGTTTTATTCTGCACACACACACTCGACGAACACATGTGTGTATGGAACCCTCGCATGCACATGTGCGGATGAATGTTTGCATTTTGTGTCTGCTACAAAGTCATGCCATGTATCTTTTGTATCTTGTGCTTGTGTTGCATTCGCCGTCAGCTTTTTTTTCCATCAATAGTTCATTTTCTGCCTGGCAACGGGTTCTTTCTTCTTCGCCCTCTCTTTCTCTTTCTGTCGTTCTGCATCTCCGTTTCCCCTTCCCCTGGCCCACTCTTTCTATTTCTTCTCTTCGCGTTTCGACTATGTAAAGTTTTATGAAATTGGAGAAAACGTAGAAATGATAAAATTACTGGACATACCGTACATGTGTTCTGCCATTGCAGCTCTACTGCTCTCCTCTTTCCACACAGCTATCTGCATGCAAGGAGCTATACACCCTCGCTTTCGGATCTAATTCATGCTCACAGCAATCAAATTCATCACTCACACACATGCAATTGCAGCGAACTTTTCTGTTGTCTTTGCAGTTGTATGTGAGACCAAAATATGCACCGTTAAGAGAGCGCATTGTGGGTAATTGTATGATTAGATTATGCCTGCACCTATGCTAACTGTCTCTTACACCCACGCAGTTTTCCTTGAATTAGTTTCACGTGAAACCATGGAATATGTGCAGAAACATCAAAACGAGTACAGGAATAGGTGCTTGCTTACACATGTACACAAATATGTACAGCAATGAGTGTGTGTTTTGCTGGAAGCTGATTGTCAAACCTGTCACATGAGATCCAAGTCTAAAGAGAGCATGCAGCGAACAAGAGAGCAGCTGATGGCAGAGAGAGAGAGAGAGAGAAAGAGAGAGCTATGAAAAGAAGAAACATGCGATTACAAGTACAGTAAAATCTGCGTTCTTGTTGCTAGGCAGATCAATTAGATGTTATGATTTATTAAAACAATGAATAACCGCACAAGATGGTATGTCGCTGACACTTCTAATTGGACAAAGATAGCATTGATTGCAGTCGTGGAGTTGCTAGAATGATCGATGCTGATAAGGAAAATATGACTAATTCTAGATAACAGGTGAGCCACTCCATAGCTGAAGTGAAATTTGCACCCGGAACAAAGTCTTATCAAATGTATAATCTATCTGCAATTGATTGCATGATTGATGATGATTGATTGTCATTTAAAGATTTGCAGTTCCAATAGGAAACATTTAAAAGTTAGCTAAAATCACAGAATATTCATCTTTCTATGCATTAATCTAACCCCTTGCCAAGTTCAATCCCCCCACCACTCTACAATTCGGGATGCACATAATAGGCACTCGACTCTTTAATGGACAAACTCTCAGCTGGAGCTGTACGGTAATATGCCAAAAAGGGAAATGGACACCATAAAAAACAATGCGAAGCGACTCGACCCCGGAGCAGCCAACAAACAACTTCCTTTCCAATCAAGGCAATTTATCAATTTAGCACTCAACCCAGACCAGACCCTATCCCTATTCCTATCCCAGGTCTAGCACAGCCCTCGACTTTCGATGGGAATGCTAGGGGAAGGTGCCCATGTGCCCAACATCTGAACGCTAATCACCCTTAAAATTGCGCGCGTGTGTGTGTGCGACATCCAAGACGAAGGTCAAGACCATGAAGCAATTATATAAGGAGGGCCCGTCGGCAAAATAAGAGACTCCTAGCAATGCTGTCAATAAGTGCGAGTGAAAGGGTTCTGCGCAGTAAGTGTGAGTGAAACGAAACTATCGTATGCACACAAGCGAGCACGCACTAAACAATTGGAGACCGAAAACTCACCCGAACGCCATCCGACGGCACCTCCTTACATGATTACTCCTTGGTCAAGACCTCCGCTCTGGACTGTTGACTCCGAGCGAAGAGGGAGTCAGTTGGATTCGTACTAAAAATAGCCATGAGCTGTGAGACACCAAATTCGCTTCCCGGTTCAAGTATCAGCACTAAATCAATTAAACAAAATTGAGTCTATTGAATAGATTTAGCATTCCAGCAACAACACAGTCTCGAGTGTCACCCCGTTCGAGTCAGCTCTGGTCTCAATAATTTATGCAGACCAAACGATACTCTGTCGCTTGATTTAATCAGCCATAAAGTGACGTTCCCTTCTACCTGACTGTTTGCCCAGTCTGTTGCCAGTTTCGAATTTCCATTGCCATTACCTGAGCACCAGACAGTGCCGCAAATGATCCGCAAATTCTCCACAATGAATTGTGCGTTGGGTTTTTCCAATGTTTTTCTGTTGTGGCATGAAATGTTGTCATAATTGTTAGGGGAAAGAAAGAGAGAGAGAGAGAGAGCTGGGATAAGGGATAAAGTTGCATTCGAGAACATTCTGCGTGGAATATTCCAAATGATATTCATATAAACAGGCAGAAGAATGTTTCTAGAGACTTTTTTAAATATTATTTTTATATCAAGTGTTCTGCAAATAAAAGCTGTAAGCAGTCTTAGCTGATTGCTACTGAAATGGAACTGCTTAGAACATAAAGAAAGGTATCTAAATATTTATGTAGATGATTCTCCACAAAACCTATTGCTAAATGTGCCATCTGAAACTACATTCCACCATCTAAGCATTGCCTTTGTTAACCCACCTTCTGGCACTCTGTTTGTAGATCATTTCAAGCATTCATTTCCCATCCCTTCCCTTTGTTAACCCACTGCCAAGTAGTCAGTTCTGTAAGGGGTAGAGGCAGTTCTCTTGTCGCCCACTTGTCTACAAGAAGTTAAATACGATAGCGATAGCGATAGCACTGCAATTTGCGATTGTCTGGAATATCAGTCAACAGTTTTTTGCAACAAATATTTGCCCCCAGCTCCAGTCCCAGCCCTCCCCCTAGGAAAAACTTATCTGTAACGACGACGAATCGTCTGACTGATTTCGTGTAAATGTGTCTTCAGATGTGTGCGGGTGTTGGGTAGGTGCACCTGTGTGTGTCTGTACACACATCAAAAGAATATTAAATCAATATTCAACGGTGCTAGGCAAAATATGCGTCACGTTCCCATATAGCACTCGCTCTCCCTCCCTCCGCTGACTAGGAGTCAGTTTTATGGCCCTTTGTCTTCGGTGTGCGGAATGGGCAAGGTCGCGTGTTTTATCGCCAACAATTTTGCACTTCAGATACGCTGAAATGGCGTGGCCCCCATAGGAGCCGCGCAGACAAAGCGTCTGCCTGTCCGCACAAAGACTCCAACGATTAGATCATTGGGCAACAACACAAAAAAAAACAAACGCAATACTGATAGCCAGTCGACTGATAGCGGCTGCACTCGGCAAAAAGTGTGTCACGCTCGCCGAGCCTCCGTTTCGCAGCAGGAAGGCGAAACCAGTGGCCAGATCGGTGCAGAACTCTGAGCCCTTGGCAACCCCATTGGCATTACTCAGCCCACAGATGGATGGAGTCTCTTTGCTTGAGTATTTCATCAGCCGTGCCGCGGGACTCGTCAACCCAGCGACCCGTTGGAGCAGCAGAGACAGAGACAGAGAGAGAGCGAGAGAGAGAGAGAGGGGGGGAAATTAATTTACGTAAGTCACAGAAAGAACCTACCGAACCCACAGCACAGCCAATGGGACCCAACAACAGCTGACACTCGTGACTCAATTTCTCGATTTCTGTGCGAAATACTCGCACTCCCCCCAGTGCATGATTTTTGTATGGCTATTGCAAAATTCTGAATTTCACATTACAGATTCTAGGTGCTGATTACACACGCATTTATAATGATTTCACAATTTTCAATAATAATAAAAAGCAATTAGAATTGCTCTTTAAACTTCACTGACGAAACTTTTTCAGTGTAAGAAAAACTGGGAAAAGCGTTTCAGACATAACCCGAATTAGATGCAGATTCATTTGTTCTGTCCATAATATTTATCTCTTTTTATTTCTTTCTAGGTTTGGAAATAAGGATTTACTTTTCGTTTGCTACAAATTTAATTTAGTTTTGGTATAAGAAATTCCTAAAACCACAAGATTTTACGGTGATTAAATTTCTTGTTGTGTGATCAAAACGTTTATGGCTTTAAACCGCATAACTTGCACAATTCGCCTGAAAGTGTACCCCAGCAGCAGTGGACATTTTGCTCAAAGGAGCACTAAAACTAAATATAAATATGTACACATGTATGTACATTATATGTATTGTCTAATGTACCACAGAGCGCATAATATTAGCCGTCTCAATTTTGCAAATCAAAGCGCTTTTCTAGTTTCCATTATTGGTTCTATTAATACAACAGCAAAAGCAACAAAAAGCACTCCGCGGATGGAAACTGATGTGCTTAATACACTGACTTTTTCAACAGAATCCATTAATGATCACTCTAGTAAGTTAAACGGAAAAAATCGGTGTTAAAAAAAACAATTTAGTGGCAGATGGTAAACCGATCAAATGTGCTTATGAAATTATATTTAAGCAAGAACATGTGAGAGTTTTTTTTCCAAGAAATTATGTAGAAATAAAGGAACAGGTAAATATAACACGTGAAGAAATGTTTATGGAACAAATAATACCCAAATCTTCCACAAAGATATAACTAACAGGAGCAGGCGTTGCTCAAGTTTTTAGTCCTGAAAATTTCTTATATATAAAAAAGATATATAATTTATTAAGTAAAAAATATCAAATAAAATCCAGAGCAAGCCAATAGAAAATAATCGCCTAACCCTACCCCTCAGTAAGGGTATGAAAAAGAAGCTCTCGCTGTCATGATTTTCACACACACAGCACACACACACACAGCACACACACAGCCATTGGAAAATAATGAGTGTATCGGAAAAGTGAAATAAAATAAAATCAAATGATAGGCAAACAGCAACTGGGAAAAGTGATTATATAAAAGCCCGTTAGCCAGCAAAGCCGCGAGCAAAATACAAATAAAATATAAAGCAGCACAAAAACTGGCAGAAAAAGGAAGCAAAAAAAAGAGAGACCCCGAGGAGGGGAAAACAAGAAAACAGAGGCAGAATAATGCCAAAGAACGATTCCGATTTATCAGCAAAAAAAAAAAAAAAGGAAAAGCCAGTGAGAAGCGAGTGGGAAAAATACGCGTTTTTATCTCGCTGCTCAATTGATTTACATAATCAACGAAATCGCTTTTTATTTCGCTCTGCCCCTGCAACCCCTTTTTGCCTGATTCACTCTCGCTCTCTCTCTCTCTCTCTCTCTCCATGTGCATTTAATTAAATGCTGATTAAGTTTTATTCAATGGAGCACACAGCAGCACAGAGCTACAACAAAGCTGTTTCCCCATACAGACTTGTAGGAGATATAATAGAATGGCAGAGGAATATTACGTATACGTACAGATATCTGCTGATGTGTGTGGCCCGTGCATAGATTCGTAGATTAGTCATTGATATGGGGACAACGTGCCTGGCAGCCATCGGCGCATTTGTAAACGTGAATAATTTAATAACGCTCTCATTAAGATAATGAAATTAGTTCAAATAGTCAGCGCTCAGTGGACCAATGGTCAGATAATATAGCTGTACGGCCAATACAGACTTTGATTAGAAATGGGTGTACATGGGAATGTGCATAGTTCCATGTACTTAAAGCTGAAGGCTGCTGCTGTGTTCTAAGCTTGGCCACAAACATAAATACATAATACATATTTACATTTACATAATTACATTTACTGCCATATCGCATGACAGTTGGGCTCCTCATTAAATTCAAAATTCTGGCAAAAACCTACAAAGCAGCAGACGTGGCATGTGCGTAAATCAGATGTGAAAGTATCTGAAAACCACAACTAAGTTTTGGCATACAGCTGCAGGAATTGGGCAATCATTTATCTAAAATTAATTGAGAAATGTGTGCACATTAATTACAATTAAAGCTTGTATTTATACGAATAGAAATAGAAATTAGCTAAACGTTACATCAGATTTCGAGAATTCCCTGACAATTGTTGAATGTTAACTAATGATATTCTTTCCTCAGCGCTCTTGCGGTGCTCCTTGATCTTTACAAACTTACAAACAACAAACTAATTATGTAAAGACTTTGCTTAAGATCTCATGCCTTTGGGGAGCAATTATGAACGGAAACATTATCAAATTTAAACACATTTGATGGGCATACAAGATCGACGCCCCACAATAATATAATTAGAATTAATTTTCATATTTTAAGAGGATTACACACATATATTTGGTTTGATAATACCCAATTATAGATTGTGGGCTGACAAAACCATAAATTAACAAGCGACAAACATGCATTGTATGTTGAATAAATATATGCAGAAAATACAGTTGGCAAAATTCGATTTGCATGTTAAACAGGTTCCATATATTAATTCACTAATCGAAGGTATCGCTAGAGATAAATAACTGGCTGGCTGGCTGGCTGGCTGGCGTGAGAACGGAACTTTGTCAATGAAGAGCCAAAAAAACTTTGGGATAGACTTTGGATAGATATGTATTACATTTCGCATCTGTGAACTGTAAGTAAGTAACTGGAAAGCTCCACACAGAGAGCGCTATGGGACACACACAGCTGGGGCCATAAATCAGGGGAAAAACTGTTGCCGTGGCAAACTTGCCGATAAGCAGAAGGTGGTGGGAAAACTGTTGAATTATTTCCCAGGGCACACGCACACACACTCTCGGACACACACACACATTTTCACACTCTAAGCCAAAGACAATAAACTGCAAAATTCGCATAAAATATTGTGAGGAAATTAGAACAGAAGCATATCTAATGCCTAGAGTCGAGAAGGAGGAGGAGGACCATCCATGTGTATGTCGTTTGGAGTAACCTCAAGGAACCCATAAATCCTGCTAAAGGGAAAATCTCCGAGGGAAAACAAAAATAGAAAATGTGTCAATGCAAACAGGCAGCGACAAAAGCAACCTGGCCATAACCTGGCAGGGGACGAGGGGCTTGTCGCTGTTGTTGGGTTTTGGCCATCGGTTCGGTCGTGGACCAAGTGAGAATCTGGGCCATAAAAAGGTCCACTGGCAGTCCCTCCCGCTATCGCACAGCTCTCTATAGACACGGCTCGTTCCCATCGCATGCAATGCACTCGTTAAGAGCACAGACCCCGGCACCGGCTGACACTTGGACATGGGAAGCGGTGCGGTGGGATGGGATAACGGTGGAAATCGATTTCTGCTACCTGCGGCGGGTCTCAGATCGGTTCCGTACGGGATGGGACGAGACGAGGCGAAAAGAGAGAGAGAGAGAAGAGCGTACGTACCTGTCCCTTTTGCAGCTAATGGCCAGTACACCGCGCGACCAACATAAATCCATAAAAACGCACACAAAAAGGTAAACGCGGTAGAGAGAGAGAGAAAGAAATAATTAAATTGCAATTATGTGCAAACAATTCCAAATCCGGACGATTCGGAAAAAGTTAATTACACGACAATAAAGAGCAGAAGAGTGGTCTTTGGGTCGCAGCTCTCAGTTTCAGCTCTCTTCTCTCTCTCTCTCTCTTTGTGTCTCTCATTTTGTGCACACCAACGCAAACAGCTTAACAACCCTGGCAACATCCGTACGTTGATTGCTTTGAAGAGAGGATGAGAAAGGAGAATGAAGACTGGCGGAGGAGAGCACTTTGCATTCAAACGCGGACGAAAACGCGGGACTCAGACTTAAGCCGACATTAATGTGTATTTGAATGTGGCTTCTGGTGCTGGTGCTGGTTTAATCGGTTTGCTTGACTGATGCCCGGTGACACGTCGTCCACATTATCATTAGCGTCTGGGCCTTGACTCAGTCAGCCCCATGCGGATGATCGCAATTTACTGATTTCGCGACCAACGCCGCTACTTACTGCCGCTGCCTGCTGTCGCTACTATCATCAACGAGAGTGCTCTGTGCTCTGCGATCTGGTATGGTCTGCTGTGCCTGCGTCTGTCCTCAGCTAATGAAGACGGACAGACAAATTAGTTATGGTCTTATGATAAATTAGCCCGATCCAATTGCCTGCAGTCAGACTGGACAGTGGACAGGTCGTCGAATTAGTGACAACAGCAGAGATCCGGCAACGCTAACGACACGAAGACAACAACAACAACTGCCAAGAGGCAGCCAGATCTGCAGATGGGGCATTAAATGTGATTAAATTAAATGCACATTTGTGCATTTCTTTGTGTAAGTATAAGGAGAGTTGTGTGTGTGTGTGTGTGTAGGTTCCTATTGCAGTTTGTCTGTGTCGCTCCGAGCATGAGTAACTATAAGGAGGTTTCGTCGGTGGGAGAGTTACTCTCCGCTTTTTCTTACTGTCAGTGCTCCACTCCATTGTCGTTGCCCTCACACTTACAGCGAGAGCCCTTTCACTCGCACGAATTTCTTAGTTTCGCAGACGAGACCTCCTTGTTATGTTATGCATGCGTAGAGTGAGGTTAGATAAGACATGCGGACCATGCGGATTTGGTTTGGTATTTGACTACGGCAAACTCTTAGAACTGCCAGCAACCTTGAACACGTGAGTTGGCCAAACATTTCCCCTTCCAACAAACTGTAATTAGATTACCCAACTCAGTGGCAAGTTTAAATGTTAGTAAATCAGGTCAGCCAACCCTACACACCGGACGACGACCCACTGACTCACTGACTGACTGACAGTTGGGGGCAGAGTTTCGGCAAAAGTTTAATTAGATCTGCATACGGAATGAAAGGTCCCGGTCCCGCACATGTTCATGTCCCAAAAAAACAGGTTAACGAACTGTCAGAATGGAGTTCCGGTAGCAGTCGTGTGTCTGCTGCTGAAAGGATGCGCTGGCGCTGGCGCTGGCTCTGGCTTTGGCTCCTGGGACTCGTGGGTTTGCCTCAGAGCTGCACAGGACTATCGAGCAACCTGCCACTGGATGGCTATCTGGCTGGTCTCAAGGAGCTGCTGCAAAAGATACTGTGGACGGCAAATGTCAAGCGTTGCTTTGGTGTCATCACCGATGACCTGCACTATCCCATCTACGATCGGAACTTCTTCGAGTCGGTGGGTCGCCAGCTGGTGCCGTTCTATGTGGTGCGCGTGAACGACAGCGAGGATCTGCGTCGTTTGCCCGGCGATGTGGAGCTCGTGCTGCGTGCCATCAAGGCCAGGGACTGCGAACTGCACGTGATCACCATCCTCAATGGCTGGCAGGTGCAGGGTCTGCTCAAGTTTGTCTATGAAAACAGAGCGCTGAATATGCAGCGAAAGTTCCTGCTGCTGCACGACTCGCGGTTGTTCTCGCCGGACATGCTGCACCTGTGGAGCGTCTATTTGGGCAGCGTGTTCCTCAAGCGGCAGTCGGATAACAGGTGGGGGACCCAATAATATTCCTAGATTTTTTATTAAATTTTGTTGCTTGCTCCTTTTGCAGTTTTCAAATTTCCACTGTGGCCTTTCCGGGCATTTTGAGCGGCGTTTTGGTGCTTAAAAATCTCGCCACTTGGCAGCGCGGCAAAACCATCCATGAAAGGTTGCTGTTCCTGGACAATACGCGGGATCTAAAGGGTGAGTTTGCCATGGAGAACTCTGTTCCATTTTCTACCTATAACATTCCCCAGGTGCCTCAATGTCCGTGGCTGTGGTCGAGCATGTGCCCATGGTGCAGTGGTCCAACACAACAAACAGCTACCAGGGCGTCGAAGTGGACATTATGAATGCTTTGGGCCAGGCACTAAACTTTCAGCCAATCTACTATGAGCCAAACGACAGTGAGGACACGGATTGGGAGCAGAATGACGATGCTTATGGAGAGAACAAGACCCACATCGACTCCAAGCTCATAGCGGAAGTGGTAAGCGGCTGTTGGGTGCTCCTTGCTGACAAAAAGTAACTCTAGAAGCTGTTCCTTGCAGGCCATGCACGGCGCTCGTTTTGCCATTGGCGATCTGCACCTGTTTCAGGTTTATCTGCGTCTGGTGGAGCTCAGTTTGCCGCATAATTTCGAGTGCCTGACCTTCCTCACGCCCGAGTCTTCGACAAACAACTCCTGGCAGACGTTCATCCTACCCTTTAGCGCTGGCATGTGGGCTGGTGTGCTGCTCTCCCTTTTCGTCGTGGGCAGCGTCTTCTATGCCATTAGCTTCCTGAATGCCATTCTCACTGGCAGCGGCCATGATGCTGGCTTCTCCCGCTGCTGTCGCAGGCATCCAAGCCGTGGCGAGCCCCCCGACCCGAGCAACTATCGCCGGCTGAGCTTCCGCGTGGCCCTGAGCCGCTATCGTCCGCCGCTGGGTGCTGGCAAGCATCGCGATCTCTTCGATGATTATGCCACGTGCATTTTGCTCACCTACAGCATGCTGCTGTACGTGGCGCTCCCCCGCATGCCACGCAACTGGCCGCTGCGTGTTCTTACCGGTTGGTACTGGATTTATTGCATACTGCTGGTGGCCACATATCGTGCTAGCTTTACGGCTATATTGGCCAATCCTGCAGCGAGGTAAGACCATGAACTGAATTCGAATTGCTTTAACTTTTGTCTATTTTTAGGGTCACCATCGACACGCTGGAGGATCTGCTGCATTCGGGCATACCGCTCACAGCTGGCGCAGCCGAGAACAGGCAATTCTTTCTGGATGCCATCGATGAGGTGGCACAGAAAGTGGGCGCCAAAATGGATGTACTCGAACACAATGAAGAGCTGGTAAGCAGTTGACTTAAAATTGATTTCTAATTAGATTTTTGATGCCAAAACTTGTCACCTTTGAGCTTAAGCAGCGACACTATCTATTCCTTGAAATACAGCTTTAATTTTTATCTATTTGTATAAACAAAAACCAGTTTGAGGCAGCCACTAACGTATCTTATCAGTTGTAGGAAAGTTTAAAGCCTTTTGGCACACAAATCACTTTGCAAAGACACAAACAAGACACAAATATCGCTCATAAATTAGCTGTCTGGCATGAGATCACCTCAGTGGTGAGAAACTTAATAAATGTAAAACCTTTCTTCATTCACAGACAGCGCGCATTGCCAAGGGCCAGTGCGCCTACTATGATAATGAGTTCTATTTGAGATATATGCGCGTGGCGGATGAGGCTGGTGGCGTGGGCTCCGCGCTGCACATCATGCGGGATTGCGTGGTGCACATGCCCGTTGTGCTGGCCATGGAGAAGAACTCGGCGCTGAAGCAACGCGTGGATAGCACGTTACAACACATGACAGAGGGTGGCAAGTGGCACTCAGTGGAACCTTCCCACAGGTTCACTAATATTTAACCTCTTCTTGGACAGGTTTGATAGCCAAATGGCTAAAGGATGCGGTCAAACGTCTGCCCGCGGAGGCGCCTGCCCAACAGGAAGCGCTCATGAATCTCACCAAATTCTGGAGCTCCTTTGTAGCCCTAGGCATTGGCTATGTAGCCTCGATTCTGGCACTTTTGGTGGAGCATTGGCACTTCAGGCACATCATTATGAGGCATCCCATGTATGATGCACTCAATCCCAGCTTGTACTATAACTTCAAGCGCCTCTATCCGGATTAGGGCAACAGTTCTGGAATGCTCTGCTTATGCACTATACATTAAGGCAAGCACAAGCAGCACATCCACCCCATAACGGAATGATTTACAGACATCCAATCCACTTACGCAATGCTTATAATTACCAGCGGCAGATGACAAATGTTTTGTGGGGTACTCGAAAAAGCTGAAAAGTCTTCATTGACGCACCACGAACAAATGGCAAGAGGCCGTAGATGTGATGCCATTTATCATGACGTGGCCCAAGTGGCCTCAAGTGGCTCCCCCCGAAAGCAATGTGGTGAATAAATTCCAAGAGCCTTTTCGGTTGTGCCTTCAATCAACTTTTGTGGTAAATAATGATTTGCATTGTTTATGAGTTTAATGCACATTAGGCATTATTTGTTTATGGCCAACGGATCCATCGATTCGACACAAATCCTGAGATTCTCGTGCAGCAATCGGATGCTAAATGCTAAAAGCCCATAAATAAAACGCTTTTAAGTGGCGAACTAAACCCAAAACAAAGAAAAACATTTCTACACACCAAACACAGAAATGATTCCCCTTCAGAACTGTGTGGAGATATCGTCGGAGAGTGGCTGGGGAGCACTTCATAATTTGGAATCAGCAGCAGAATCGAAACGGTAATGGCAATCAGCATGAGGAGTGTGTGGCCTATGGAAGCCACAAAACCAGACGTGCTAAGCCATAAACAATGCCAAATATTAATAACAATCATAATAATTAATAAGCATTTGTTTGGCCATTTATTGAGCAATCTTTTTTTAATAATTCTTTGTTCTTTTTTTCCAGAAAAAATACAAATGGAAGACCACAAAATACTAGCAGATGAGCTCTTCTAGCTCTTGAGAGTTAAGCTAAGCGGATACATGATGACAGATTAAAGGTCAGCAAAATGGAACATAATCGACAGTCTGGAATATCACAGTAATGGGAGAGATGCTACGCCTACAAGGCTTTTGTTGTTTGACTTTTGGAGCTACAAACTTATGTCTGGAAATATAAATTAAAAATTTGGAATTTTCTGCACGCTTTATCCCTCACGTGGTAAGTCTTTTTATTCATAAATTTATAAAAACTTGTGTAGCAAAAGTAATCTTTACGAAATGCCTTTTGGTATGTCGAATATTGTTGAAATTTTCGGCCGGATTCTGGTAGTTCTTGGAATATTTCTATTCAACATTAAACAACGTCCAATATTTAACCCACTAATATTCCTTTTAATTAATCCCAATAATTGCCATAACAATTAATGCCCATCCCTCCCACACAAACATTTATTCATATTTTCTAAATATTTTATCTTATATTTTTTCCCCCTCAATGCATATGCATTTTTTTTTTTAGAAATATTTATTGTTTGCATTGCAAAATATTTTTAATTTGATTATTTCTGGGCATTGGACTGCATTTTTTCACCATGAAATTGTTTCGTTTTGTTGCTCCCTTTTGATAAATATTTATGGTGTGTTGTTTTATTTGCTCGTTGTTTTCATTTCAAATTTTGTGCATATAATTTAATTAGTTTTGCTACATTTTATTGTTGGACTCTAACGCTTTCCTCTTGCTGTTTGCTCCCCTCTATATAAGTCATCCATTATGGGGGCCGGCCAGTCTCCACATTACTCTCACACCAAGAGTCAGGGGAAATTCTTGTTATTCACACTTGCTACCTCTTAGGTTGAGGGGGGTATTTAGGGATTTAGTAAAGCATAGACAGAAGGAAGCAACTTTTCATAAATCCTATCTTTATCTCTTCTTAGTTTTACTCCATAATAAATTAATCATCATCTTCAACTAATTATGCATAAAATCTATTAAACAGTATCCAACAGTGTACCATTTCCCTTGCCATTGCATCATTCGTTTTCCACTTGTTTTGGTTTTGTTTTTGTTACACAAAATCTAATTGACGTTTCCCTTATACCTCCACCCACACTCCAGTCTGACATTCCCCACCAAACAACCAAACAACAAATCTAGCTTTGGTTTTTGTTCTGTAATTAAAATTCAAATATTGTTTATCTCTGAGAAGTTGTTCGTTCGCTCTCGCATTTTACAAATTCCACTTTTGTGCTTTGGCTTTTGCCTTTGTTTACTTTCATCCAAAATACATTCATACTTTTACGAGTATTATCGTAGGCATTTCGTGCATTCGTTACACTTTTAACCTTGAACTAAGTTGGGGTAGAAATGTTGTTAACAATTGAAGGTTGAAGAGACAGACTAGAGACTATGGAGAGGGGACTATGGTGACTAAAGGTATAGAAATACTTGTAAAAAGCTACTGAAAATCAACTACGAATGCTTATTAAATAATTAAACAAATATTTCCATCCTTTTTATACCTTACGGCAGACTTATATCAAATTATCCCGTACCGCTAGAGCAGTCTCCTCATCCACTGATGTATTTGTAGCCATTAAGTCATGAAATGTTAGCCTAAAATCCACCTGCAGAAGGCGAAGCTGGCAGAGTCTAGAGTCCATAGATGGTATCTTTATGGTGACTAAATGGAAGGAACTTCTTATTAAAATGACTAGAAACCATTGAAGAATATCTATTAAATATTTCTAAATTTCCAACACACTTATCCCGTATCCCCAGATCACTTCTCCTACCCCCTGCTGTATTTTTAGCCATGTAGCCATGAAATTGTTGTCCTAGAACCCTCTCGTAGTGCCGCCAGTTCATTGAGCCTTCCCATTCCAAGTAGTTTCCATTCAGTAGCAGAAAACGTATTTGTGAAAATTGTACATACGTTGTATAGTATTTTTTCATTCGTTTATTTGTTTGTTTATCTAAAAATATTCGCGAAATCAAATAACAAGAAATAGGACACAAGACGGTAAACAATTTTTGTTTGTTTCATTTGTTTTCTTTAAATACTTAAAATATACAAAAATTGTTAAAAATGTATTTTTATAGACGGCTGTTTTGATCAGTTTTTCTCACTACATTGTATGCAAATGAAATTTGTTGTTTTTAAAATATTAAATAATAAAAATGTGTGTTAAAAACAGGCAACTGCTCGGGGTTAGTCCTTTTGAAATTTTAGGATAAATATTATAGCCCTAAAACCATCAGTTCTTTTTGTTTAAAATCCAACGAGCAGTTGCGTTTATTTTTTGTATATGGACAGGACCTCCAACACCACTGCTGCACAAATTCCGTTTTGCTGTTTTTAAAAGAAATACTTAAAACAATTTAGTTCCATTTTTAAAAGCAAATACCACATAGATCTTTGTAGTTAACTAGCCTACAACTAGCATTTCCATTGCATGTTTCGTACATAATATAAAACTAGTTTGTATCATAATTATTTTATGCTAGTTATGAGTTTTATGAGTTCACAAGTGACTACAAATTACTACCAAAAAAAAGCAGAAATAATAATCGAAAAGAGAACTGTTTAATTAATTCAATTCCTTGTCGTCCGTTTTTTTTACGATTTCTTACAATACAAAATAAATATTTGCGTAGCACTCGAAACTTACAGAACTCTGCCTCGAACCCGCTGCTGACTACTGAGTATTATTTGTATCATTAGTTTGATTTTGCACCATAGGCAAAATGATGAAAGAAACTGAATCAATTGTGTTAAAGTTTATGTTGTTGTTCTTTTGAAATTAAGAAACTTGCTGTCGGGATTTGTATTATTTTTGAACATTTTTAAACCCTTTTTGAACATTTTTAAACATATTTTTTACTCCTTTGAACAAAACATTTCTGTTTATGGCATTTTGGACAGCATCATCAATATCTATCGCTAAGCATGATTCAGTTTATTTGGGTTATTCGATGATTGTTTGTGATAATCAAAAATTATAAACTTCAAACAAATAAATCGAACAGAGGCCAGAAAGAAATATTTTAGATATCAACTCAGAGCAGGTTAATTCATACAATATGTTGTACATATATATCGTTATTATGTATATATATCGAATTTATATATCACTGTTGCTGGTTCGCTTTGTGTTGTTGTTGTTACTCGACGCTGCCCTGTGCCGCTGCCTCAGCAGTCTCCGTTTCGAACACATCATCGGACTCCTGGCCCACATAGTCGTGCATCTGCTGCTCGTCTGCCTCCGCTTCCTCGTTCTCGTCATAGTCATCCATATATTCGCCATATTCGGAGGATTCACCAAGCGTCCAGGCGTCGTTTTCCACAGAGTTTCGAGGACTGTAGCCGTGGCCCCCGCCCGTGATAGTCATATTGTTGGTTGGGCGGAGAACACTATGAAGCATAAAGGGATTCGGGATTAGTATTTGTACACAGGGTAATGGATAGTACTATAATTTAGCTGAACTAAATGTAGGTATATATATTTTATACAATTTAATATGCAAACCATTTTTGGGAATGGGTGAATGGGGGTGTAAGTCGAGGTCTAGAGAAAGCGTTTTAATTGTTGTTCTAGAGTATTGTGATTGTTATCTACTGGAGCTTATGGCTTACGAGTGTGAACTGGCTGTTAGTCAGTGTTTAATTATGTATGTTAGGAGTTGTGGTCATGGGTTAGATGTGATGTCAAACAGGACAAACATTTGTACAAGGTTTGTTTTTCTCAGCAATTAACATAACAATTTTTTAGTATTATTAGAGAACAAAATAGATGGCTGACTGGTTAGGAGTTGCAGCAAATATTTTGCAGTTGAATGAGGAATTTTTCGATGTGTTTTAGTCTTAATTTTGTTTAATTTTAAACCCACTTGTTGCATGCCAATTGGAAATCAAACCATGAGAGATTTTTAATGATATTTTGATGCAGTTTTGGTTATTGCTGCAACAGCCAAATAATTATAAATGAAAGCCGCGCACAAGACAAAGAGTAAACTAACGAGAACTGACAGAACAGACAACTTGCTGAAGACAATTGCACAAAAACAGCAACATTAAATGATGAATATTTTATGCATATTTATACAACAAATGTTCTTCTCTTATTACATTTGGCTGGCTGGCAGCGTTGGCTTCGTGGTTTCTTATAGTTCGTTGTTCGTTTTAATTCGATTTCGATTTTTGTTGACTGTTTTCTAAGCACTAGAACTGGCTCTAGTGGTTCCAATCTGTGGCTGGCTGCTGTTTGCTGCTGCTTCTCGCACCCGTTTGAGTGTGTGTTAGATCATGTGGCATGTTGTTTGGTAGTGGAAAGTTTCTTTTTTTTGTTTTTTTTTGGTGGAAAGATAGCTGATTGAATGTGTCTCAAAAGTCGGTAACTAGCACGCCCATCGCTGGTCATAATTGTCCACGGCGATAGTGGGAGCGTGAGGGTCTACCGTTTCGTTGTGTTGTGTGTTGGTTTTGGGTGTTTGGGGGTGTACAGAAATTAAAAGAGAAAGAAATCAATTAGCAAAACGATAATTACAGAAATGTTTAGACTTCGTTTCCTGCATGGTTAGCTTACAGATTTCAAATTTCAGACTTTAAAATCAAAGGCACAAAGGAAAAATCATAATTATTCAGCTAAGGGTGTTTCATGAGAGTTATAATAGTTTATAGATAGATAGTTTGATAGCTATACGTATGTATATTAAGTGACTTTGATTGTGGCTATGGCCGTAAACGCACCTTTACCTCTAGCCGCGATATTACCCACAACCTTAGGCTAATAAAAAGAACCAAAATTAAATAAATGTTACAAAACAAATTGAGATATAAAAGTAACAACAGAGTTCGGCTTAAGCTTAAGTTATAGTTGAAAATATTTTTGAAGAAAGTGAAACTAGGAAACGGAAGCTCTGCCAGAGAGCTATGACTACGCGAAGTGAAATCTAAGATGGCTGTGTGTCATTCCCCTTTCAATTTGAAGCCACAATTGGCACTTCAGTGGACTACGAATGATATATCACTGATGTTGTAGCGCTAAGCTAATAGATTCTTGAATGAACTGAGCGTAGGAAAATGTTTAAACTATGCAAAACTATTATCTCAAGCTATAACTTCATGTATAACACTTTAATGTTTATTCTTTGATACCTTTTAAAGGATTTCTTCAATGACAAAGAGTATCGAGCTGGTTAAAATCGGAGGAAAAGGATTAAAAGACTTCAAAAAGGTTCCTTTAACTCACATCTTTGCCTTAAAAGACTTCAGAGAGACGCTTTCTGTGTCCTTCAATTCAGTATCTTTGCCTTAAAAGTCTCTCTGAAGACGCTTTCTATGTCCCTAAATGAAATTCTTTGCTTTGACTGGCATAAAGTTTTGTCTATTGCCTTGTAAATAATATTTCGCTGAACAAAAGTTAGACTAGAGCTAATGGATAACTAATTCCTAATGAATATAAACTGAACTAGCAAAAGATGATGTCGGCACATTTGAAAGTCTTAAAAAACTTTGGGGTAGTTGCATTCGAGAAGTGTCTTAGATGCCACATTCTAGTAAACTAATTCCTTAAGCAATATTCATGAATATATCTCTTAGATTAGAACCCTAACTATTTCTAGACTAAACGTTTAGAAAACATCAAAATTGTCCATTACAAAAAGTTTCTTTGTGAACAAACTTCTTATATATAAAAATCTCTACCACTCAGGGGGTAACAACTAAGACTAAGAGAGGATTTTAACACCTACAACGATCTCTTCTAGAGCAAAGATCACCCCTTGTACCGCTTGCCACTTGGTGGACCATCTAAATTACCTCTCGAAAGGCGTTTCATCCGCCTCATCGTTCATTTGTTGCTGACTCTGAGACTGGCTCTGTGCACGACGCGCTTCCTCCTTCCTGCGGCGATCCTCGGCTGCTGCTTTCATGGGATCATAAGTGGAGCGACGCTTCCACATGGCCATCTCGGCCTCCTTTTGTTTGTTAGCTGCAGGATGGATAGATTTTGATCAGTATTTATTGAAGGAGATTGCTACAATTCCAACCACTAACCTGAGGCATCGCGTCGTGCAGCGGATGAGGCGCGGGTGCCGCCACCCAGGGACGTTGTGCTCGTATTCATGGCGGAGACATTGCTTCTGACGCTGCGATTGCTGGCACGTGTGCCCTCGCCACGACTGAGGCCCATGGAGCTGGCACTGGGACTGCGTTTCATCTGATCCGCCGGCTTCAGCGTGCTCTTGGCATCGTTCTTGCGCAGAAAACTGTTGGACTGCGCCGGCTTGTACTTGGATATGTCCATGTACTTGGGCTGCACGCGCTGCTCCCTGCTGGCATTGGCCGTTTGCAGCAGCTGCTTCTTGGCATTGGCCAGAGAGCTGGGCACCTGCTGGGCCAAGCGACTCAAGCTCGTCTCGCGTGGCATGGATTGGCGCGTTTTGGGCGCCGATCCTGGAGCTGCTCTCGAGGCACTTCTGATGCCACGTCGCGGCAGCTCGGGAGTGTTGGGACATGCCACGAGGCCTGCGCCTGTCTGCGCTGCGTTTAGCTTTCCCGCTGGCGCTGAGGAGGGTTTGGCTTGCGTTTGTCCCGCTCCCGCCACACGCTGCTTACTCCGTTCAATGCGCATCAGCAGCGCCTTGTTCATGCGCGTATTGGTCAACGGCACGGAACCCTGGGACTGCTCCACTTCGTCCTCCTCCTCGTTGCTGGAGTAGTAGGCGCCGGTGGTGCCCAGCTCATCCTCATCGTTGATGTAGTACTGCAGCTCGTTGTCATAGTCGCTGTACGCCTGATCAAAGTTGTTGCTGCTCGCGGACTTCTTCAGCTGCTGGACCATGCTCAGCGCATGGGCGTGACGTGCCGCGGGCGGTGTGTACAAGTTCTGAAAGTTGGGACGTGCCTGCCGCACGGGATGCTGGCTCTGTCCCTGCTGCTGCTGCTGCTGCTGAAAGCTGCTCGAACGACGCAGCGGCGACAACGGGGCAGCCGCCTCGGGAGGCGCCTTCTCGTAATCGTACAAATGCTCCACGTGCTCCACATCGTCCAGTGAGTTCTTGCGGCGCCGCAGCTGCTTGAGCAGATACTCTCCGCTGGTCAACAGCTGCAGCTGCGCCTCGTTGATGCTGCTGGTCATGAGCGCTCGATGCAGCGGCGATCTGCGATAGCCACCGCCCGCTCCTGCCTCCAGGCTATGCTGCGGACTGCTCTGCGCCGGTGACTTGACGGAGCTCCTGCGCGACAGCGACTGCTGCAGATTGCTGATGGCCGCCGCCGTTTGCTCCAGATAGGCATCGGTCTGTGGCCGTGAGCGACTGGCACTGCGCGTACGTCCCAGCGTGTGCAACGGCGAGGGTATCTTGCTGGGACTCTTGGGTGGCTTATACGGCGGCTCCACCGCCTGTCCTCCTCCTCCGTGACTGCACAACGCCGGATCGCTGGCGTAGTCACAGTCGCCCAACAGCCGGTAGCGCTCCGCTAGACCCCGATTTAGCTTGGCGGCGGCCGCATACTGCCGCTGCTGATTGTACAAACTGAGGCTGTCGTCGGTCAGCGAGTCCCCGCCAGTGTCCGAGCAGTTGTAGCTTCGTGTCATCAGTTTCTGTGAGGGTGGAGACAAGGAGAGTGTTAATTAGGGTTTGTTTGGGGGTGAGAACTGATGTAGCCCAAGGGTTTACAGGCGTAGGAAGAGACTGGGAAACTCTAAGAATATTGTTGGGCATGGAAAATCCTTTGTAGCTATAGAAAACTCAGACATTCGGCCAAAAAGATAACCTACATTAATATGTTTTTATATTTTCAGCATCTACAATATCTACATGGCGACAACTTCGACTCTTAGATGCATTCGACTCTACTTTCGGTAAGTCTTTTTTCGTTAAACCTTCCAACAATTAATCTATGCATCATTTCTGATATATTTAATGCTGCACACACTTAAATTTTGTTGCATCTCTGGCCTATCTATTGCTACAAGCCGCTGGCCGGCTTTCCCAGTACATTTTACACAATTCTTACATGGGAATTTACATGGGTTCGTGTCTCTGCTAAGGGTGAATTTACATGAAAAGGCAAATTCTTTTGGGGCAGCTTCAACAATTCCGGAAAATGGATCTGAAATTCCGGAAAATTATCTGTGGAAATTTCTACATTTATGGTAATTTTTGCTAGGAAAACTTTTGGTACGAAATTAGTTCTAATTAATTTTTAGGCATGGAAATATGACTTTCAATCAAATCGAATGATTGCGATTAGCTACTCATTATTGAATATGTGCTGCAGCTAATGCATTAGTAGCTACACGATGATTACAATCTATTTGCTGTTTATTTTTCATCATTAAAAGTGAATCAGCCTCTCTATGGACTCGTCGATTTTTAGAACATTTGTAGACCTGAGGCAGTTAGGAAATATTAAGCACTTAATCAGTGTCAAAGTTGAAGCCAAATAAATGTAAATGTAAGCCGCGTTATTGATGATTGAAACCTGTCCAAAAGTTAGGCAAAAAAACTAAATTCTTCGCGACAATTAATCAAGGGATAATCTCCATAGATGTTCTCCTCCAATTTCTCTACGAATTTCTCCTCAAATTTCTCTGTTTTTGCCTCCGCTCACCTGTGCTTGTGCCTGCGCTTGGGCCTGCTGTTGCCGTCGACTAGCGCTGGTGCCACTCACATCCTGCGCCAGGCTGCGTGCCCGTGCATTCCTCGCCCATTCCTGTATCCAATCCTGCTTCGTCTGCGCCGTTTGCATCAGAGCCGTGTCCGAGGTCTGTGTGGGCGTGGGCGGTGTCTCTGGCAGTTGATGTTTCTGCTGCTGATGCTGATGATGTGGTGCCTGTTGTTGTGTGGTGCTGGTGGTGAACACATTGAGGCGATATTCGGCCTTTTGCCGATCTGTGGCCGAGCCGGACAGCGCTTGAGTGTGCCTCAGCTTGGCCTCGTTGCTGACATACTCGGAGCTATCGATCTGGGAGGTGGACAGACTGTGGCTGTGGCTATGACGCGTCAGCTTGTTGGGATGCGTGTCCAGTGCCCGCTGCTTGGCCAGCACTCCGCTGGTGGTGACGCTGGTGAAGCAGCCCACATCCGCAGCCGGCGAGGGTGGAGTCGGGGGAGACAGTGGCGCCTGCTGCCGCAGCACGCGACTCTTCAACTGATCCAAGTACGCGCCCGTGCTGCTCTTCTGTGTCTGCGATTGCTTCTGCTGCTGCGTTGGATGCTCCTGCAGCGGTGTCTCGTGGTAGAAGTTCACTTCCAGCACATTGCTGCCACGATTTGACTTCACTGGCAGCTGCTTGGGTCGCATTTTGACGCCCGTTGCGGCTTCTGCTGCTGCGGCTGCGGCTGCGGCTTTGGCTGCCGCTGCTGCTGCATTGCGATCGATATTCATGAGATCCTTCTGCTCCTCCGTGTAGTTGTCGCCGTCCAGCGTGTAGGTGCCCGCCTCGCTGACAGCATCCTCCGACAGCGACTTGCCATCGGCCAGCGGTGGCTGCGGGCACAGCATCTCCACCTGCCGCAGTGCCAGCTGCATGGCGGTGGATCGTGGCGTAAACTGATTGGCGGTGCGATTGGCCACCAAATTGGCGGCTCCTTTGGTTCCCTTCGCAGAGGCCACTAAATTGGCGGCTCCCTTGTTCGCAGCTGGCGGTGGCAGCTTCGATCTGCTCGCTGCACGATTCGTGGGCGCTGGCGCGGGTTCGGGTGCGCTGGTCCCTGAGCTGCGTGGCGACCAGCTGTGCCGCTTGGAGGCATCTCGCACCCGTGAGGCACTTCGCTCCCGCACGCGCAGTCGCACCTGCGGCGCCTGCTCGGAGCTGGGCGTGTCGTCGGCCATGCTGCTGCCGGCATCCAGGCTGCTCCGCTGCGATTGCCGCCCGCCGCTGTTCGTGCCCGTCGTTGTGGTGGCAACATTCTCCGTCTCAAGCTTGGACATGGATGCCCCACGCTTGTGGCGATTCTGGAAGCGTTCCATCATGTTCTTGTAGCGTGCCGCCTGTGCCGCGGCATCGTTCTCCGAGGCCTCAAAGTGGTCTATGGTGAAGGCTAGCGCCTGCTTTGTGGCAGTCGTCGTTGAGTTGGATTCGGTTGAGTTGTCTTCCTCCTCGGCCTCACCAGCGATCACTCTGTTGTTGCCGATCTGCTGCTTCTGATGGTTCGCTCTGCTCTGTGCTGCCGCCGCTACATTGTTCCGGGGAGAGAATCAGACCAGAGGCAGACACAAACAATTTAATTAGCATTTAATTGATGAATGATGAATTTTATTACAACTTAAGAGTGGTGAAAACGAAACTAAGCGGCACAGACTGCAAGATTAAGCGGAGCTCCATGCAACATTAAGTGGCAAGAGCAACAAAGAAGAGAGAGAGAGAGAGAGAAACAGTGGGGAGATTGTGGTGCGCAGCAAAGAAGTTGAGAAAAACCAGGAACGGTTCTTTTTACGCGAGGGTTGGGCGCCGCATTGAGTTCATTTCTGCTTTTGGGGAAGGTTAAAAATATTTGAGAAATATGTTTGAGAATAACTAAACAACCATCAAACATAAAAGTAGAACTTAAGCCAGTTCTCAGTCCTTTAAAACCCCTTTAATTTGGTTTAACACCTCTTAAGCGACATGCGATTATAATGAAAGTCAAAAGACCCATAGAAAATGTTTGCATATAAATAAATAACCAAAAACCAGAGATGTTTGCTGCTGTTTGTGAGAGTTGTAACTATTATGAAGGAATATTTCGATTTGTGGCAGCAGAAAGCAATAAAATTTCCAGTTTCCAGAGACAATAAATAAGAAATCAATGAGCTTAAAGGGAAATAAATTTCCTATTAGCAATATAAAAACCTTTTCCCTATTTGCACACATCTTCTATATAAGAACAGTTCCAATTAAATTAGATATATCCAATTTAGAACCCCTTTAGCACCATTTAAGTTCCACTTGTAATTATTTAACTCTCTTTATGGGCAGCATAAACTCAGCTAGAAACAGAAACCGAAAGAAACACCCCAGATGGACAATGCTTTCGTTCTGAAGTTCATCTGATAGTAAAAGAAAAAGCGAACGAACGCCCACCTGCGGGCCCAAACCCAACCTCAACGATCCCCCACTGCTTCCGTTCAGTAAATTTCTATACATTTCCGCGGCAAAAGCTGCAGCAAAGAAGAAAATCAAACAATTTGCTTTCAGGTTTTGCCACGCCAAGTGGCACACAGCACACAGCGAAACGAGGTAGCAACCATCTAGGGGGCCGACTCTCAGGCTTGCTGTCCGTACGTGTCCGTCTGCGGGAATACTCATATGTAGGGCTGCCCCCCAAGTGAAGGTTAGAGTTCGCTGATTTCGGTCAATTGTAGGTTTCGACTTGTACGAGTAAGGGTGAGGGGTGAGGGGTGAGGGACAGGGGTGTGTGGCGGGAAACAAAACAAAAGTTTTATTCACGCTCTGGCAAACTTTTGAGCTCCGCTTTTGCAGGTGGCTTCCGTTTCGTTTGAAACAGTTTTTGGTATGCCACGAAATGGAAATATTTGGAACATGTCCATGTTCATTTTCAACAATCAATTTCACAATCTTCACAATCGTATGTTGTGTGTTGTGTTTTGTGTGTGTGTTTCCGTCCGTCAAGTTTCTAGTCACGAAAATATCAATAACCATATTCGGACACACCATAATTATAATTGTTAATTTGTTGCGAATAATCAGGGTAATCCAAATATGGCATTTTGGCCATTATTCCATCAAGTAGATGATCGGCCAGCAAAGCGTACAGCCAAGGTGCTAATGTCATAATTATTGCTTAAGTGAGAGTGAGGAAAATAATTCTCAAATCATCAATATATATATTATTTGGCATATTCATTATCAATTTAATGTTAGTGATTCAATAGCCTTCAACAATTTATATGCTTTTTTGTAGCCAATATTGTTTTGACCATGGGCTGCCAAACGGCTTGAACGAGTGCTTGAAAAGTATGCAAACAATCACAGAAACTGACCGAAAGCATATTGAAGTATTAATGACACACAATTATGCCTCTAATAAACCCACTTTTCCTTTTGCAATGAAGTAATTTTTAGTTTTAGTTGTATGCCTCCAAAAAACATAAAATGGATGTACAAAAAGGTTTTACAATTGGCTGTTGAAAGCCTCTATTAAATCATTAAATGAATTGTAGCCTCAAATAAGATTCTTGGATATTAATCTGCGCCTTAGCATTGAACAAAAATTGCCTTAAATTAATTAGTTTTACTTGAAGCTCAGCTCAGGCTCTGAGTCATCATTTTGATGGGTGTGCAGTTGAGCATTTGAATCTATTTACTATCGGTTCGTCGTAGATATGTGGCTAGAATTATTGCCGGTAAATATTGCCAATTGGAAGGAATTTAGCACTGCATTCGAGGCACTTCGATGGAAAGAAATTATGAATAATAATCTTGAAATAGCCAAAGATTACAACTGGTTTTAGAACACAATCAAAGACATTTTTTCAGTCCAAATAACATTCAAAATATGTGATTGCAAGATGCATCTAAAATCATACATAATTTCCTCAACGAACCTCCTTTATGCCTTCGATTACCAAGACTCTTTTAACTCCGATTTCCTTACGAAAAGTAGAACGACATTCATTATGCGCTTGTTAGATCACAAAATTTGCAATCTAATTTGGCAGGAAATACGTATGGAGTCGATTGGTACAATGGTAAAGTACAGTTACACCCCAAGAGCAGCAATCACCGATAGACAATAGACCGCAATGGGTGAACGACTAACGGTAATTACGCTGCCCACTGTGCATGGTCTTTGCAGTCGAGTTATCGCTGTCCTCTCCTCTCTGTTGCCCAAGCAGCAACAACAATTGAACAACTGTTGGGCACAAAACTTCGTACACAAAATGTCGAGTGTTATTACTGCGAGTATTATTATTATTATTATTATTGCTGTTGGCCATTGCCGCTGTCTGTCCGTATTGCGAAGTGGCGTGGCTCGTTCCGAGCCTTTTGTTGAGGTTTTATTTTGTTTGCCGCTTTGTGCATTGCTTTTACTTTTGTTTGCAATAAATAAAGCAAAACATAGTCGTAGGGCAATACGTCTTTTTTTTGTGATATTATTCGCTTAGCTATTTTGTAGCCGTTTTGGAAAGTGGCGACTGTGAGTTCCGACCGAATGACCGCCCGCCGCCTTTTCCATCGTTTACCCTTTTTTTTTTGTTTAATTTCCGAATGCAGCTCTGTGGTAATCGCCGAGCAGTTCGATAACAATTTCACACGCTGCTAATCGTAGGGGCAAACACATGTTCGTTCCAATTGGTTTCTAATTAGGTTTGCTAATTGCATTGCGTCATGCGCTCGGCCCGACCTCTGCACCAAATCATAAAGATTTTGCTACGATTTTCAGTTCCACTTTTTGGTTGTGATTTTTGTGGGCCTGTTAAAAATCAATCGCTTAATGAATTAACTTTTCACATTTAAATAAATGTTAAATGTTATTTGGTTTTTGTATATTTATGTCTGTTCCGCTGACACCGGAGAAAGCGTCCCCGTCCCTCCACCGATCACCATCATCATCTGTCATCTCTGAATGAGGTCATCGGACTTGGACTCGCGGTGGTCTTTGTGTCGTGATTATTGTTATCGATGATTGTTTTGCTGATGACGCTATTGGTTTCTGCGTTTCACTATACACTTGAGATCTGTCTCGAGTGCTCTAGAATATTGTTGGAGAGTGTTTCAATGAGCTCTGCCACAGTCTGACAGAGACATCTCTACATAAATGTTAAAAAAAATAGCACGTGTCCATGGAATTTAGACCTACATCCCACACAACTTCCAATCAAATTTAATTATAGAAATTTATACTTTTTATTTATATTTTGAGACACTCTTTATGTATATTTTGCGTGACACCTTAACAAAATTCTTGAAATATTTCTGCACATTTCCCAAGACATTCCCTGTTGGAGAGGAATCCCAATTCAATAATAAATTTTGATCAACCAATTAAGCCTGCCCAAAACATTATTCTATTTGTTCGCAAGGCCAGGCCACAGCGGAGGGATTGCTTTTCCCCCTCAACCATTGGAGGTTTGCCAAGAATTAATGTTTCACATTTATAAAGATTTGGTTCTAAGAGAAAACAAAAACAAAATATATTATAGTATATTTAAAGGTTTTGTGTGTACTTTGGCAGCGAGCAATTGGGGAATCATAAAAAGATAAAAAGAGTTAAGAAAGCTACCGATAAACGATCAAAACTGAAGAGTTGAACAAAGGTTCTTGTGGATATTCGTTTATTGGCGTTGACTCGTAGACTGAGGCAAAGAAATCTACAAAGTGACAGCCAAATTCCAATTTGATTTGAATGTTTCCCCAAAGAACAAAGACACTCATAGATATCCCTCTTTCAGCTGGTAAACATTCCCCTACACTGAATCATTTGTGCCTCCCTGCATGACATAATCCACATTGGTTCACTTTTTGTGTCCCATATTGTCAGCGGTACACGTACTTCAAGGCAGCAGCAGGCACCTCTACGATCACCTCTGGCCCGCTCCGATTTGTTTCACATAAATCTTTGAGTGTGTCTCTCTCGTTTTTTTATCAGTTGAGGTTTATTTTCTTGTTTTGCGCTTGCCAAATCTTACACAATTTCAGGCATTATCTCATAGCAAACATTTTCATTCCATTATTCCATGCACGCAAAAAACAAGATTTGTGCGGGACTGCCTGTCGCTGGTTGTTGATGACTCAGCCAGCAGCAGACTGCTGGTCGTTGATCGTTGTTCATTGATCGATGGGAGGTTACTGAGATACAGACACGCTGCCTGTTGCAGTCTTATAAATATTAACACACAAATATTTAATTGCAAAACAAAGAAAAGCTGGCAAATTTCAATGTATACAAATGTGCCCATGAGCGCGGGCAATCTGCTCAGTATTCAAATTCCTTTTCGTTTTATGTTTTTAACCAAATTATGGAAATTGTTTACCTTAACAGGCGCGGCTGGGATATATTTGTGTTTCTTTATTGCAGCGTTGCCTGTTTAAGGATGTGTTGTGGATGCATTTGCAAGTGATTTTGGCACTCGTTGAATTTTGCACACAAGGAAATAATGGTACAGAAACTGCCCCAAAAGAGAGTGGGAATACGTTGGAGATTTGGCAGAGAACGAACTAGATGAGCTCATGCACAATTTTAGCCAGTTGGTAGAGCTACAAAAGAAAGCCATGGAACACCTTTTCTAGTAGAAGTAGAGACAGAGGTAGATTTCACGTGGAATCAGCTTGATTATATCATGGAAAATCGGAGTGTCCATATGTGCGCTTTTTCTTTCTCTGAAACAACTATTTTGTAGCTCTGCGGAGTGGTTTCTTCTACTGTAGAAATAAAGTTCTGGATATACAGGTGCTTTTTGATAGTAAAATGATTCTTTAAGTAAACATCTATGGGTTCTGAATGCTCATAGTTGATTATCCATAAATACGAGAATTCTTTGGGCAAATATTTATTAAAACGAATTCCTTTCCTTCCCCAGTGGAGTTTCCTTTCACTATAAAGTTTTCTTCTAGCACATTTCTGATTCTTCATTCACTCATGAGAGCAGTGTCCCTCGAGCGAGCTTTCTTGTTGTAAAACTCCTTTACTTTTGCCTCCAAAAATGCCATAAATTCTCATTAAAATGAAAATAAAAAGCGCACAGCTGATGTCACTTGGCTGTGCGGCGAAGGCCGTTGATCCCATGCCACACTCTCCCTACACCAGAAACCAGAATTTGTGCCACTGTGCAACACACAACAAACACACACCACACACACACACACACACCTAGACAGAGCAAGGTGTGTGGCAGCAGCAGCGGCATGACTAGTGCAATAAATATTTGTGGCCAAAATAACTTCATTAAAAATTCAAATTAAAAACTAAAAAAAAGAAACAAAACAACAACAAAAACATGCGTCAAATTAGCCAATTGTCAAAAGTGGTTTTTGTTGTTGTTTTTTGTTGCTTCTTCTTTCATTTTGCTTACCTTTTTCGGCCGGCGATGGCGGCGGCTTGCCAAGACAGAACTTGCCGCTTGACTCATCGATGGCAGCGCCCAGGCCCACAAAGCCCGGATTCACCTGACTCAGCAGCTGATGGCGGGGCGATGGATGCTGCGACTGCGCTTGGGGCGTGGCCGGTGCAGAGACAACTTTATCGACAGACTGGTCCATGATCTCGGCTATTTTCTTGATGTTTTCGGGCGTGGTGTCGGCCTTCTCGCGTCCGTCAGAGCTGTTGCCGTCGTCGTCGCTGTATCGGCCACCAATGTGCAGGGTATCCCTGCTCTTGTCCTTGACTCTCGATGATTCAACTGCACCAGCCACGCCTGCTACTCCTCCATGGGTTGCGCCACCGATTGCTGCTGCCGCTGCTGCTGCATTTCCTGCTCCAGCTCCAGCTCCAGCTGCTGCCGCTGCTGCGGTTGTGGTTGTCGTTGTGTCATTTGCGTATGATGTCATTCTGTGCTAACGCTAGCGATGCTTCAAACAGGAGACTCTCAGGTTTTGCTCTCTAACGGATTGTATGACGGGTTAACGCCTATTTTTTGCCCGGTTTGCTCCTTTTTAATTAGTTAATTCATTAGCGTCTCATGCCTGTGCCGCTTTCCGGTCTACACCTGCTCCAGTGTACGGTGCGTGGCGTGCCACGTCTGCTACTCCATGCTGCCACCACCACCAGATTGTTGTGCGTGGGCGTAGGGGTGCGGGGACTCCAGCGAATTCCTGAACGTAGTTGTTGCCTTTTGAACAGGAGATTTACAGAGAGTTACATAAATGCAAGCACACAATTCCACACAGGATGCAACCGTCGCGGAATATTAACGAGTGGAAGGTGCACCACGAGCTGTGTATTTCCAATTGTTCTCGAGAACAATTTTCCGATTGGAAAAACTATTTAGAACCAAGCGGCAGGCATTTCACACACACGAAAATAGCCGCCGAAAGCGAAAAGCCAAAAGAGCGCTGCCCGCTTGTCGATGCTTTTTTGGTGCCTTTTCAAGGTTGCCTTTTGTTTTAAAAACTTAATCGAATGTTTATTTTTACATTGAACAATTTTGGAAGCAAAGGCACGCACCGCACGGACACACGAACACACGCACACACGCACACACACACACACACACACACACTCACGAATTCAAGGGCAGCGTCCGCGCTCGCACTTTTTTTTCACTTTTAATTTTCACTCTTCTTTTCAGTTTGGCTTATTTTGTTGCATTTGATAATGAACTTTTTGGCTTTTGTCTTTGTTTTTCACTTTTCCCATTCGCGATTCTCGAGACACGCGCTCGTCTGTCCGGCCAAAAGCTTACTCACGCTAATACAGTTAGGACTGAAAAGAAACGGCGTCAGAAAGAGTCACAGACAACAAAACGTCGCTGTGGCTGGGGCTGTGGCAGTGTGTGTGTGTGCGTGTGATGGCCAAAAGTGCAGAGAGAGATGGAGAGACAGGTGAGAGGAAGCGAGAGCACACGACAAGGTGCAGAGAGCGAACAGCAAACAGCTGTGGTTGCCAGCACTCTTTAGAGTTGTCGAGCAGTCAAGTGCATTGGGAATTCTACCAAAAAAACAAACACAACAGGGGCCACAAAAGTGGTGAGATATTTTTGGAATGTTAAATAGTATTAAAAGGGATTTCTTACTGTTCATAAAACCTACTAAATAATACGTAATTCGGGAATTAAAAACAGAATTTAAGCTAAACAGTCTGGCAGCACGAATCCCTCTCATTTCTGCTCTCCCTCTCTTACTGCGCTCTCAAAAATCAGCGTTGTTTTGGCTAGAAACTTCCATCTAATAGAAGAGAATTAACCCACTGATAGTTGCAAGACGAATAGAGTTCACAGAACGAATGCATATTCATGAACATATAAACTTAAAACATGCAAGCGAAAGGCAACGGCAAATTCACGCTCGAGTAAGCATTGCACTCGACAGGTGGTGGCCTTCGGTTGGCGTCGCTACGCTATTTATAATCCAAACACTTGTACGCGCCGCTCTTACTTGCCACTCGAGAACAGGTGTAATATTCAAAAACAATTTCAGTCAAGTTATTAAAGAATGATTGAGAGAGGAATTTTAAATCCACGGCAGAAACAAGAACAATTGCCGCGCAAATGATAAGAGAGAGCAAAGAATGCGCGCGCTTCTCTCTCTCTGTCTCGCCCGTTTTTGCTTCCTACTCCCCTCTCACACAACTGTATTTTGTATTGGCATTTGCTGGGCCCATGAATTTTTTTCTTCTTTCAACGCCCCTCTGTGCACTTGTTCATTGTTGACTCTGCCACTTCACATTCTTCACTCTTTTCAACTTTAATTGGTTTAATTTTTGTATGCTAGAGCATTTTCCCGTTCAAACTTTATTTTTGCACAATACACATTATAAAATAATTAATTTACTTGCTGCAAGAAGCGCGAAATGAAACGACAGGAATTGCAGGTTTTGGGTTTTTTGTTGTGCCAATCAGAAAGAGTAGAGAGAGGGCGAGAGAGCGAGAGTCTCAGTGTCATTGTCGTTCTCTGGCGCAGTGCTGCCAGTGTTTTTTGCGATATATCTGTATGGCAGGTATCGATGTTTATAGCTTGTGTTTGTTGTTTTCGACTGACAGGGTTGATGTAGCGATTAATGTGCGCGCGGCATTCAAATCTATTTTGCTAAGTTATGCATTTGGTTTTTGTTTTAAAATTGCATTTATTCATACACAATTACGTTTATATGGATGTGTTTTACATATATAGTTATGCATTGCCAATCTTTGTCGTTTTCCCGGCTTACAGAACTTACAAAACTAATAAAATAAAGCGAAGAAACGAAAAATCTGCCGGTTCGGCCTTGACGTCACGCTAACTTTGACTTATCGTTATTACTATATTATCGGATATATAGTCTGGGATGTGTGTGTGTGTGTAGTGTGTGGGGTAAAAGCTTTATCGCGTCTCGTCTCGAAACTGTACAGAAACTCAACTGATAAGCGACTTGGGAACGTACACAGATAAATACTCTTGGACTGGACATATACTGGGATCGCGGCAATGTGTTACCTTAGCGCCCATTCCAATAGCAAACGTGTCCATTCTCGAATGCTAGATTAATGCGCGGATGTGGCAGTGGCCGTGCTGCCTGCAGCGGTTCCAGCAGCTCCTGTGGCGTCGCTGTATCCTCCTCAAAGTACAGGCACTGCCGCACAAACTCGAGGAACAGCGCGCGGGTTTGCTGCGCAGAGGCGGAAAGGGCCTCCAGGTTCGAGTCGCTGCACAGCCCGTGCACGAGATGCTCGCAGATCCGCGTGTTGGTGTCCACATCGAAGAGTGGGACTCCAAAATTCACATCCAGCAGGGTCCACTCCTCGGTGCTGGCTTCTGGCTCGCCAGCGCCATCCTCCAGGGGTATCTCCACGGAGCTTTGCGAGAGCAGTTCCGCGCGACTCTGACTGCATTTGGCTAGTTCGCTAGCCAGCACCTGGCTGCAATCGGGCGACGTAAACTCATTGGCTGGTCCATGCTCTGGGGTGGCTGCAAAATGATTCTCGTCGGGAGACTTGAGCTGATAGCTGGTCAGCTCTGTGGCGGGTGTTGCCGCCTCACTGTTTGGCACTTGATTGCTGAGCTTGTTGGCTGGCAGCGAGGAGCGTTTACGCTGCGGCGGCTTCAGCCTCACCTGCAGCTCGTACTCCTCGCAGCCGAGATCGGGCACGCCCGTGTTCAGGAATGTGATGTAGCCGCACTGCTGGCGCAGATCCAGCAGCGCGTTCAGCTTTTGCACGGCCCTGTGTGCCGCCCACTTGACTTGTCGCCCATCTGTGGGCTGGAATGGAAATGATTCGTAGTGCAGGGCGCCGGCAGAGCGTATGCCATAGCCTTGCAGCAGCACGCAGCCGTTCTTCAGCTGCTCATTTATGTTGCGAAAGCTCTCGGAGTTCAGCACGTACGCATCCGAGTGCAGAATGTTGACCAGCAGCTTGCCATAGCCCAGAAAGAGGCGCGGGAGGGACTTCAACACAGTGCCGCGGCACAGCAGCAAGCTGGGCGGACCATAGCCTGTGGATGAAGAGTTAATTAATGCCAATCAATTGCTATTTGTTTGTGCCCCACCTGTGATATGATTGAAAAACAACTTGCACCACATGGGCGCCACATCGGAGCTGCGCAGAAATTGCCCAAAAAATGGAATGCTGAAAGTGTGACTCAGCGCTGCCGTCAGCGGTGAGGCGGAAATGATAAACTTGTACTTCTTCTCCAGCACACGATCGCGCGTCTGTCTGTCCAAGCCCTCAAGGCACTCGAGTCGCAGCAGATCCAGTCCACCCGGCAGCAAATGGCGCAGCGAGCAGATGGTTGAGCGTAGGATCACGGCATGCGCAAAGTACCTGGAGACATCGCCCTCACCCTCAGCATCCAGCAGCGAGACTTGCTCCAGTTCGGTCAGAAAACTGTCCATGCTCTCCTCGCAGAGTTTGCCCACCTCGAACATGGTCACCGCGTGGTTCTTCAGCCCAGGCGACAGGTTGCCCATCATCAGAAAGGCGGTGAGCGTGGAGTCAAAGAGGAAACCCACGCGCTTGCCGCTCTTGGGCGGAGCCACTGGGGCTGCTGTTTTGGAATGTGTTTTTGTGGTGCGTTCGCTGACATCCTCCAGCTCGGAGCTGAGCTCCTGCTCGTCGGGGCCCGTGGGTGTGGTGTTCAAGTTGGCAAAACTAAAATCGCTCGTGTTCCCATCCGAGGAGAGGTAACCAATGGAGCTGCTGTCCTTGTCCCGCGTCTTCGGGGACTTGGGACTCGGCTGCTCAAACTCAAAGCTGCCCGCATGCGGATTGTAATTGAGCGGCGTTATCTGTGGCGTCTCTGGCTGCTGCTGCAGATTGTAACCCTCCCAGCTGGCATGATTTGGCGGCTGCTCCTGCTCCTGCTTGCGATGTGCGAAGCCCAAGCGGCAGATAAAGGAAATTGCCTGCTTCACGCAGTCCAGCTCCAGCTGCAGCATGTGCGCGAGCTCAGCGATGGTCATGTGCTCGTCGGTGCTCACAAAGATCTTGTACAGCAGATTCTCAAAGTAGTCCCCACTGACGCGATTCATGACAAAGTTGCGCAAGGGAGGAATGGAAATGCGATCCTCGCCGCAGATGGGAACGTCCAAATAGATGAGACCCTTGCGGTAGAGACTGTGCACCACATTGTAGTCACATTTGCCCGCTGGCTGGGCACCAAAATCGATCAGATCATCGAGCAAACTGCGCTCCGGCGGGCTGACGTAGCGTATGTCCGACTCCAGCACGTAGCCAATGTCGAGGCGCCACCAGGGCTCGATGTGCACCAGCACGGGAAAGCGTGGCAGAAAGTCCTGCGGATTGGGCTTGGCCCTGAACATCAGCGTGCGTGTGGTGTGTGTCTTGAGGTCGCTTATCAGCGCCAGATACTCGTTCCGGCCAATGCCCAGCACGCGCAGACAGTCGGCGGCCGTGAAGTTGGGCAGCGTGTCGTAGCTTTTGTCGCTGCGCAGCAGCTGGCTGAGCACATCCAGATAGTAGTTGAAGGGTGTCACACGCAGTCCCTTGGTCACAATGTCCGCCAGGTGGTAGGGAAAGACGCCCAGCCCGTTGATGTTCTTCTGGATGAGCAGCTCGTAGTAGCGCTGCTCCTGGCCGAACACCTTGGAGGCCAGGTTGCCGCGATAGCGCAGCTGATTCTTCAGGCTGTAGTTGAACACAAACTTCTCGTAGTCGCGCTGATTGTTGTGCAGCACGGATCTCAGGTGCACGGGCAGCTGCTGCCATGACACATTTCCACGCACGCACAGCTGCAGTTGGGCCTGGCAATTGCTGTTGCTGCCGCTGCCTCCCCCACCATTGGCACCCATCTCGTCTTTCTCCGTCATCTTGTGTAGATTAAGTCATTCCATGGCAATAAACTTAACAATTCTCGTCACTGGGGGTGGTACTCTCTGCTTTTCGTCGCTTTTCCTTGCTTTCCGTTGCGTTTTATTTTTTATTTTCCTTGGTAGTAAGAAGAAGAAGGAACCCGACAGCTGATAAAAACCGTCTAACTGCGTTGTTTGGCAAGTCTGCCGATAGGATTTGTGTGTGGAAAATATCATTTTGAGGGTAGTCTCTTTGTAATATTTCAAAATTTCTAATAATACAATGCTCTTTGGATACACTTGCATAATTTGTGCATGTAAATAATATATTTCTTCAATCGATAACAAAGTGCTGCTTGCTACTCCCCATCGGCAAAGCCATATTCGATAAGTCGATAGTCTTGGCGGGCGACTGACATCTGTGTTTTCCAACACAGCTGCACGCGTTGTGAAACACTTGGCGCTGATGATTTTCAATATTGCTTCTTGGCCCCATCGACTTATAAACACACTTTAGTCTTTCAGTTAAAAGTCAAAATTCGTAGGCTTATTTATGTTGTGAAAAGTGAAAACTGTGAAAAGAGGCACAACAGTTAATTTTCCAATGCCCCGCAAGCCGAGGCAGCGTGTCGGGAACGAGGTCAAAGCACACAATTCGAGCAGAGCAGCAGCGAGCGGAGGACAGGGACCTCAGCATCGATTTTTTTGCACCCTTTTTTGTGCTTAATTTCGCATCGAATTTTAGCACACAAAGAGACGTCGCGCAGGTAGCACGCAACCCGAAGAAGAGATCACAGAAACGAAACGAAACGTAGGAAAAATTTAGTGGAACGTTCAGCCGAATCGCAGAATGAGCGGCGGCAGTGGGGAGGAACGCGAACAGCCACGGCAAACTTCGCCGTTGCCTGGCGTCTCAAGGTGAGTTGTGTGCGATGCGACCATGCCAGACCCCATTTGACTGTTCAATTTCCTCTTTGTCTGTCGCCTGTCGTTTGCAGCAGCGCATCGACATCTGCCTCGACGGGGCCCGGTGGGCGGGCCACACCGGAGATGAAACGCTCGGCAGTGCGCAGCCTCATTCAGCGTTATTTCCACCAGTTGCAGTCCGGCTGCGGCAATGCGGCCTGCACCAATGATAACTGTGCATCCAGCGGCAAGGTGGCACCCATGACGCCCAACGAGGTGGCAGCACGGGCACTACAGTTATTCTCACAGGACGCACAGCTGTGCGAGAGCCTGGGACAAGCGGAGGCGGAAGCGTCACACTCGGTGGCTCCCGTGTCTGTCATCAGGTAGGATCGTCAAATTTAGTTGCTTGTTCCACCTAATCCGTTCCTCACCCGACAGCACTCTCGATATCGACATGCTCTCACCCAACGACAGCAGCAGCAGCAGCAACAGTAGCAGCAGCAGTAGCAACAGCTCCACTAGCACCATTACCTCCGCCAGCACCACAACAACAACCAGCACACAATCGCAGAGCGTGCCGGCCCCCAAATCGGTTTCAGTTCCCGGTCCAAGTGCAAGTTCAAGCGCGAGAGCTACGCCACCTGCAGCCGCACCCATCACATCCTCCGCCTCCTCGTCTGGCGCGTGCACAACAAATCTGTCGGAAGTCAAGTCGCTGGAGGCCAGCTGTCTGATATCGCTGTACGAGGAGTGCGTCAAAAAGGACAGCTACGACAAGCTCTATCAGGCCGTGGGGGATGTCTTCTCGTGCGTGGAACGACTCAGCAGAAGCTTTGTGCGTACTCCCGACACAGAGGAAGAGGAGGAGCCGCCAGCAGCTAGCCAGCCGCTATTCCCAGCCAAGCCTGCGGAGCCCCTAAACAAGGAGCAGCTGCGCACACTGGAGGGCGAGCACGACAAGGATGAGGACAGCACACAGCAGGCGGGCGCAGTGGCAAATACAGACACAGCAGCAGCCGCAGCGGTGGAGCCAGACCTGGAAAATGACGATGATGCCGGGCCGGAGGATGTCGACGATGAGGATGTGCCCATGGAGCCAGCACCCAAATGTGAGTCCAAAGCTGAGCCGCTGGATCCGTCGATGAGCAGCGACACGCTGGTGGATTTTGATGGACTGCGACGTGTGCAGCGGCTGCTGTTTGCCTCCAAATCGCGCACAGTCACGGACAAGCTGACCAGCAGCGTCATCCAACTGGCCGACTGGATACACTACATGCGGCGCTACACACCAGACTGGGAGAAGGTTGTCCATTGTTTGGTTATTTGCTTTGATTTGGCCACGAACAGTGAGTAAAAGACACACAAACTTGTTGGATTTTCCATTGATTTTCTGCTCTTTCTTTGCTCAGCCAACAACATGGACTATCTGGATCGTGTGCTGCCCAAGCTGTGTCTTGCCGCCGCCTCCATGTCTGTCAAGGCTCAGGCGCGCTTGGCACGCATTTGGGCAGCGCATTGCTCGGATCAGCTGCAAACGTTGGTTTCCTCCTGCCAGCAGCAAATCACGCTGCAGGTGCTGCTGGACGAGGAATCGGTGCGCGAGAATGAGCACATTAAATGCGTGACCAAAGTGCTGAAGGTAACGCCTCAACGCTGGCTGTCTGCCTCCACTTTGCTCACTCCCTTCCCTTTTTGCAGATTGTTTTCTATGCCAACATTTTGGCCAGCGAACTGGAGCGTCCCTCGTGCCGTGTCTCAGCGGATGAGCTGGCGGAGAGTGCCGCCAGCACTTCAGCGGATGGTGTGCCCCCGGAGGAGGATCTCTTTCTGTACAATCAGGTAATGCATCCGCATATGCCCAAGTTCGCGGAGGATCAAATGGAGAAGGCACTCAAGGTCTCCGCCATCGATTGCCGCAAGCCGCTGGTGCCGCTCGAGGAGTTCTACAATGAGGCGCTCAGCGAGAATATACAAATGCATCACGACTACCTCTCGTACAAGTCGCTGGCCATGGAGAGCGAGGTGGGCTCCAGTCACAGCACTTACTTCTCCTTCATGCTGTACGCGTTTATACTGACGCCCGCGACCAAGGTGGATGCGCTGTACTACGACAGTCGCATGCGCATGTACAGCGAACGCTACTCCACGCTCTATTCGATCATCAATAACTTTGGCCAGGACGGGCAGGATGCCCAGCATCGGCCGGATCTCAAGCTGACAGTGCGACGTGATCAGCTCATCAATGATGCGCTTGTGGGGGTAAGAATTGAGCAGTGAGATTCCTCTGGCAAAAGAAACTTCAAGAAACAACTTTTGTTTCTGTTTTTGCAGCTGGAACTGGTTGCCATGAGCAATCCCAAGGATCTCAAGAAGCAGCTTGTTGTGGAGTTTGTCGGTGAGCAGGGCATCGACGAGGGCGGCGTATCCAAAGAGTTCTTTCAACTGATTGTTGAGGAAATATTTAATCCAGCTTTTGGCATGTTTGTGCAGCAAGAGGAGACCAATAATATGTGGTAAGTGTGCGCCACAGCCCGCTGCCATACGCTGCTCTCTCACGTTTCCCTCCCCTTCGCAGGTTCAATGCCACACCCTTCGAGAATGGCGCGCAATTCACGCTCATTGGCATCATCATTGGACTGGCAATTTACAACAACGTCATTCTGGCTGTGAACTTCCCCATGGTCGTGTATCGCAAGCTCTTGGGCTATCGCGGCACTTTCTGTGATCTGCGCGACTACAGTCCCACGCTGTACACGAGCCTCAAGTCCATGCTGGACTTTGAGGGGCAGAACATGGAGGAGGCTTTCGATCAGACCTTTAAGATCAGCTACAGCAATGTCTTCGGGGAGATGGTGGAGCATGAGCTGGTGCCGCAAGGCCAGGAGGTGCTTGTGGGGCAGCACAACAAGCAGCTTTTTGTGGACCTCTACGCGGATTTTCTGCTCAACAAGAACATACAGCAGCAGTTTAATTCCTTCCGCAAGGGCTTCGAAATGGTCACCGATGAGTCGCCGCTGAAGCTGCTCTTCCGTCCCGAGGAGATCGAGATGCTGGTCTGCGGCAGTCGCGTGAGTTAAAAGGGAATGAAGAGATGATAAATGGGCAGCAATAATTATCTCTACTTTGCAGGAATTCGACTTTGTGGAGCTGGAACACTCCACGGAGTACGATAGCGGCTACACGGAAGAGACGCAAATAATTCAAGACTTTTGGAAAATTGTGCACGCCATGCCGAATGAGTCGAAGCGCAAGCTTCTCGAATTTACCACAGGATCGGCGCGTGTGCCCGTCGGTGGACTCAAGTGTTTGCGTCTGTTGATCACGCGGCATGGGCCGGACAGCGATCGGCTGCCCACATCGCACACCTGCTTCAATGTGCTGCTCCTGCCGGAGTACAGCAGCAAGGAGAAGCTGGAGGAGCGCCTGCTGAAGGCAATCAACTACTCGAAGGGCTTCGGCATGCTGTAGGCAGTGGGACCACAGGACAGTCTGGGAACCAATTGCATCGTAACTGATACCACCTCTCTAGGATCGAAGGAACGAAGGACGATGACGATGGATGATTATTTTGGGTTAATGTTTATATTTTTAGTTTGGGTTATGCCATTTATTTTTGATACAACTCAAATGAGACAATATACCATACATATATGCTCAATTTCTGGCGCGATGGCAAGCAAACAACATAAAAAGAAGAATAATGATGAACGGACACGACTTTCACGACTAAACTCTCGAGAAACTCTCTCCACACTAACATTCTGTTTTTTTGTGTTTTGTCGCTCAGTTAATTGTAAATATATATAAATATATATATTATATGTACTATAGCATATAGTGTGTGTGTATTGTCACCCATGTAATTATATATATACTATATTTATGTCGCCATGCACTGAAGATTTACCTAATAAATTTTAAGTGCGAGCCAACCAGCAAACAGTCTAAAAACTAACCAAAAGGTTACGATTTTTGTGGCTCTAGTGCTTTTAAAAGCTTATTACTCTCAAATAAGGTGCTCAACCCACAGACAATTGATTCATCAATCGTATAAAACTATAGTTTTAATGTCTAGAGTCCTAATCAACTAGTAATATTACATGGAACATCAAAATCGAGAAGTACAATTTAGCCTTCGGTATATTTAAGGTATATTTAAAAAGTAATTGGTATATTTCGGTATATCATGCGGGTCATGTGGTATATTTTATCGATAAATCCACTGTCGCTGGCATCGGATCCAGTGGGACGCGATTTGGAGGTTTCATTCGGCTTTCCCCAAGAACTTGGGGCTCGTTCTAACACTTTGAAATCTAGTGCACTCGAAGGAACATGCAACAATTATAACGCAAAGTGCTCCCCATCTCAGAAGTGCCTAACAAATTAATTCCGTGCGCGTGTGTGAAAGTGTGTCTTTGTGTGTGTGTGTGAACAGAACAGTAAATTCCAGCATAATGCAAAAACAACAACAGCGCACATTGCTGTTGCGCCTTGCAGCTCTGCCCCTATTGTTTTTGCTTTTGGCGTCGCAAGGAGCCCACGCCGATGCAGTCGCAGCGGCAGATGCTGCTGCCGACGTCGCTGCAGCAGAGTCCAATTTGAATGGTTTGTTTTCTTCTGCACCACCGCAATGAGTGAGAACATCTCTTGAATTAGTCGACATGGAAAATTATCTTGCATTCAAAGGCGGCTTCCTCCATTTGCATCGCCATCTGTGATTTTGTTTACGTTCTCGGTCATTCCATCCTGCTGCCACTACCCTGTAGTTTTATGCAGAGTAGAACGGTATATAGTTTTGGTATTTCATTGAAATGAGAACTAGTCCTGGGCATACATTGGCCTCAAGAAGAGGTATCTTGGAGTCGACTTTTGCTTGTTTTTTATTCCGTTTGATGTATGAGTACGTTTACCCTGGATTTGCATGGAAGGAGCAGATGCGGATCGCCATAAAAATAGCCAGATTCTAATGAAATTCAATTCAAACGCGTTCAACCCGTTAATGAAACAAAATAAAACCTGTTCATATTTGCCACAAAGAACAAAGACTTAGCAAACCAATATTTTATTTAAAATTCAATAAAGCTCTACTAATCCACATATGCATCTCTCCATCTCCACAGATAAGGTCAAAGTATTTACGGTGGCCACTGAGCCCACCGATGGCTATGCCCGCTATGTTCGTTCTGCACGCATCTACGATGTTCAGGTGAGATATTTCGCTACATTTTTAGGTATTATTTTTGCAGCTAGATATTGGGTATTCTACAGTCAGTCTCATTTGCACATGATATCTAAAATCTTGGCATCGGTTTGCGGTTTCGCAAGAACCGTTATGCGAGCTAGCAGAAAGAAAAGAAGCGAAAGATTAACAGTTAGTCCATAAAGAATTTTTACGTGTGAATCAAAGGCTTGTTTATGGAACAGTTTCTTATTTTATAAATGTTTAAAGAAGCTTTGAAGAAAATGATTATTACAGAATGATTAATAAAAAACAATTAAAACTGGGATTTCAGAAGACAAAGGGATTTACGATTCATGTAGGATTGCGCATACACTTAATTCTGAACAGAAGAGATCCTTGATTAACGGCCCAACTATACCATCCCAGAAATTAAAATCTATTCTTTATAAATTTCATTAAAAGATCATAGCAATCAAAAGCATATACCAAAATTCATTCTAGAAACGAATTTTGTGACCAATTCTTTCATATGAAAATGGGGGCTGATTGTTTTTATTGATGAATTTCTAATTTGACGACTGTCCAGAGAATGTGTTCTTCATAAAAACTTGTCTAAAAACCACAAACTATACTATATACACTCGTATGTGTTGTATGCTTCCTACATATTGGACAGATAAGGCTGTGTGTTCTTCCAAAGATCTCGAAGAATCTCGCCGGTTTGTCGGCTTGTGGCACACTTTCATAACTTTGTATTGTTTTATGTCTGTTCCTCTGTATGTGGGGTACAATGCTATAATATGCGGCCAAGCATCCGGCACGGCATCTGATGTGTACCCCAGAGATTGGCTGGACATTGTGGGGGGCACGGGAAAGGGTACCGCCACCGGCAACATCTAGTGCACACATGTTGAAAATTTGTATTCGTTTTCGTATTAATCACGTAGTCCCGTCCCATTGCAGTTGCCGGGGGTTATTAGAACAGAGATACAGGTTCCATTCGGTTTCTGGAACTTTCTTCCAATCATCTTCCACATACAGATGGGGGTTTGACTTTTGCTTATCAGCGGATTTGCTCCCACTAACCGATGACAGTTTCTGTGTGCCAGAATTTTGTCAAGCGGCCCGCTGAATGTTTTGGTATACGAAATATTCTGCTGATTAGCACGATCCTGATACTCCCTTTCCTCCGTGCCGTCTTGGATTTCGTTCGTTGTGTATTCTTAGAACTGTGTGAACTGGGGCCCCAAGCGATTGCAGAATGAATGCGAATTGGAGTTGGGGCATTCGGTTTCACATATTCATTTGGTTCTTTATGTTTTAGGAATAATTGGCGATTACTGTCTGATTTTAATCAAGTTAACATCAACAGATTCTATCTTTAATTGCCAATTTTTCCCAAGGGTTATCTAAGGAACTACTAGGAAATCCCTTTGAAAACTTTTCAAATCTATTAAGTAAGCAAATGAATAAAATGAAAGTACTCGGAGACAATCTAATGTATTGAGGTTATCTATAAAAGATCTAGCTATCAATAAGCAACCGGAAGTCAACAAAATTGAGTAGATATTTCATGTTTAAGACTTGTGAAACCCACTTAAGATTCGTTTACAACTATTTTTAAATCTGAATCTCTAATGAATTTACTTTCCTGTATGTCAGGTCACCACCTTAGGCCTGGGCGAGCAATGGAAGGGCGGTGATATGCAGAATCCTGGTGGCGGCTTCAAGATCAACCTACTGCGAAAGGCCATAGAGCCGCTGAAGGATGAACAAGATACAATTGTGCTCTTCACAGACAGGTAAGAAGGATCGAAACAGTAAAAAAAAGGAAAATAAAATCCTTTATTTCCATAGCTACGATGTAATCATCACGGCCACGATAGAGGAAATTGTAGAGCTGTTCAAGAAATCCAAGGCCAAGCTGCTGTTCTCCGCTGAGAAGTACTGCTGGCCGGACAGCAGCCTCACCGATGCGTACCCCGAGGTGGAGGGCAATGCCTCGCGCTTCCTCAATTCGGGCGCCTTTATTGGCTATGCGCCGCAAGTGTTTGCCCTGCTGAAGGAGGACATTAAGGACACCGATGACGATCAGCTGTACTACACGAAGGTGTTCCTGGACGAGGCTAGACGTGCCAAGCTGGGCATGAAGCTGGACACGCAGTCACGCCTGTTCCAGAATCTGCACGGCGCCAAGAACGATGTCAAGCTGAAGGTGGACATTGAGACCAATCAGGGCACGCTGCAGAACGTTAACTTTCTGACCACGCCCGCCATTGTCCATGGCAATGGACTGAGCAAGATCGAACTGAATGCCTATGGCAATTATCTGGCTAAAACATTCAATGGCTTCTGCACTATTTGTCAGGAATATCTCCTGGAATTGGATGTGAGTGTTGGCCATCCCTCATGCAGCGTAGATTTAATTTAGTTTGGAATTTTCTTCCAGGAAAAAGACTTGCCCGTCATCTCTCTATCTGTGATTGTGCCCATGGCTGTGCCGTTCTTTGATCAGTTCCTCGAAGGTATCGAAAAGATCAACTACCCCAAGCAGAATCTACATTTGCTCATCTACAGCAGTGTGGAGCTGCATGATGCGGACATCAAGTCGTTTGTGAACAAGCATGGCGAGAAATATGCCAGTGCCAAGTACACTCTGTCCACGGATAAGCTGGATGAGCGTCAGGGCAGGCAGTTGGCACTGTAAGTGATTGAGGAGAATATTAATGTGGATAGATTTGTTGTTTTGTGGTTTGTGTGCTGCTAAAGATAGAGAAGATTGTATTCCTGGTGAGAAACACTCAGCAGAGATATTTAATGCAGATATTGAAATGACTTAAGTTGTGAGAGAGCGTCAAGCTATGCAAAATATACGAAGTCTGCCATGTTTCTTCCAACGTGGCTCTGTGGCCCAAGGTGCGTTACTCTTTGAGAACATTTTAGTTAAAATTTCTGCTGTAAAGCATTAAATCGGGCACATAATTATCCCATTTTTAAAGCACATCCTAGCCCACAAATGCGTCTAGTTTTAGCTTTGCCTTTCCCCAAAGAACATTAAAATATTTACCATAATTTCTTTACCATTCCAGCGAACAAGCCAAGCTGCGCAAAAGCGACTACATTTTCTTCATCGATGGAGATGCACATATCGATGATGGCGAAGTTCTACGTGAATTGCTCAAACTGAACAAGTATGTCCATAGCCGAAACCTTACTGTAATCGAAACACTGATAACCCCTCCCTTTTGCAGGCAATTCGTGGCGCCGCTGTTTGCCAAGTATCACGAGCTGTGGAGCAACTTCTGGGGCGCGCTCTCCGAGGGCGGTTTCTATGCGCGGTCGCACGACTACGTGGACATTGTCAAGCGGGATCTGATGTAAGCATAAAAAGTCAATTGCTTATGCATTAGGTGGAACAATTTTATTGCTTAAGCCTAGAGTGCCACGCCCCGAACTGCATGATCAGTCGAAGGCAATGGAGAAATCTGTTTTGAAGCTGCGCCGATCGATGGAGTACATGTTGTCGGCGGTGCACTCGTACAGCCCTGCGTCCATCTGTGTGGCTGGATCGATTTCGATCTTGGACTTTACCCTGTCATCGCCAATGGTCCACTCGTGGACGTGCATGTACAGATGCTGATAGATCTCCGCACCGTCCTTGTACCAGGTGATGTGTGGCCGCGGATTGCCCTTGGCCACGCACAGGAAGGCGATTTTGTGGCCCAGCACGTACTCCAGATCAAAGTGTGAGGCCTGCAAGATTTTAGCACCCTGTGGGGGAGATCCCAAATTCGATTTGTGTTCATATTTCACCATTGAAAACTTTCTCAACTCACATTGTTATTGTTGTAGTACTGATCGGATTCGGGATCGCGATATTTGCCTGTGATGGGCAGCCCGATCTGCACCCTCGACTTGGTGCGTCCTCGACCACGGGCACGTCGCGCCTCACACACGGGTCCGGTGGACAGCATGAGCAGGCCCAGGCCAAGACAGATGATCAGGCATTTGACCTGCATTGCTATGAGTGTGTGTGGTGTGTGTAATGTGTGTGCGGTGTGTTTGCTCTGTGGCTCCGTCCGACGGTGCTGTGCGAATCTCGTCTGCTTGGCGACTGAACCACGCTGCTGTGTGCCCTGCTCGATGCCTCGATTTGCACCCCCACGTAATTTGCCACAATTGGCGTCCGTTGCCATATAATCCCATGCACCGAGCCAGTGGGAGAGCGAGAGCTCTTCCAAATGGATGTTTGGATGGTTCCTCATCTCTGCACACACTCAATTTCATGGCTTGATTTAATTTGATTTGAATGTTTGTTCGGCTCGCAAAACAGGAGGCACTCTGTGCACCCCTTTTCCTGATAGTTTCTGCATGGGCACCGTGGGGCAAGGGCACATTGAAAGGGAAATTATTTTATGGGAGAAAGTTTTTCCTCTTTCTATATTTAATTTTGGGAAATATTAGAAGAATTATTTTGAGTTAATTTGTGCACACTTATTGCTAGCCTTCGACCCACTGTGCCCTTGTGTTGTTGACATTTCAAAGCCACCACTGTATGTGGTTTGCTTTCACACATTTTAATAAAATAAATGCAAAAAAATCATTTAAATTAGGTAATTGAGCCAATTTGTCGGCCATGCACCAACACAACTACAATGCAAACACACACGCACACACATACATGAGAGGCATAAGGTCGAATTGAAATTTCCATAAAATGAGACGCAGAAAAGTATTTTTATACATTTTTATATTATTTATTATTAACTTTAGCTTTACATCCAAGTGATCTAAAGTTTAGTTTGAATTTTACTGCGCTAAAAGTTAACCATTACATAGTCCGTGCGAAAGCCACGACGATCAATGGCATAGATATTGTCCGCTTGGCATTCGTAGTAGCCTGAAATGTGGTGTAAAATTATGCATTCATATTCCCTATTTCTCCATAAGTTCCCTGACTTACCCGCATCCATTTGTGTTGTGGGATCTATTTCCATTTTACTCTTGATAATATCCGTCTCTATATGCGATTCGTGCACCTAAAAACGTAACCACAAGGAGTGTCAGTTGAGTGTTTGCTAAGAATTCGTTTTTGTTTACCTGAAAGAATCGATGCTGATAGAGCTCAGCGCCATCCTTGAACCAAGTAATGGTGGGCCTTGGGTTACCTAAGTCAGATACAACCATGAACACTTTCCTGAGCAGAAATCCCTTTCCTACTCACCTTGTGCCATGCAAAAAAAGGTGATCTTGCGTCCCAGCGTGTAATCCAACTCAAAATGCGAGGACTTGATTATCTTGGCACCCTATAAAGGCAGCAAAAGTAATTTAAAAACTCTAAAAAACGTTTTGTCACTCACGTTCTCATGATCGTAGTAGCTGACTGCATCCTGGGAGAGGTGCTGAATGACCACGGGCTTCTTGCCCGTATAGTTGCGTCGCAAAACATTTCTGCCGCCCGTGCTTCCTGGTAAATAAGCAAATACTTGAGTAACCAGTGGATAGAGGGATTTATTTACTCACTTTGAGCGGCCACACGGCCAAGATCGCTGAGCAGCAGCAGCAGGCAGAGGCCGAGTAGTGCAGATTGTTTAAGATTCCAGCACCAGAGACTACAGAGACTGGTCATTGTCGAGCCGTGTGTGATGCCGATCGACGATCGTCAACGAGGAATGTTGTTTTGATACTGCGCTCTGCATCTGCACGGCATATTATCCACTCCACTCCCGAACCCACTCATGCCTCACCTTTCTCCCCCTGGCTGCGGACACTTATTTGATTGAATTACCCGTAAAATGGAGGGGATCGCCACTTTCCATTTCGCGGCTTTGTTGCAGAATTCATTGCGCAGTCAATTTTGTGCCTCTCTCTCGACTTATTCATCAGTTCTCTCACGTTCTCTTCCATTCTCCAATAGCGGCATGTTCAACGTGCCACATGTCACGAGCATTTATCTGGTGAAGAGCAGCGCTTTCGATGTCCTCAGCTTCCAGCATAGCGAATACGACCCCGATATGGCCATGTGCGCATCACTACGAAATGCGGTAAGTAAACAATAAACGAAGCAAAAAACTATAATCCAAATTGTGGCTTTGTTTTTTCCAGGGTATATTCATGTTCATTAGCAATCAGCGCTACTTTGGACACTTGGTTAATGCCGATAGCTTTGATACTAAGGTGACACGTCCCGACTTTTATACGCTGTTCAGCAATCGGTATGACTGGACCGAGAAGTACATTCATCCGAACTACTCGGCGCAGCTGAATGCCACAGTGATTGAGCAGCCGTGTCCGGATGTTTACTGGATGGCAATCGTCACGGATGCCTTCTGCGATGATCTGGTTGCCATTATGGAGGCACATGGCACCTGGTCGGATGGCAGCAACAATGACAATCGTCTGGAGGGTGGCTACGAGGCTGTGCCCACGCGTGACATTCACATGAAGCAGGTGGGCCTCGAGGTGCTGTACCTAAAGTTCCTGGAGCTGTTTGTGCGACCCCTGCAGGAGCGCGTCTTTACCGGCTATTATCATAATGTGAGACTATGGCTAAAAGTTCCTAGAGATCGGTTTGTTAATGTTTACTCCATCCACAGCCTCCTCGTGCCCTGATGAACTTCATGGTGCGCTATCGGCCCGATGAGCAGCCTTCGCTGCGGCCCCATCATGACGCCTCGACCTATACCATCAACATTGCCATGAATCAGAAGGGCATCGACTACGAGGGTGGTGGCTGCCGCTTCTTGCGTTACAACTGCTCCGTCACAGAGACAAAGAAGGGCTGGATGCTGATGCATCCTGGCCGACTGACCCACTACCATGAGGGTCTGTTGGTGACCAAAGGCACACGCTACATCATGATCTCCTTCATTGATCCGTAGACGCGGAAGAGATTCGAATGGGCAAATAATGGTTACTATATACGCATAACTGCCATATCGGCCACTCCAAAGAATTGTATCCTATGCCCAAAAAACAAAACCCGATCAAATCTAGTTAAAGTCCCAGTAGAAGAAGTTGGGGGTTTTTCGGCCAGTCTGATGATTTTTGATGATTTTACATACCCAACTACTTTGAGACCGATAGCTTTAGAGTCCCTAAAAAGAATCTGTTTAAGCCCTAAGTTAAATGTAAGTTTTTGTATAACGTATTCAACGTGTTCAAGTCTGCAATCAAATAAATGCAATTATTAAACAATTTACACTTCATTTCAGAAAAATAAATACTTACATATCCATGTGGAATTCTCCAGATAGAAACAAATTAACACCATATAATTGAACACCTTACCTTTAATCCATTCAAAAAAGTGAATTCTCCATACAAATAACATATTTCAGAAGTTTTTATCTGCATTTAATACTCGAAATTATTAATATTTTTATAATTTGTATTTTCTGTTTATTTCCATTTCATATAAGGTTTAGTCTCACGACAACCACTGTGCGGGCAAATGCATCAACTCATATCTGCTCAACAACCGCTATTTCGATTCTTGCACACCAAAACACGCCTCACAGTGCCGGGTTAACAGTGCCAGAGAGCGAGAGAAAGAGAGAGCGAACGAGCAATGAGCAGAGAACAGAGCGCCGTAAGAACAGCTGGTGCGCCGTCAGCAGAGGCCCCCTCATGGCCCCATGTGCACAAGCAGAACTTGCAGTCTCGGCCGTGTATTCTCTCCGTCCCTGTCTGGCCACATTCGTTGCGAGCTTCGTGGCGTCGCTGTCGACGTCGCTGGTCGTCGCAGCAGCGGCTTTTTGTTTCCGTTCCGTTAAGTCTGGCCATTCGCGTTTTTCCTAGGAGTCGGTGCGGGCTTTGCTGCGCGGTTGATTTTTACTGTTGGTCTCTCTGGCCTGCGCCTGGATATCGCAAGTGCGTGTTAAAAATAGCTTAAAAAACGGAGGAAAACCACCCACAAAGATAAAAACACACAGTCTCGTTTATCATGGTGCTGGATATCAATGAACAACAAAAAATAATCAAATAAATAAAATGCGGAAATGCAAATTTGTGAGGGACTTTAAAACGCCGCATCCTTTAAAAAAGTGTCTGTGACTCTTGTGTGTGTGTGTGTGAAATAAACAAAAAGGCGAAAGTTTGTTGTTGGCTCTCCGCACAGGCTCTCTTGTGCTCTTGTTCCTTGTTCCTCGTTCTCTTTTGCCTTCCTTCCTTCCTATTGCCGCGTGCAAGGTGTTTTTAGTGCAAGGTATGGCAGTAGTGCTGCTCCTGCTTGCTGTATGAAGATGCCCTCACCTTGCTTAAGAACACACCTTTCTTTTCCTGTTTCATTTCCCTACATTCTTTTTATTACTCTATTTACACTTTTCGACTCCCTGTGTGGGCGCATGTGTGTATTTGGGTGTGTGTGTGGTTTAGTGAGTGAACGAGTGCGCGTTCGGGGGCGGCTGACATCTCACAACTGATGTTGCTGCTGTCCTTGTTGTTCCTGTTGGCCAAGTTTTTTGTTGCTTCCAGAAGTTGCGCTGGGCAACCGTTAAGGCAACAGCAACAACACTAAAGAGGGCGAGTTTCTCTCATGGCTGTTCAATTTTCTCTTTAAAAGAAAACCCAACCAGACTGCCTGCCTGCCCGGAGAACAATTCCAATTCATTGCCAACTCTGAATTTAGCCGGCAATAAAACCGAAAGTGTCTGGCTGCCAGCAGCATTCGTGGTTCCCTTTGATGAGCCGCCGCAACCGCAGACGCCACTCGAATGTGATTGGAGAGATCTTGGCGTTTCCGTGTGCCGTGTCCTTCCGCGTCGCTAACAAGCCGGAGCGCCCCGGACCAGAGGTGAGTACAGTTTTCCTTTTGCCCTACTCTTTCTTATGCGTGTGTATTGGTGAGGATATTGCATGGCAGAAGGGTTATGTTAACTTTGAAGAGAGTTTGGTAACGTGGAGTAGAAGGAAAGTTTTTCTGTTGATTGTGATACAATGTACTTTAGGTTAAAAAGATTTTATCTATTCATTTCCCATGGCAAAAGCTAATAAATTCTTCTAATAATTGTAGAAAATTTGATCTTTGCTGCAGTGTTAGGGCATTCAAACTTCGCGTTGGTTAAGAAAGCTTACTTCCCGTTTGATTGCCGTTTTCTATTAGCGAGCGAGTGCCTGGTGTTCCCTATCCGTCGCCACTCGAACAGAGAGAGGAACACGGGTCCAACCAGCTGCTAATGGCGCGCGTTGGCTTGTGAAAAAAGCAAAAAAAGCGAAAAGAAAACTGCCAGAAAGGGGGGCGTTTAGGGAATAGGGAGATCTAAGCATGTGTGAAAGTTCTCCCCCAACCCCCCTCCAATGTGTTGGCCAGCAACATATGGTGGAAGCTCATTTTCTTTTGACTTCTTGAATTTTGCGGTGAACATAGTATAAACACACAGCAGCCAGCCAGCCAGCACCACTCCGTATGTAAATATATTATTAAATATGTATTTGGGATATTTATTCAGTGGGTTAAGTCAATTATGCGAGGGTTATACGAGTATTTAATGGTCCTGCCAACCGATGAGCCTCGATTTATTATTCAAATGAAATCAGTTTGCAGTCTTTCATCAATTTGATGGCCTCAAAGGCAGAGACACTCTGAATCTGTCGCTTAAATTGACCCTAGGACCTAGGAGCTCGTTATGTGCTTACTCTGGGGTCCTAAATCAAATTTACATTCCGGCAATCATCATAAAAGAAAGCAGCAGAGCTTGCCCCCAGGCAGGTGCAACCCCCGTCCGTGGTACACACATGCAAATGATTGGGGATGTGGCCCAGTGCCCGGGTCTCAAAGTCCCCGTGAAAGTCCCTCCCTTTCACGCAGGACATGTGCGTGCGTGCGAAATCTGCGAAAAAAAGTGAAGAGAAACAAAAAAAAAATTATTAACAAAGGCTCCCCGAGGTGCGGCTAAGGATGGGGCATGGGGCGAACCGTACTCACATGGGGAATTACATCCATCGTCGCACAGAGTCAGACAGAGCCTAGCCCCCTCGGGACAGGCGCACTGCGGCTGTCAAAACAAGGCCCAGCCCCTCCCTTGCGAGCGACGAGCAGCTGCTGCTCTACTGGTTAATGGCATTTGAGGAGGCGCCCCCAGGCCACCAGCCTGAAACTCGAGCGAGTAATTTGTGTCACGTTTTAATTTTTGACGCCGCAAAGGACATTCGAGTGTCTGTGCGACGGGCTTGCTCCGTGATTATGACAATTAGGATTGCGTTGAGTTCTTCTTGGTATTTAAAAGGGTTTATTTTGTAAGCCCTTTTTTTCAAAGGAGACAGCACCCTGGAGCGTGCCTTTGTCCCACTGCCAACGAGTGCTCGTGTGCATAATTAAAGGGACACAGGAGTCGTGTTCAAAGGCGATGGAACAACATACGGTATTTAGCTTTAAAAGGTTTTAATATTTAAGGAGGTATTCTCTGCCATTCCAGCTACGTGGCCAGCTTTGTGTCTTAAGTTTGTTCAAGAAAATATTGGTGGGCAGCCATTATCGTGCCCATTTATCAAGCATTTATCTATTGTAAATTTCCCATTTGAAATTTAAGCCTAACCTGCCATGAATCACCTGAAATTAGATGTGTTTCAGCCTGTCCAAGCACATATCAATCAATTTGGTTAAAGTCCTTACCAAAAGCAAGGGGAGTTTCTACAGTTTTACCATTTTTAAAGGTTTTTTTCTTAGCTTTTTGTTGAAATTTTCTTCAGTGTAAAATCATCCATCATTTTTCTTTGAAACCCGCTAATTGGATAAATATGGAAATCAATCATTTTCAGGCATAATTGCAATTGGGAATATTATCTTTTGTAGCCTTGGACGGCTTTTCTCCTTTGGCTGTCAAGTGGTTGGTTCAACATGCCACAAAGCTTCACAAAATATGCCAGTGAACTGTCCAACGTCATTTGCAGTGATTTTTGCACTGCCACTTTGGATTCTGCTGTGGATGCTGTTCTGATTCAGAAACGCATTTCAAGCATCCCTGCTCTGCGTCAGCGCCTGTCAGGCTGCCTGACTCTCAAATGGAAGGCTGGCAGGCAAAAAACGGTGAAAACTTTGACAGTTTTTCTCGGGTGTAAAAGAAAGTTGCGTTAAACATGAGACATTGCTAGAGATTCGAACCAACCAGCGATGAATGCAATTCCTGCCGAATATATCCCTAAAGATTTCCCTTCAACTTCTTCATAAAGTGGTGAAACGACTGCTTACAAATTTGTTAGGGAATCTCATTAAATAATGGAAAAAGATTCTGTGGTTTCTGTCCTTTAAGTGGAAACCCTATTTCCTTTTTTTCATTGCTGTATCCATGGCAAATTTCAATTGAATCATTTTTTAGTTGCATTTCCCTGCAACAGTTACCGCCATCTTTATTGGGAAACCCTCGGAAATGAGATAGTCATGGCCGTATTTCCTCTCCTCTGACTCCGCAATTTCCACTTTGAACATCACAGCGAGAAAAAGAAACAGAGAAAGAGAGAGAGGGAGAGGGAGAGGGACAGAGAGAGGTAACCAACAACTGCGTAAACAGACGCGAACAGGACTGCGGCAGGACATCATGAAGTACTGAAGGAATGGCAAGAAGGAATGAAGGGGGTCTTCAGTCAATTTGACAAACATGACACAGAAACGGAAACGAGAACGAGAACGAGAAGGAACAGCCAGCTCCTGGCTGACTTGCAACTTGGGGCAGTAGCAGCAGCAGTTTCCTTAATGGACACTCTTCAGACACGACTCTTTGCCGCGAGGCATTCCTACTCCAAGAAGCAGACTTGGGAGAGCGGGAGCCTGGCAATTAAATTTTTAAAATGCCATTTCAAAAGCAATTTCGAACGGCAGTGCAAATTAAAAATGCCAACTGTCTACCAGTGCCAGAACGAGGATGAGGACGATGACAACCAAACTGTACTGTGTGCTGTGTGGCAAAAGGGAAATAGAAAGCTCAGAGAATCGGTGTAGAAAGAGCTGCAGGAGCAGGACCAGTAGCCGTAGGACAACAAGCTAAAGGAAATATTTTCACAAATAAACGAAAATTGAATTTTGTGGCCAAGGAATGGCAAGTTTTGTCTGCTGCGGAGGCTCAGGCCCACAAAATATAGAAAACTCTAAGGAATGCCAGCCAGTCGGCTGATTCATTTCGACCATTAGTATACCCCGCGACCATAATTTATAGTTAGCATATGAGAAGAAGCGAAATGAAAGCAAAAAGGAAAGTTCTTACGGGAATTCCTTGTAGCCATATTTTGGCATTAAGAACTCTCCGATTTTGGTGTAATTTTATGCCTTAACTTGTGGCTTTTTGGGATTTTGTTTACGCTCTGAACAGTTCTCTATAAATCCCAATATACCCTTGCTAATCCATTTCTAAGCAGGCAATCTCCAGGCAAAAGAAAGTTTTTACCAAGTTTTGTGTGTATGCTTCTGGGCTTCATTTTTTTTGTTTGTGGGTCGGGTCGGCTCGTCTCATTGCAGTGATTCCAGGCAAGCCGGCGCCAAGTGCCGGTCTGGCGCCTGACTGGCTACTTTTTCTTTCGTGTAAAGTCATGTGCCCCAACCACTCGCGAGTGCCAAGTGAGAATGCGTTTTGTTGGGGTTCTGTTTTGCTTGGGACATTCGCAGCAACCAGACGCAGCGCTGCCAAATTCCCATCAGCTGTTGTCTATCAGCAGCCACTTCTATTACCCCTCAGCACACTTCTAACCTAGAATGCCTGAGCACATGCAATTTTAACTGAAGTATTAACACTTGAACTGAACCCTTTTCGATTAGTTTCAAATCATTTCGTTACGTTCCTTTTGCTCTTCCGGCTGTAGCAATGATTTTCTTTCCTTTCAGACCTTTTTATCCTTTAATTTCCTTCCGTTCTCCTGGTTTATCCGTTAAGTTCCTTCCCTTAGTTTATTGCGCCTCTTCAGTCTGTACTTTTAGTTTTCTTTTCCACTTCAGACTCAACAATTTTCCCACTGCATTGCTTATTTCGTACTTTGTTTTGGCTCTTTTCCTTCAACTATGTTTGGTTCTTGGTTCTGGCACTTTTTCTTGTAATTTAATTGGCAATCTTTGAAGCATTTTTCACTTTCCAGCTCCCATTTGGCCACCAGCCAGCCATGAACTTTGTGCTGCTTCTGATGCCAACCAATCTCAATCTCAATTTAACCAAAAACGAAATGAAAACAATGTTTTTATACATTTTCCCCTTTGGGCCATTTGAATGCGGATGAAATCGTTTACAAACTCAATTTGATTATGCTTTGGACAGACACTTTACAGATTCTCTATGCAATATTTTTCCCTTTTGACATTCTTCTTTTGAGGAGCATAAATGGGGAGCGAGAAGAGTTGGGGATGTTAAATTTGTTTCAATTTTGTGTTGGCTATTTGAGTGCTTAAAATTTTGTAATATTGGAATTGGATTTAAGGGAATTTTAGAGAGGGAAAAGCTTAAGGGAAAGACATACAAAAATATGTAAAAGTTTAACTATTCGAATTGCCATCAATCAATGGAAAATCTCTTTATTTCTCTCTTTTTCTCTTTCCCTGCGTTGCTTAGCAGCTTCCTTTGGGTTTACAATTACAAATTGTTCTCTTAAAACACGTTTCAGTATTACTCAAGCAATTACATAAGTGATTAAATGAATAATTTCCTTTGAAACCAAGTCACAAAATCCCAAATCCCAAATGATAATCGCAAACCTTAGAGCATGCCTTTTAGTGGGGTTCTGAGACCGACTTCCGCTTCTTTGGTGACTAAACGAATAATATACAAAACGGAATATCAGAAGAGCAAACGAAATGAAAGAGAGAACCGAACGAAATCACTTCATAGATGTATATATATGTGGTCTTCGGAGTCCAATGAGCACTGGTATAAACATATGTAGTTGTCGGAGGCAATGATAAATATATGGTTATCACACAAACCAACCAAACCACAGCCATAATCCCAGTCGCACAGGCGATAGGCGACAGTGACAGAAAAACATGCATATAAAATGTACAAATGTAGTAAAAGAGTAGTATGTAAATATGTATGTTCTTTATTTATGTTTTATCTGCATACCACTTGGCAGTTTTTTTTTGTATTTTGTTTGCTTTTATCAGCAAAAGAAATTATAGGTTAAGTACACGACGACATTTGCCATCAATTTTTGGGTGACAGCGCAGGGCACGCACCCTGAAAAGTAGAAGCGATACACGAGGGGCGGCAAAGGCCACTTTTTGTATTGAAAATGCATTTATTTTTCAACATAATTGGTTCTCCAAATTGGTTGGCCTTATACGTCATGAGACTTATCAAAGGTCAACCATTTGTTTCAATTTGAAAAACAGATAAAAAGTATTAGGGTCTTCGGACAGTACTTTGGAGAGATTATGTTGGGTGCCGGAAGTACTTTGTAGCACAGTGCTCCAGCTATTTCGTGGAACTTTGCTACTCCATCAACTATTTTCACTTGTTCAATGTCCATTAGGACAGCTTTCGAAGCTGGCAATTGGAGACTAAAGATTTATCAGCGCCCCTTTGGGTATAAGGGAATAAACGTCAGATTGTGGAATAAATATATTAGGAGCATGTTATGCAAGGAATAATACTCACAGTTCCATCCTTAAATCATACTCTCACTTGTGGAATTTTGTAAATTTTGTACAAAGAATCAGAGACCTATAATATTCCTATAAAACTTTAGAAAATATATGAACCATAAATGACGTAATAATAATAAAAGCAATGATAAATTGAATATCTTTGAGACTTTTTCCTTAGATAATATTTCCACACGACTGCAGTCCGTCTGTGGTGCTGACCCTCATATGACACCTGGCTGGTTTCAATAAATTTGAAACATATCCCACGGCACTTAACAAAAATCAAAACTTGCTCACGTGCCAAAACCTCATCAAGTGGAGAAGTGACAAACTGCTTATTAATTGTTATTGGAAAAATAAATTAGCTAACAAAAAGCGCTAAAAAAAAAGAACAAAGCGCGAATGTGATTCAGTCGAAGATAACGATGCCCGCCACACAAAGTTATTCTATTTGTGTCAAAACTTTAACTTTTAATCTATTAACTGTTGCGGCTACCCCCCAAAAAAAGCCATGAAGGGTGTGCCACGCAACAGTTGCTCTGGTGGCACGGGGAAGGCGCGGGGAAGTGTCCTGCTGGTTGCGTGAATTCGATTAATGTCGCCTAGAATTCGGAAATTCCCCAACTCTCCCGCTAATGTTATGCACAGTGGAATGGAATGGCTTTGGGGTAGTCTTAAGTGATGTTTTAACTGAGTTTTACAGACAATTCGCTGCTGCTTGGTGGATGCATTTGAACAGCTGCTGACACGACAATCCATAAAGATTTATTGGCAAGTTCATTTTACAGATGTGCAAACAATTTGTGTTTATATTTGCTCACAGCGCTTCCAGTTATAAAGGTATTAGCTCCCAAGCGGAATCTTATTCCATAAAATAGCTTATATAATTATCAGTTTATTATTCATAAATGCATAGAGCAAATATTTAGAGCTTATCCACTGTTCTCAGTCATTGTCATTAGTCTAATTGCCTTGAACCAGGCCAGTTCGAAAACCCAACCCATTCACGCCCCCCCATCCTATGGGCAGACCATTAGTTAAAGGCACACTAATTTGTTGTCATAAATGTTATGGATTTGCTGTAAACTTGATTTTTATTTGCCACACAATGCGAGGGAGTCTTTCACTTTTGTTTGTTTGCACTTATCTGGCTGTGGGAATATCCAAAATATATTAATGGCAGATACGCACATACAAATTAGTTTCTTGGACATTGGATAGTGCGCTTATTTATCAATATTTGGGGTTTATTTATGGCGGGTTTGAAAGATAATACCACTAGGCTATAGACTAGACATCGTTCAGTTGAACGAAATCACAGCAGAAGCAAACATGCAGAGTGTCTCGGTACAGTGATTTTTTGACAGTGAATTGTGTTTAAAATGTAAGAAAAAACTTCAAGAGATGATACATAACATATCTATAGAATTATTCGCTGTTTTAAATATGGCGAAAGACAAGTTGCAATCCGGAAACAAAATCTCTAAGTTCTCTAAAACAATCGAATATTTATCTAATTTATTCTACACTTATTTTCGAGTGGCAAGAATCGAGCGTAACATTTTACTAATTGCCAATCGATTGAGTGGAACAACTTGTCGAGGGGTATTTGTATTGAAAGTTGACTCCGTTAGTTAAGTGAACAAATTGAAGTGAGATTATCGGAAAGTGGTATGGTTTATTCACGTATTTGCAGAGTTACAAACTGTTTCTTATTCAAATGAATTCCATGGTTTTATTTCCCATCGCTGAATGTAGTCTGAAACTTTAAATCTCGCATCAAATGTGCTGCTCGACTGGCTTTCGGTTGCAAGTACGAGTAAATGCCAGAGCGCATAACGCAGAGCCATTTATAAATGTAGGAGATACATGCTCGTAGCTGCACTTACTTTCCCACTTCATCAGGCAGCAAAGAACTCCGCTTCGAAGAGAAGCCATTGCCACGAGATGCTTCTCCCTCTCTCTCTCAAGTATTTTCAGCACGTTCCCATTGATTGCGTTTGGGAGGTGCTTCCACCATGTCGTGGGGGGTTGGATATATGACTCTATGCACGATAATTCACATGGCCATAAAGGCATTCCAGGCAATGCTTCTTCGCCCACGCAATCTGCCCCAGGCCCCTGCTCCTCCTGCAACTGTCTCGCTCAAAAGGTTCGTTAATCCATTAAATTTGAAATATGTTCCAAGGGAAATCCCTTGGAAATGCCGCTTACATTTAGATAAATGCCATTCGCTGGGGTAATGCCTCGTTGCCGATGTGTCAAGCTCCCAGAGAGATGAGCTGCTGGCTGCCAACACAAATCAAAATGAAAAGAACTCGGTTTCACTTTTGCCATTTTCTGTGCACTCTGCACCCAGCCACATCCACAGCCACAGCCACAGCCACAGCCACACACATTCTGACACAGTGCACGTGCCCGTGGCCCAACATTATGCAATTGTTTTTGCCCCACACGCAGACAGAGACAGCCTCAGAGCCACACAGCAACATGCTGAAAGGAGCACCAGCGGGTGGCAGCGGCCTCCCGTCATTTTGATGGCTCTGACAGTGGGTTGTTCTCGCGATTATGGCCGAAATAAACTGAAATTGAAATGGCATAAAACACAACTAGATGTGGCAAAAGTGATGCTTAAATGTGCCAGAAGAAGCATGCCAGTTGCAGCTGTAGTTTATAGCGTGTTTCGACTGTTAATATTGGTTTGCTTACAGTGGTGGCGAGTGAACTTCTACTAGAGAGCAGATTCAAAGCGAACCTCTTTTGTTTTTCGTTTCTTTTTCTTGGGTTTCTCTGCAGATTAGCGCCTAGCTCGTATTGCACTTCCCAACAGGAAAAGATATAACAGAAAAATCACTTCTCATGCACCGTTATAGCACATGCATTACGTGCATTAAACATTATACTTTATTTTTGTTAATGTTTTATGCTTAATCTTAGAGTAAAGTTGAACAAAAAAGGCTGCACAAATGTTAATCGGAATATTTTGTGAGGAGTGGAGCACAGCGATACGTGACAAAAGCGAATGTCTCTGGATCTATGGAACTGTCATTACGTAATGCTCACATATACATATGAACATCCGCTGGCTTGTGTGTCCCACTGTGCGTGGGGGCACGTCCGTTCAAGGACGCATTGCTATGGAACCGCTTGAAAATGGCATCCGGACTGGGTGACTGAAGGTGGCGTCGCTCGAGTGCAGCTCCATGGCGCCGCTGCTGGCTGGCTCCCTTGTGGCCCTGGCCATGGCCAGAATTGTTCCATTTCTACTCTTGTGGCATACTCTCAGCCGCCAACCCGCCATTCTACAACTACATTCACATTCACATCCTCGCCGTCAGTCCCGCAGTCCCGCAGTCCCGCATCCGTGGTGGGTTTCGCTTCTGTCAGCACTTGGCACCCACTTGTGTGGTATTTTGCTTTACACTTTTGCACAGGCTCCCGCCCTTCCTCTCCCTCTGCCTGTTTCTATCTTTGTCTGTCTGGGGCTGCCTTTTGTTTCCCTTTGCTGTTTTTGGTTTTGGCGCTCGCTCTCTGGCGACAGCAATTGTCATGTAAATGGGTTAAATTCTGACATTAAATTGTTCGTCGCAAGAGATTTTTCATTTGTAAGCTCTGCTTTGATGCTCGGAAAACATGATTTCTCATTTTCGGCCGACTGGCCACAGCACCCAGCACCCAGCACCCACACTCGATTCTAGCTTTTCCATTAAAATTGAAACCAAAACCAAAAGCAGATCCCTGCCTGTGAATCGGTGCTTAGGGGCATAAAGGGATTTTGCTGCATTTTGATGCAGTTGATAATTGCATTTCGAGATTTGCGAGACGAGAGAACGAATCCTTTGTGCCGTCTCTGACAGACCACACAGCATTGCCAATGCAATAAAACAGGGTTTATAGAGAGAGAGAGAGAGTCTATTGACAGTTGGTTGGTTGGTAATTTCACAGAAATTAAAATTAGCGAGACAGAAACTAATAGGAAACTCTGTACCCCGTGGGATTAAAGTTTATCAAAGGCACTTATTGAGCATTACCATTCAATGCAGTGGAAAACGATAAGGAAATATATGAACGAGCAACGACAATCGAAACTGATGGGTTTATGTTCATTAGAAATGGCAACTTCGGACCTAAAGGCAGCTGCAATGGGTACCAAGAAGTGCATTTATTTATGGGAAAAAGCAGTTGAAGTGCATGTAAATAAATGCTGCACATTGCGCGATAGAAAAAGGTCATCAAAAAGAAGTGCTCTGAGTTAGTAGATTTATAGTAGATCAGCAGATTGTTCTACAGGCGAAAATACTTCACTTCAAAGTAAACTAAAATATCTAATTGAATCTTAAAAGTATAAATGCACATCAATATGTACCATTCACATCAAATAACTATTACTTAAACGGCAGAGGAAACCAACAATGGTTGGATAGGGAAAACAGCCGCACACCTGTCCAAATGGAAGTACAAATGGAGCGGGAGTGACTGTGAATAATGCTCTTCCGTAACTGTGGGTGCAACATTTAATTGCATGCAAATTGAGGGACGAAAACAAGGTGAAACAAAACGGCGCCCAACTTTTGTTTGAGAGAATCATGCAAAGCGCAGCACATTCGAAATTGGCCATTGAACTTTCATATCAAAAGTAAGAGCAGCGGCGGCAGGCAGCAACAGCAACCGGGGCTGCAAATGGGTTTTAAAAATGCTAAAAACACGCAAACCAAACACCGCGCCCCATCATAATTGGAAATGTCTGTAAGAATCGCAAGTCGCGAGCCACATAATGGCCCGTGCGAGTACATCCGCTGCTGCCAGCTGATATGAGCCTGCCCTACCTCCCCCCGTGCAGTTGTTAACAACTTTGTGGAAATTACAATGGGGTAAGGAAAGGAAAGCAAAGTGGAAAGTGTAATCAAAGTGGTTAGGAGGTCGTTGCTTTAAGGGCAAGCGATTAGCGTGCAATGGCACGGAGCCTAAAAATAAACAGAAAAAACATAAACAAATGCCAAGAATCGATGAACAGATTTACGTTATATCCATTCATTGATATTTCTTTATCTCTATTTAATGAGCATAAAGAGATCTAGCACCTGTTTTGGGTGGTTTGCTTATTGGCTGGATAAATTAGAGATCTTTAAATGTCAGTCCTTATGGGATGACGCCGATCCAATTACAGGCGATTCTGGGGCATCCCTGATAGAGGTTTTCAATATTCAGTTACTCTTATCAAGGTCTCTTTCTGCGAAGGAATTTGAATGCATAATTCATTGCAGTTGAGTGCATTTTGGGTGTAAAATGTTTCGCTGTCCAAAACGTATGTTAAATATTTAATTTAATTTATGGAAAACGCGGCATGCCGGAGATTAATAAATGGAATATTGACGGATTGCAGGCACCTAAATACACAATTTTCTTTCATTTGTGTTGTATATAATAACTGCATCCCCTTATTGCCCATTGGCTCAGACTTTTTATATCATCCCAAAAAGAAGACATGCAGATCGTATACAAAATTTAAAAATTACCATTAATATGGCATGGAATATGAGGAAAATAGAGTAAATCCAAATCTCCCTAATGGCATACTCTTTTTTTATATTTTCAGCTTCCCAATGCCACTAATCGCAATAGGAAAACGTAAGTGCAATTTCTTGAAATATTTATTATACACCGAGCTCTTAACACTAAAAAACTGCAATAAATTTAAACCATTTAATGTTAAACGAAATTTCAGAATCCGTTGCGTAGACGTCGGGGCCCTATCGATGTCCGTCCCGTGCCGTCCACGCCCCCACTTTGCCGCCACAGCGTAAAACAATCAGAAACCGAGTGAAACAAAAACCCGAAAAGAAATGCCAAAAGAATAAAATAAAATCGCACACAAAGCAAATAAAGAGGAGAGCCAGAGACGGTGCCGGTGCAGTAGAGAATATACAGAGAAATCAGCGGAAAATAACATTGGAAAGCAACGGTAAAAACGAAACGAATGAAATCAAAACACCAACGAAGAGTAAAGCGACGACCAACACGGAAGAAAGCAGCATCAGAAAAAACAACAAACGCAGTACCCAGACCGGTAGAACAAAGCAGGGTCCACTGAACGGAGGATACCCAACCCCTCTACCCCTACCCCTACCAACCCAATACATTGTGGTATGAAGGGAGGCGGCGCCTACATCAACATTGGCTCAAGCAGCAGCAGCATCAACAGCAGCGTTAGTGGGAGCGGCAGCGGCAGCGGCAACGGCAACGGCAGCAAGATGACGCTCGGCAAATCTGTTAAAATGTACCTGACCATATTCATAGCCACGACCTGCATTTACATGGTGCTGTATCAGTATCACATGTCCCGGGAGCCATTCTCACCCAGCGAAATTGGAAAGGTGAGCCAAAACTTGAACTTCGACTTGAATAGAGATTTTTGCTTTAAGTTTAGTTTTAAGATTGGAAAGCCATAAGCAAATACCTAATTCATGACATTTACTGGAAGTACCCCAAAATAACAGATTCGCTTTGACATGAATTGATTTTTGCCATTTAAAGCTCTCCCTACACTTGATAAGCAGTGCAGCAAAGTAGTACAAAGCAGTGGATGCATATCTGTGAAGCAGTTAAATGCTAGCTTTGAGAGCTCAAAGCAGTAGTACCGTACTACTGCGCTCAGCTCTCTCTCTCTCTCCCACTCTCTTTCTTCACTTGCACAGTTCGAAATTCCAGTAAATGTCATTCAGGCTTAAGGAACCATTTGATTGCAGTTGTTGCCGCTGCAGCGGTTCATTGTGTTTTTCTTTTATTTTGTTTCTGCAATTTCGTTATCTGTTTTACATTGTTACATACGTATGTATGCATACTCTCTCTCGTATGTCTCTCATTATGTGTGTGTATGTATGTCTGTGTATGTATGTAATTAGATACCGTTTGTTAATTAGCCAGAGCGAGTTACAAGCACATTTCTCTCCCATTCGCACAATGTGTTGCACAATTGTCGTCATACCCCATCCATCGCCCATCGCCCACACTGCAATGTCTCACTGTGACGGTGTGGACATCAATAATATTACAGTTATTAGATAAACAACTTATCGGACACAGTCAGGCGGCAAAGATTGATAGCCAGCGCCAGCAGCTAGACGAAGTTAAACATATTATCTTTGATGAATGAATGTTTGTAAGGGATCTCCCCTGCCCCCAAAAGGGATTACAGAAATCGTTTTATGAGAGCAGCAGAACACATGGGCGTGTATTATCCCAGGGGAGTATAAAGGGGGAGATAGATAAATGATAAATCTACGTACTACGTGCCCTAGCCACTTATTTTTTAGACTTTTGTTTTATCTTGTTGAGTGTTTGGTTCCGATTGTGCTTTCCTTTGGGTTAGGTTAGTGTTTCCGCCTCTTATCATAAGCCATTAATCGGTGTACTCGTATGTTCTATTATCTAACTTTCCATCTATCTATGTATATCTATTCGTAATTGTTTCCTTTTATGCTCTTGTTCTATTTCCACTTGATCGCCCATTCGCTCATCTAAACCAAACGTAACTTTAGCATCAAGAGAAATCATCATCATCATCGTCATATATCGCCTCATATTTGTGGTCACCCATGTCCCTGCTAATGGCCAATAACTCGACAAGCAACAATGCAACAACAACAACAGCAGCAACAACTACTGTAAGCAATGTGGCACAGGTGCAGGGCTCTTTTGGGTCCATCCAATCGGTTTCATTAGCTGCTGCTGCCACCCGACCCACACAGGCATCGTCATCGGCATCAGTGGGTGGCGCCCATAAGACTGCAACAAGCACATCAACCACTCCTCCTCCTCCACCACCAGCAACAGTGACATCAACATCAACAACAACAACAAGAACTACCAAAGCCAAAAAAGCTACAGCAAATGCCGCCAAAGCCTTGGCCACATCCACATCCATGTCACAGGCCCAGGCCCAGGCCCAGTCCCAGCTGGACGCTGCCCATAAAATTCGACCAACATTCGTTGCCGCTTCAGAGCCCGTAAATATATTGACGTAATCATAGTCGTAGTAGTCGTATTAGTTGTAGTTTTAACGTACACCCCACCTACTCCTTCGAGTTTGAACTTGCAACCACAAGCACAGACTCTCTTTCTTTCTTTCTTTTTGTCAATTTGTTTGATTTGAGTTTTCTTTCCTTCCATCCAATACTCGTAACTGCCATGAAAACGTTCCATTTACAAAGTTATGAAATGGTTTTTGTTCCCAAGGTTATGCCATGCTTTCTTCTTATTTCTTTTGTGTTGAAATTTAATTTTGCAAAGTGCATTCAGTATTCCCCTATTTGTGCACGAATATGAATGTTTTTTTATTGGAGTGTTTGATTACTAATTATGAAAGATCTGGTGGCTCATTGACGCCGCTGCTTGCTTTGTTTTTGTGCCTTTTTCCTTATCGCACTCTGGAACTAACTTTAACCATTTTCTTAATTGCTTTTTGTGGCTTGCATCGCTGGATGTCACAAATGCGTTGCATGGGGTTGTTGGGGGTAATTACAATAAATGAGAGCGTTGCCCATAAACAAAACTTAATGGAAACGTGAGGGAGAAGTTCTAGGGCAGAACCGTCAGCCATAGAAATAGCTCAGCTCTGAGGAAATTATTAAAGCCACAATCGGAAATGAGGATTTGTGGTGCTTGAAAGTCGTTTAAATAATTTCCACACGCAATTCACTAACTTGACAAATGCATTCCATATTTACCATGCACCCACCCAAGTGGAGCCACTCGTTGCATGTTAATTATAGTCTCGTTAGGAACATAAATGGAATATACAGATACCAGATACCCCCATAGATTGCCATTGCTGTGTGGGGTGGTGGTGGTGTTATTTGTCTAACCAACTTTTGTTGGCCGCACGATGTGCAAATTGGTTGCCGTCTATCAGTGGCACGATTTCTGGGTTAATCACATGCATTATACTACTGGAATTAACCAGCGAATGTCAGACATGCCCCCGCTCCCTTTGTCGCAGCTCCCACATCCTTTTCAAAATGATGTGCAAACAAAAAGATTTTCCATTCAGCGTTTTGCATGAGTCTAATTTGAAAATTGCTCAAAATGCAGATACAGATAGCGAGAGAGAGAGATAGAGATAGCGAGAGCAAAACCTAAAAACCAAAACCGCGGGCAGTACTGCAATAGCAACAAATGATGCACACATTTGTATATGTTTATAGAACATTTTTACTAGCATTGAAAGGCACTAGTGGGTGGTGGTTGTGGGTGGGTGGTTGGTTGGCTGCTGCTGATCTAGTTTCTAGATTCATGCAAAATGCAAGCCAATTGAAAAGATTCACGCGCATTTGTTGGTTTTCTGTCATTTAGTAGTTGGATCCACTAGCCACTGACACTGCTACTGCCCCCTGCTTGTGCCCTACAGCCAATGTCAGAGGTTGAGCACATCGGCAGGGAAAGGCAGTTGGGACCAGACTTTAAAGTTTAGCCTTTATGGCTAAGCTACTCTGTGACAGAAAGAGAAAGTGCGCGAGGCAGTGGATTTTAGACACAGGAACTAGTTTCCTTCATTCTTATGGGATTCGTAATTGGAGGTTCAGAATAAAGCAAGTACTTAATAGTGTTGATCAGTGCAGTGTTGTGCAGGGCAATTCAGTGTTGAACAGCGAATGGCATTTAAGTTTATCTAACATTATTTTGTATCTCTTATAACCGAAGGAGAGAGATCTTTCTGTTCAGCTTAGCCCCATAATCCATGCAACTAGGTTTTGCCTTTGCATGCTGCTGCTGCGGTACACATGATCCCATTCCCGCTCCCTACCCTTCCCTTCCGTTCCAATCTATCTCTGTTTCTTTATTTAAATATCTAAGTTTATTTTGCAAAATAAATTTGTATTTGAATGCGGCTTCCAACCCGCACTTCCCGCGGACAATTTGCAAACTAGTGCGGCGGTTTATTTATTTTCAACGTCAGTCGTTCAAGGGGCCAAGGGGTTAGTTATGTGGATACAATGCACACACCATCTGGATTATGGAAATTGAAATGGAAATGGGTGTAAGTCGGTTACTGGTGCAAAATGGGGTCGGATGTGGTCCAAGTCGATCCGATCCGTTCGCCTGTAGATTAATTTGCATAATTGCTCATAAAAGGAAGCTCACGCCGCGTTACGCATTTCACCACACCCCAACACCCCAACCACCCGCCAACCGTATTCACCTAACGAACTACTTTACCATCCTCCACTCACCACCAAGCAGCACAACTGCAGTGCACACACACACACACACACACACAGGCACACCGCTACCACTACCACTATCACTGCTTGGAGTACAAGTTCTGCCGTAGATAATTCTCTATCCCATCCTTTATACACTTGACCCCGCAGCCGCCGCTGTACATAATCACGCCCACCTACCGAAGGCCAGAGCAGCTGGCTGAGCTGACGCGCCTCGGTTATACGCTGAAGCACGTGGCCAATCTGCTGTGGCTGGTCATCGAGGATGCGAACAAGACAAACCCTTTGGTGGCGCACACCCTGGACCGCATCGGTGTGCCCTACGAGTACATGGTGGGTGAGTATTGTCGTCCGATGTCATGTCCAGACCCCATTCGAGTGATATTTACGAGTTTTCAATGTCCATGCCATCCCATTCCCCTTACCCTTCCCCAGCACCCATGCCCGAGAAGTACAAGCAAACGAAAAAGGCCAAGCCGCGCGGCGTCTCCAATCGGAATCGGGGCCTCGAGTATCTGCGCCAACATGCCACCGAGGGCGTGCTCTACTTTGCCGACGATGATAATACCTATGACATTAGCATATTCGAGCAGGTATGCCATCGACATTAAGGGGGGGGGGGGGCGGGAATACACTCCATTAAATATCAACTGACGACTGGGCTTGTCCTCCTTCTACTTCACAGATGCGGTACATCAGCAAGGTGGGCATGTGGCCCGTGGGTCTGGTTACCAAAACGGGCGTCAGCAGCCCCATTATACGCAACGGGAAGCTCGATGGCTACTATGATGGCTGGATAGGGGGACGGAAGTATCCCGTGGACATGGCCGGATTCGCTGTGAACGTCAAGTTCCTGCGGCAGCGACCACACGCACAGATGCCCTTCAAGCCGGGCTATGAAGAGGATGGCTTCCTGCGTAGTCTAGCGCCCTTGGCCAATGACGAGATCGATCTGCTGGCCGACGAGTGCCGTGATGTGAGTGTCTATCTGTATGTGTGTCAGATTTGTTCTTAATCTTTTTTACTCTACAGATCCTCACTTGGCACACGCAAACCAAGAAGAATCCTCCCGCACAGGCGTTGAATAAGACGCGCTACAGCAACACCAATCTGGAGCACATAGACAAGCTGCTGGTGCGCCCATAAGAACAGCCAGAATAAGGACTGTAGTTAGACATAGATAGATATAGATGGCGGGGGAGAGTGAGCTCACAAAGTGTCCATGGACTTGACCAGTTGTACAGGTACAACCTTGGGTTAAAAGTCACGTTTCCACTCTTTACTGTGGACTCTAACCAATCAGAATTGATCAGATCATTAGATCCAATAGTAGGGTGTACATTATTACCATAATCATACGTTAGTTAGTTAGCTCTAAGCGCACACTCTCCTACGATACAGAACCAGATACAGCCAGGCTTTGTTTGACCCCAGACACGGCTCCTACTACATGTTTAATCACACCTTAAGTACTCTATTCTAAATCATATCGTATCGTCCTCGACTACTTCTACTACTATTATGTAAATATTTGCAATTCTATTGATTTAAGTTTAGGCATACTTTTGCGTTGATTTAAGTTGCAATTTCTTAGATTTCTATCAGTCACAACGAATTGGATCGGATGTTCCTAAAGCTACAAGAAGATAAAGCCCCCAAAATCGTGCATCCCTCAAGGTCAAACTATTGGGTACAAGGTGTCAAGTATGCATTTCCCGGAAGGTTCACAAGGAACTCCTCACAAAGCAGTTTGAATGTGGGCCGCAGCCATTTAAATAATTCATGTTGACACACAGAATTTTCTGCAGGCGGCACAGATACTAACCGTAGTAACTCAAAGACACGGACAGGGCCCGCGAATCGCGTGCAGCAAGTGCAGCAAACTGTTTACAATATGCTAATGGCATTCAATGACTCAAAAAGTTGTTGGCAAAGCGCAAAATCAATTCCAATTCCAGTATAAATTATGCACACTCCCCCAACTCACTCTCACTCTCACTCTACCTTGATAGAGTCTAGATCTAAGAGTAGTTTCGAATTCTAGGTTTCCAACTGCAACACTTTTCGCACTATCCCTAAGTAAGGATAATGAATGATAAGATTAAGTTTACAAAAGATAAAGATAAATAGATACCTTTGTATTGTATTATATTCAAGTTATGAACTGCACTGAAATATGACTATGGCTACGTGTAAATATTACGAGTAAATTCACACCCCGAAAAACAACTAATTGTAACCAAACATTTTTACAAATCCCTCGATTGTGTATTGGTAGGGCAAAACTACGACAAATGGTATTATAAAATTTATACAATTTATACAAAATACGGAATACGATAAGCAGAAGCAAAGCAATTAGTTAGGTACTTACAACAAAATCTTACAACAAAATATGAATATTCGAATTATGCTACGAGTATGAGTATGAAATAATGAAAATAAAACCTCTCTTCAAGATACTAACTATCTCAGAATCTTCCCCCAGAATACTAAACGATACAAGAAATGCATAAACTATTCTCTTATTCAAGTAAAATTACAACATACAATGTTTAAACCTGAAAGAACTTCAATCATTTTTTTAGCATACAAAAAATAACTTTCAAAATAAAAATTTATCAACTTTCTAAAACATTTTCAAAGTACATTCAACCTCCTGTTTGTCTTTTTGAGTAACAACTTTCTAGTAAGTACATGAAGATTTATTTGAAACAAAGTTATTTATATAAATATGAATCTTAAATGTAAATCGAAAGGTGCAACTGTAGCAATCGAAGCGTGTTGGTGATCTTTACTAATATTCAAATTAGAGTTATCTATGGACTAGTGGCTCCAGACGGCAGCATCAATCAACTGGTTTAGAGTTTGCTGCAGTCGCTCTGTGCGTTAAGAGAGAGGCCTTCGTCGTTCCAGCAGATTTGCTGAATGTTTGCTCAACTATTCAGCTGGTTCGCATTCCGATTCAGTTACTTGCAATATTTTACGTGTATTTACCATCGCTGTTCATTTTTTCTGGCTTATATCTTTTTAGAGTACCAATCTGGATTCTACTAGGAAAGAGTGCAGCAGGACAGTTGTGCAGCATCTAAAAAGCTTACATCAAATGGCACTAAACTGGGCACTACTTTAATCTATGACTAATATAATCCTATCCTTTCTATAGCCTATCCAAAAGGTAAACATTTAATTGAAAAGCATTTTAATACCTTGCTAAAAATGCTCTATTCTAGCTGTGAAAGTAGAAGAAAACTAACATCTTTGATGCCCTACGGGAACCTGTATTTGTTCTGAGTTTGGTGCATTGGTCATTCGCCAAGAAAGTGAATGATTAATATCATAGATCAAGAGACAACATACCAAGCTTACATGCGGACAAGGACTAACAGGGATCGAAACATAATTAATATCCGAACTGCTGTGCACTCTACTGTGTGGTACTAAAAAGATAACTCAACATCGATGGCTGCACGTGAAAGCTTATAGTTGCCTCTTCCCACTTGGTACGAATCAAACGCTGCAACGGCGTGTTGAGCGTTGACTCCTCCTTGGCGACCACATCGCTACTACCGCTAGCGCCACTAGCAGCACCACCAACACCGCCGCCGCTAGCGGCACCCACACCGCCACCGGCAGTACCGGCACCTCCAACCGGACTGGGAGCAGCAGCAGCTGTAGCCACAGCTGCACTCGCTTCTCCATCCTTTCCGGCTGGCTTGCCCGCCATCGAGGTACCCTCCGGTGTGATTGGTTGCCGCTCCAACATGACCAATGCCTGCTCATTGTACGTGCGATTGTCGATGGTCATCTGTATCTGATGACCCGAACAGCTGTAATAATTCACATCGAAGCGCGACTCTGCGTGATAGTTGCGCAGCAGATCCGGATTGCGGTTGAACACCACGCCGTAGTGCCCCGTGCAGCTCGTCACCCAAATGGGATAGTTGGGCGTCTTGAGGCGTGATCCCGGCTGTCTGGATTGATTCACCGCTGCCTAAAGATACCAAAAAGAAAGTAGACAGAGAGATTGGATTGGTTTCCTCGACTTACGCTAGTGGATTCAATGTCCCAGAGCAGCAGACCGATCATGCAGCGTTTCAGCACTCCGTATTGTGGTACCGCCTGCAAATATACGTAAAAAAAACTGAATAATAGATACCTGTGAGTGGAGCCTTAAGCTGCAGCTAGCTCTCCGTCTTCTCGTTACACACATAGCTACTCTCATCTCCCACATTGACGACACCATTGTGTATGTAGGGCGTGGCACGTCCCGTCAGCAGCAACGTGACAATCATCAGCGAGCCCTCCTCGTGGTTGCTGCTTGTCAAAGGCGAGGACTTTGAGGAGTCCAGATCCGTGCGAACTCTGCAATGAAACGAAAAAGTATACACCGCCAAAGGAGCAAATATTTATACGATAAACTTGATACAGAGATCTTGATACTCTCTCTCTATTCAGCTGCAAAATCTTACTTTCCCATGGAACGTGTGAGCACGGCGCTATAAAGAAACAGCAGAGTGCCGGGCGTCTCCTCTTCTGAAAACTTTGAAGCGGATTAAATGCCAAACTGATGGAACAGAGAACCAAAGCATAAGGTAAAGAACAAGTTGGGTCTTACGTATTTGAAATTTCGCTTCATAAAATGCTCCAACTCCTCATTGGGCGACAGGGTGAAGACATAGAGCTGGAAAAGTAAAAGGAATGGAAGTTCGATCTCTCTGCCCAGGCTACAACTCACCTTCTCGGTGACTGAATCATGAAAGTAGCTGGCAGTATGATCCACAAAGACTTCGTCCTCTGATGGCAGCACCATGATCACCTTACCCTTGTCCGAAATGGTGCGGAGAATCTCCACCAAGGCACAGAAGAGTGCCTCTCGCTGCATCTCGGCGTTGGCTAGGAGAGGGCTGTATATAAAACACACGCGAACGAACAGGAATCAGCTGGTTGAAGCACAAGGAACGCTTTAAAAACGCACTCAGTGAGGGCAGCAACACGGCTGGTCTTGCGCGCGAACAGCAAATACTTGAGCACAAATCCCTGGACGACAGAGAGCAGCCCACGCGTGGCATTCCGAGGCGATCGCAGGCCGTACGCCAGCTCCTCCTTGGGTGCACCAAAGACAAAGGACGTCTGCAGCCACTCGGCACGCATGGGAATGGCTGCGGTGCCAAAGATAAGATTGCGCAGATCCTAAATATGGAGGAAAGACATCAACACGGGCCTCACAGGAGGCAGGACACTGCCTAATTACCGTTGCCAATTCGGATGTTATGGGCGTGCCGCCCTGTGTGATGAACTCCTTGTTCATTTGGTGCCGTTGGTCGATTTCCGTTTCCGCTGCGAGACCTTTGCTCCGCTCTGCGACTCGATGACGAATGACTTCTCGGTAGCTGGAGCTGCTGGTAGACAGCTGCTTTTAAGGTATTTCACACTTCAGAATGGATTTTTAATTTCATATTTAGCCGGGTTTGTATGCGCAACGAAACAAGCAGCCAACCAGTCAGTCGGCACTCACGGCAATGCCAGACAGTGGGCAGCAAGCACATCAGGATTGTCCTACTAACTGGCACTAGGCTGCGGGACTCTGCTGCAGTTCGTTTGCCCCACTGTGCTGGGCCATGGATTAGCTTGGGCGGAGGGTCGTTCGCTTGTCTGTCAGTCAGCGAAAGTAACTTTAAATGAAATTGAATTGAATTTAGTTCTGTGTGCGGCACACGAAACCCCTCAGGGTGAAAGTGTTACGGAGAAGACCAAGACTGGCAGTGGGCATGGCCATGTGTGGAATATATTTTGAAGCAATTTTTTGGCATGTTGCAGCTTGTCAGGGCGCTCCACACAACCGGAAATATGTAGTTGACGCCCATTTTGAGGCAAGAACACGTGTGCAGCCGTGTTAACACTCGGTGGCATGGGGATGTGGGGGATTTCACTGGCCACCGCATTACTTTTGGCTGAGAAATTTTAAAATTTAGACACGGCGATTGATTTGTTGAATTTCTGGGCGGGCCTCAATGGAAGTGAAAGTGGCGGTGCCTGACCTTGGGCATGTCATCTGCAATGCATTAAAGTGCAGACCCTGACATGCACAGCCGAACAGCAACGGCAGTAAATGAAGGAGCGACGTGGCGTTGTCAGTTGCTAAGTAGCTCTCGGGAAATGTGTTAACTTGGATTGACATTTAATTGGCTCTCAGAACAGGGTACTCCAAAGCACTCATTACACACGCTTTAACTTATACAAAAGACCCAATTTAATACACAATAAACCCTACACACTTTGCTGCTTAACTTAAGGTTGAAACAATTACAAAAATCGGCCGCTGTTTCAGCTTGGAATCGGTATGCCATCGGGCTGGTTAAGCATATGGCGCATAACCGTCCTAGCCGACGCCGGTGCACGTCCCACGAGGTAGAGAGCATTAAAGTACATATTTATGAGCCGCAGCCTCAAGGAGGTTGCCCACAGGCAATACTCAAAGTACACACGACGGCACATCCAGCGGAAGTACTGCAACGGCGACGTGCGACCGTGCTGCATGTAGAGACAACGTTGGGCATAGCGGGCCATGACATGTGGCCGATTCACCACATCGCCATGCTGGTGGCTAATGGCGCGCACGGTGTTCAGGTTGCGCACCTATGAAATCACATTAAATGGGTTAGAAATGACAGCTAGAAAAGAGTTTCGCTTACCACAAACAGCATGCTGCGCGGCATTTCCTTCAGAGTGCCCATAATCGACTCGAAGTTCTTCCTTGCCAGCTCCTGCATGTGCAGGATGTCCTCCTCGGACAGTTTGCTGCGTATTCTGCCACCCCGTACGCGAATGGGCTGCTGGAAGAGCACCTCGGCAAAGCGCATGTGATCCACGATGCCAATCTTCTCGGCTGCTGCCTGCATCTTTGTTTCGTTGCGCAACACTGTCGCCTCCCAGAACTCGCACAGCGGGCCACGCACCTCAGCTGGCAGCTCCTCGTACAGGCCATGATCAAGCAGTATAATGTCAGCTCTGCCACTGCTTTCATTTCGGCGCACAAAAACTATAAGAGAGGGTGGAGGGAATAAGCAGTTTCTGTGGACTTGCTGGAGCGATACCCACTGTTGCCGGGATGCGGATCGGCGTGCACGAAACCGGTGTAGAAGATTTGCTCGGCAAATGTGTTGAAGAGCTTCACATCGATGTCCTTCACGCTCAGTTTTTGTTCAGCAATTGCCTCCAGATCGCTGATCTTGCAACCATCCATCCATTCAAGGGTGAGCACGCGCTAATGCAAAGACTTTAGTTGCAGCATTCTGACGGGATAAATAGCAAGCTCACCGTCTTGGTGTACGGCCAGTAGACCTTTGGCACATGCACATACTTGAACTTCTTCATATCGTTGGCACAGCGCTCGGCGTTGTGGCCCTCCTGCACAAAGTTCATTTCCTGGACCAGATTCTTGCGCACATCCCTCATAATCCAGCCAAAGTTGTAGTCCTTGAAGAAGAACTCGACAATGTCCTGCAGGAACATGATGGTGCCCAGGTCGCTGATGAAACGCTTCTGCAGATCGCTGTACTGCACCTTGACGGCCACCTGCTCGCCACTCGGCAGCTTCGCCTGGAAGACTTGCGCCAGGCTGGCTGCAGCCACTGGTTCGTAGTTGAAATCCTTATAGATCTGCTCGGGCAGCTGGCCAAAGTCTTTGTGGAACACTTTACGCACATCGGCCTTTGTCGTCGGCAAACATTTGTCCTGCAGCTTGGACAGTGTGCTGGTGTACTCAACCGGCAGAATGTGATTGATAGCCGCAAAGCCCTGGCCCACCTTTATGTAGAGGCCACCATTGAGCAGACACGTCTCCAGCAGCCGCTCGGCACTCTTCTGGTGCAGTGCCTTCAGCTTTGGGTCGTACTCGGCATCGTTCTCGCTCAGCAACAGATAATCCGCCGCAATTAGTCCGGCTGTTTTTAGAGAGCGGACAAAGCGCACCGATGCCCCGCAGTAGGTAAACTCGTTGACAATGCCATCATAGCCAATCGCACCCACACCGGCTAGTATCAGGCCCACCCGTCCAATGGGAAATTTTCTCCTCCCAGTGCTCTGTGTAACTTGATTTTGGCTGCCAAATCGTCTAACACGAAACCTGCTGCCCAAGTGTAGGAGTTGCTGCAATCGCTAAGGGTCCATAAAATACGCAGAATCAGCAGGAATTTCGCTGTTGTGTTTATTTAATGTGCTTACAAGAATTTGTCGCATGTTTCCGCAGGTTGGAAAGTTTAAAGGTTCCCCGTGGACACCTGTTATTATTGTTTGCCGAACAGCTGTGAAAGTTGCGACGGTCCGGCAACATCTGCACAGTTTCAGTCTAGTTTGCGCGAAAATGTAAAATGTACGTACATATGTAACCAAAACGGTCAAACAGTGGATAGTGCGAGTGAAGCAATATAATTCTGCCAAAACCGCATATCCCTCCGCAGTCAAACAACAGCCTTCTTGGCCGGATGCCGTGCCTAAGCAATCCAGATGCACCGCCAAGGAGAATGCAAGCAGTGCTGCACACATGCTGTAAGTACCGTTTATTTAATATGTATATATTTAAATCTTGTATATTTCTTCTATTTCGTAAAAACGAATTGTCTTTGATGTTCGCGTATTTGGAAATGTTTATGAATATGTATTTTCTGCAAGTAAAGTTAGTGTTAAAGTAGGGACGTTTATAAAAATACTTCAATCTGGCTCTGCCGCACATGGCGTTCTGACGCTCTGCGGGATCAGAATATAGATTCGCTTAGATCAACGCAGCTGCTTACATCTGCTTCAACTACACTTAAATTTAAAACTTATATTCCAACCCCAAGCAGTGTTCTTGGTTTCCCCGCGTAGTCTAAGAATTTTCAGGGATTTGAAATGGCCAAAGGATCGTCTTGATTCACTTTCTTGGCTCTTGGCTCATAGTTTGCTTGTTTTATAATCCGGTCATGTGCATATTGGAAGAACTTCTGCGAAGACCTGTCGAAAATGGCATCATCATATTCCGGATATTTAGCTCTACTCGCACCTGTAAGAGAGCGGGACAACAAATACAAATAATTATTTGCAAATAATTGTATGCTTAAAGTGAACTCTCACTTCGAATGGCCAGGGTAACGCAGAGTGGCCTAATGCACTTCTTTGTCGTAGTTCCTCTCCAGCAATACTTCTCCGCCAGCTCATCCACAAATACTTTACGCCAGCACATCCGAACGTATTTGTCGTAGTTTGTGGCAGTTAATTTTTCAAATTCTCTAACCTATTTGAGATACTGTACCATTTTTATATTACGTGGTTTTATATATCAGTGGTGTACTGACCATTAATTTAAGAGTTTCTTCGTCTAGCAGTTTTTTTTCGAGTTCTTCCAGTTCGGAGCCTAGAGTAAATGGATTAAGCGGAATTACTTTCGTGGGCCAATGGCCACTGTTCGTAATGGCGTCTGATGTTACGGCCCCTGTCTTCCTGTGGGGATCCCTCTGCAATGCCTCCAGATCACTTTCAATCTTTTCGAGTCTTGCGCAGATCTCCTCGCCTCTATCTTTCTGCCATGCCTCCATAGCTGCCTGCGTCTTCTGTATGTTCTTCAGGCGGTCCAGAATCTCTTTAAATGTGGAAATTTGTTATGTAAATGGCTGGAAATGCAAATAGCAAAGACTTACCCTTCAACACATTATTGTATAGAATGTTGTTGAGCGAAAGCAACTGTCCCACGCCTGAATCAAAGTCGGTAGCAGCCGTTGGCGGAGTCTCTGTGAGATTATGCTGCTCGCTTCCCGCAGAAATCTGCTCTTTTAACACACTTGTGGACTGCTCCCAGGCGCTTGTATTTCGCGGTCTTTTCCCAATCATCACCCTCTCAAAATCCGAGCCGGAACTATCTTCCTCGGCATAACTATCCCAATTGTGATACGCATTCGGTTTCCCTCTTTTTCCAGGGCAAGCGCTATTGCGGGATTTCCTCTTTGGCGGCATTTTCGGAAAGCGCTAAAAGAAATTATCATTAATAAAAAGTCATCAAGCACATTAATTGAGCACTTTCCAAGGAAAGAACAATGGATTCTTTGATATTTTACCTTTTAGCCGAGTGAGCAAAAAAAGCGAGCAATAATCGAACCTTTTGGCTTCGCTTTTCTCTCGCCTATCGCCTGAGAATTTACTCTGTACCCACTCACAAATGTAGTAAACTTTTTACCCGAGTGTATTATTCACTTATTCCAGGCGCTCCTATGACCATCTGCTGCCACTTATATGTCGAATTTTAATAGTTTCTTATCAACAACAAACAACAATCTTTATTAACTAACTACTGTAGCTGGGACAGCTGTTTGCACATCGATGCATCTGCATATCGCTTGTCGATGGCTGCCTACTATCGATTATTCGGCCATCGCTATTCTGTATACGAACACCGCCGCCGCCGCCGCCGCTTTGTTTGTCGGTGCGTTTGAAGTTTTTTTTAGCGTGCAACAAATTGTTTACCTTATCAAAGGAGGAGGCTGTCATTAGCGCACTAGCTCGAGTCGCCATTAGTCTTCGCCTTAGTCACAATCCAGAATGTCGGGAACCATACTCGAGAACTTGAGCGGCCGCAAACTGTCCATATTGGTGGGCAGCTTGCTGCTGTGTCAAGTGTTGTGCTTCCTGCTGGGTGGGCTGTACGCGCCCGTACCCGCCGGCCATACCAACGTACTTGGCTCTCTGTGCAGGGAGAACAATGCGCGTCAGAACGACACCAGCTTCTTTTTGTACTCGCGTGGCGAAGGAGCCTGCACCCAGGTGACACGCGAGGAGGTGGAACAGGACTCGATGAAGCTGGCCAACCAGATTGTGCATGTCTTCCAGATGCCACTGCCGCGCGACAGTCGCGTGCTGGACTACTCGCGCTGGCAACAGAATCTCATTGGCGTGCTGCAAGTCGAGTTCGGCTATGACTCTTCCTCGGAGCTACGCGAACCCCCAAAGGAGCTGCAGCTGACGATCGACATGCGCCTGGCCTACCGCAACAAGGGCGATCCCGATCACGCTTGGAAGCTGTACGCTCATGGCGTGGAGCATCGCTATCTGGACTGCGTTGCCGCTCACATCGGTGCCTCGGAGACGCTCTACACCTGCGACATGATTCCACTCTTTGAACTGGGGGCCCTGCATCACAGTTTCTATCTGCTGAATCTACGCTTCCCGCTGGACACGCCCAAGCAGATGAACCTCCAGTTCGGACACATGCACGACCTCACGCTGACTGCGATCCACCAGAACGGTGGCTTCACCCACGTCTGGCTGATGCTGAAGACCTTCCTCTTTCCCTTTGTGGTGGGCATCATGGTGTGGTTCTGGCGCAGGGTTCATCTGCTGCAGAGATCTCCAGCCCTGCTGGAGTACATGCTGCTCTATCTCGGCGGCGCACTGACATTCCTAAACTTGCCGCTGGAGTACCTGTCGCTCTCCATCGAGATGCCCTACATGCTGCTGCTGAGCGACATTCGCCAGGGCATCTTCTACGCCATGTTGCTCTCGTTCTGGCTGGTCTTTGCCGGCGAGCATATGCTGATCCAAGACTCCCCCAACAAGTCCACCATTCGTTCACGCTACTGGAAACATCTCTCGGCCGTCGTCGTTGGCTGCATCTCGCTGTTTGTCTTTGACATTTCCGAGCGCGGTGTGCAGCTGCGTAATCCATTTTACTCCATCTGGACGACCCCACTGGGCGCCAAGGTGGCCATGAGCTTTATTCTTCTAGCGGGTGTCTCGGCGGCTGTTTACTTTCTGTTTCTCTGCTACATGATATCGAAGGTGTTCAAGAACATTGGCGACAAGCGCACCTCATTGCCATCAATGTCTCAAGCGCGTCGCCTGCACTACGAGGGTGAGTAACTGCAACTTAGAATAAATTATAGAACCAACATAAAATCTGACTATTATCCATTCAGGACTCATCTATCGCTTCAAATTCCTTATGCTGGCCACACTGCTCTGCGCCGCTCTCACCGTAACTGGCTTCATCATGGGCCAAATGGCGGAGGGCCAGTGGAAATGGAATGAAGACGTGGAGATTCAGCTGACCTCGGCCTTCTTGACTGGCGTCTACGGCATGTGGAACATTTACATCTTTGCGCTGCTCATTCTGTACGCACCCAGCCACAAGCAGTGGCCAACAATGCATCACAGTGACGAGACCACGCAGTCGAACGAAAACATTGTGGCATCCGCAGCCAGTGAGGAGATCGAGTTTAGCAATTTGCCCTCCGACTCCAATCCCAGTGAGATATCCTCGCTTACCTCCTTCACGCGCAAGGTGGCATTTGAGTAGAGGATTCCATTTCCATTAAGTTGTGTGCCAAGCAAAGAGCTGCTGTGGCTGTAACGCTCAGTTTATTAGCAGTAGAGAGAGAGAGAGAGAGAGAGAGTGGAGTGTGTATGTAGCATTTCTTGCCTAGTTTCGCACTTAACAATCTGTATCAGCATTATTAATTAATTAACTTTATCATTATCAAATACCACATAGACCACCTTCGGTAGCTATTTCTCAAGCAAGCTCAAAGTGTTTTCCAATCGATTTGAATGTTGAATTTCCTCCTTTGTGTTTGCCTCGGCAGTCAGTATTATCTTTTGAGTCCATTTTTAATAGCCTGTAAGATTTTTATATTCATAAATATTTATCAAGATAACTTTTTAACAATTTTTGTATTTATATTTATACAATATCTATATACATACCACACCCATAACTATGCGTAGAATTCCTTTGCCCCTCCATATTTTGTAACTGAAAAACGTAGAGCAATTTTCTTACTCAAGTAGCGATGCAACGAATAAAAAGCAATATTAAAAAAGGCTAAATGATTTCAAGTGTGATAAATGCAGCCTAATCCTTAGTCATCGTATGGAAAGTTCGGGAATGGTGTGGGGTTCTGCTTCTACCATATGATTCTCTGCGGTGTGCTGTAGTCCTGCCAGTAAAACTCTTTGGTAAAATAAACATAGAAAGTGGCTACATTTAGCAGCAAATGTGCGCCCAGCTCCAGCCACTCCGAGTAGCCTTTGCGTGTGTGTCGCGTGTTCAGCCGGAAGAGCACGTAGGGCACTAGAAAGTAGCGTAGCTCGAGGAGTCGCTGGAAGCACAGAACCAGCACAAGGCTCAGCGCAAACATCAGCTTAAAGCTGTCGGGCATGTGACTCAGCCCGCAGTAGAGCACTGTCATGGCAAACAGATAGGCGGGCGCCATGGCATAGCGGAACCACCAGTACCGACCATACAGGCGGCTCCACACATAGAAAATGTAGTGACGATTATCGGCCAACAGGTACGGATGCACAACCGTGTTGAGGTGAATCACCACAAGTATCAAGACAAGAGCCAGAAGGGCAAATATTCTATTGCGGCGCAACAACTCCACGGCAGGACGGAGCTGGCGTAATGTGTTGGATACAGCAAAGACAGCGGCAAATATGGCAAAGTAGAAAATCTGCGGCAGATTGAGTGAAGCCTCGTGCGCGCTCTTGTCTCCTACGACAATGGCACCGTTGATGCAGAGGAATCCCACAAAGGGCAGTATGACGGATATGTAGAAGCAGCACTTGGCCAAAATGCTCAACACACAGCTGAACAGCAACTGTGGACTGCCCAGTAGCTGCAGCCACATCTGCAAAGGTAAGATAGAGTCTAATTAATCTCTCCAATTAATCTCTGCACTGCTCTACCTACATCTACTCCTAGCAATCGTACTTGTCCCTTGTGCACTGCACGCCGCTTGGCGCACTGCTTTACCAGCGTTTCCAGCACAGTGATGCCGGTGCCCATGCACACCCACACAATGTTCGTTTGTCGCATCAGCACACTGGCGGCACCGAAGACAGCCGCAGGCAGGTGCGCCTCATGCTGCCAGAAGTGATAGAACATCAGGACCATGGTCAGCGAGAGGGTATCCGTGTAATACAAATGACTGAAAAAGTACAGTGGCGGCAACACCGATAGGGTTATTGCCTCGTGCGCCGCATAGGAATTGCCGCCTGTGCCGGCCAACGTTCGACGTCGTATCCTGTAGAGCAGCATAATGTTGATGCCCGCACCGATGAGACTCAGCAAGCGAAGGCCCGTCACCGTGCAGTAGTTGAATGGATTCAAGACGAGTGCAATCAGATATAGGCCGGGAAACGTCGTTATCTTTGGATCCCACTAAAAATGAGATTGCGGCAGTAAGTATCAGAATGAACTAGTCTCTGTCCCCGCCACTTACCACGTCAAACTGCTTTCGGCAAAATGCCAGCCCCTGCGGAATGTGAAACTCCTCATCTATGATGTAGTTGGAAGTACCGTTGACGCGCAGGAACAGAGGCAGCGAGTACATCACAAAGCCCATGGGCAGTACCAGTTTCCAGGATCCGCTCATGATTAGTCCTGCAGCCAGGGGGACTGGCTCCTTCGATTGAATTTGTTGAAGTTTTTGTTTTGTTCTTTTCTTAACTGCACCGGCAATCAGTGTGACCGCGGATTTATCGATAAAATATACCGCACGACCCTCAAAAATATATGTAATCTTTATATGTATGTATGTATATGTATAAAATATGTAATCTTTTTAATGTTTGATTATAAAATAAACTCGAATTTTCTTTCTGAATAAAATTGATAAAAGAAATATGTATTTTTTGGGATGGGGTTGGATTTGATAAAGACAAGAACTTTTCCAGGAATATTCATCCGATCACAGGAATACACTTTTCCTCGTACAAATGGCCAAGAATTTTTAGGATTTATTTTTTTTTTCAGTTGGAAAGTAACTAAAAGTATGCTACAAGATTTTTGTGAAAGTAACTAAGAAATGTCACCAAAATATAGTGGCATACTTTTAGTTCCGGTTTCATGGCAGCCAGCTTTTGACACAGTGAAAAAAGTAAAAACCAGCTACTTGCTGCTGATTTCTGTTGGCCTGGTGCTCGGTCTAAAAATTTAAATTTTCGGAAATATTTTTTGTACACAGTGGCGCCCCAACTTTCAGAAGTGGCCGTCATGATCGCGGTGTCGCCACTGTGCAAATGACAACAAACACTCTCTTGTTGTACAACAACAACAACATAAATTGACAAAAACAACAGGACATATTTGTTTTGTTGTTTTATCCTTTATTTGAAGGACGATCAGGACATGCCATACCTCCTTGCAATCGGGACATTGCCCGGATCGTTTTCAATCCTTTCGGATGCAAGGACATTAAGGATAACGCCATTTTAAGGATGTTTTTAAATTTAATCTATACAACGCTATAACATGGCTGTTTCCTGTCGGATCAGGACATGCCACGAGTCATTGTAGTCGTGATCGCCTCCTGTCCCATCGGTTGCAAGGACATTAAGGATAATGCCATTTAAAGGATATTTTTTAAGTGATGTCTAAATAACGCTGTAACTTGCCTGTATCCTGTCGGATCAGGACATGCTACAAGTCCGCTTGAGCGGGAGAGTCTCCTGTATCATTTCAATCCATCAAGGACTTCAAGGACTGCGGGATATGGCTGTTTTACGCAATTTTCTAAAAGGCATGCTTTCAGCCTGAATGTATGCCACTCTTTTTGCAATCAAAGCAGCCCCCAAACGATGCTTCAATATTTTAAATGAATCGAATCAGTCCAAAAGTATGCTACACTTTTATTGGTATACAATTTTAACCTGCGCTCCAATCAGAGTCGTCCTCGCTTTCAGATTGGAAATCGTTCACTTCGATGGAGAACATGAAATCTAGACGGCAGACAAGTAGGAGTCGCTCATCGCCTTCATCGATCCTCTGCGGGAAAATGGTTGCAGTGGGGGGGCATTAGCGATTTAGCTGGACTACCGTCAAATGGTTAGCTCAACATTGTGATTTGATACCGATTGCAGGACCGGGCCCCATCGGCCAACTCTATTAGAGTGCAGCAGCAGACGATTCCTTCAGCTCCATGATAACAACGGTTTCGATTATCTGACAAAAACATAAAACGAGAACAGGTATAAAAAGTGCTGTCGGAAGTGTGAACATACACTTTACCTTCTCAGTGCCTCAGTGAAGAGCTTGACGAATCCTTGCTCAATCATCTAGGCCTGTGGACCCACAGGCTGCGAAAGCCATCCGGTCGAGCTCAGACCATTCACGCATGCCTGTGACAAAGTTGAAGTCAAAGCAATCGGGGCCGAGCATCAGTAGAAAGCATCGTTGAGGAACTCGAACGCATAGGCGACTTACTCTGCGCAACGATGGCATCCTCGTGAATGCTCAGACAACTCTGCAGTCGTCTGAAGGAGATGCGATCTTTCTTCACAATGCTGGCAGTCTCTTCAATGGTTTACTGTGGAGTTAGAAACACAAACTAGATTACCTATCAATTAGATCAATGCGTACCGCTTGTATACTTACATTCCCTGTAATCTCCTGTCTCTCGCTTAATCCTTCTCTCCTCCTCGAACTCTTCGAACTGCACTTTAGGGCAGTATTACTCTACATTGTCTGGGATGTGGTGGTGGCTGTCCATGCGTTTTTGACATGGAAGCCAAGATCTGGGATCTCTTGCCCAAGTGGAGCCGCAAAGTGAATCGTTCATCTTTTACCGACCGCAACAGGCTGCCAAACAGTTCATTTGGCACATCTGTCGTTCCGCGTGGTCCCTCAATTGCGTGCCATTCAACTCTTCCACCAAATGGCAGACCTCGCCACCGGACGCTCGATAAGTCGTACATATGCTTGCAACACATGATTGGGGGCTACAAACAGAACCAATTCATAATATTGTTAAAATTATCATCCAAGCCAAGGGACTGCAAATGAGGCATGCTGTTCGTTTGGTACTTACCGCTTTGTTCTCGTTGTGCAATTCACATGATGCGCCATCCGCCATGACTGCTTGTCGTTTTATTTCGGTTTTTAATGCTTAAATTTGTCTACTTAAATGGTTTTTCTTAATAAAATTGAGAAATCGGCAGCTTTTGTTGTTTTGGAAACCAGTGTGACCGCGGAACTATCGATCAAATATACCGGCAGACCCTCAAAAATATACCAAAGTATACCTTATTATTTTAAAAATATATACATATGTTATTATTGATATTACTTAATCTCGGTATATGCAAAACGGTGTTGCAAAACGAGCATGTCAACTATCGATAGAAAACTTACATATCGGGGATGTTGCTGATGTCTGACAAAGACTCGCCGCCACAAAACGTCAGCTCAATTGAAACAAGAAGGCGCCAAGTGGCTACAGTGCACTTACCAATGATTAAATAAGATTTTTGGTGCAGGCATACTTATTTTTATAGTTTTATCCACTATTTGCCGATAAATTCAATAGTATTATTTATTATCGCCTTCGATTTAGTAATAAGCTTACAGAGAAAAACATGAAACACATTTTCCAATTGGATTACAAATAACTAAACAAACAAAAGCTTAGCTTAATTAATCCAAGTGTCTACCAATAGTGAAATTTCGTCAATCAACAATCGTGAAAGTATTGCTAACAATAACATACGCGTACAAACTACACTCCTCTCGAGCGCATTCGAAACTTTTTTCAATTATTTCGTGACTTAAACTTAAACTATAAATAACAGTTTGTGTCATTCCCGATGTTTATGTATTTTACAAATGCTGCTTTATAATGCTTATGTGGTAGTGGGGGAACGGGAGTTTGTTTTTGTTAAATAAGAATATTGCAAGTAAATATTATCTTTAGGGTTGGGAATCTTTCTTCCCGTCGAGAGCCTTGGGGACTGGGCGCGGTCGAAAGGGCACTTGGGGAGAGTTGTATTATAATGCAAGTCCTGCCTGGGGGTGGGGGGAGAACTCTGTTAAATACTCTTGCCATGCCCATGGACGGAAACCGTTGCTCACAGAAGAAATTGTCGTCTGTGCCAAATCGAATGCTGCTTATGCGAATCTTTTTGGAAGACAAATGAAAAGGAATATTCCATAACTAATTGGGGGAATGCCTTCCTCTCTGCCTTTCATCTTTCTTTTTTTTTGCTACTGTACACAGTCTTTGTAAATGTTTTGTTGTTGTTTCGCTTGTGTGAACTTCCTTTTAGTTGTGCTGCCTACACCTCGGTGCTGTGCGTCTGAATGCGCACCTTCTTTACGCTACCATTGCGACGCATTGGTGGCGAGCTGCCAGAGCCAGAATATCCTGGATTCTGTATGCCCAACGTCGGATCTGGCCGCGGGCGGGGCTTCTTAAGGCTCGAACGCAGCGGCGAACGCGTGACAGAGTCCAGGGTGGAGCCATTCGAAACGCTCGTCACCGTGGTGCTCATGGAGGCCACACTGCCCGCAGTTCCAGCCCCATTTCTGATGCCGCTGTACGGCTTGCCCGAGGCATCTGTCACCGAGACGCCATTGCGACTGCGCGGCTCCTTGAAGCCAGGATTATTGAAGGTGGTGGCACTGGCAGGCGAGGCTGCGTCCATGCCCATGGTGGGATCACCGCCAGGACTGCGCGAGTAGATGACATCATACAGAGCTGCCACAAACAGGGCTATGGAGAGCACAATAGCAACGATCTAGAACAAGAAAATGGATAAAAACAAACTAAGGAACAAGCTATTAATTCAATCACCTGTATGTAGAAGGAAATGCCCCGCGATATCTTGAAACCGAAACGCTCCTGCTCATCAATTTGCAATGCAAACAGAATAGTGGCTATGATGGCCAGTACACCTAAGGGTGGGGGGAATTCAGATGTAAGTAAAAGCAGCAAAGGGAAAACTCATTAACTCACCTCCCAGCAGTGCAAATATCAGCTTTACTACGACCAGTGTGGCGTAGGGCATCACCACCTTCTCCCTGGACGAGATCATTGCATGCTGAATGACCGACAGAATGCAGAAGATGCCCAGCAAGGCTGAGCTACCAATGGCCAGCAGGCCACTAACAAACACGGCATCTGGGCAAGGGGAGGAAAATAAGTTCAGTTTTAGACTGAAGATTTATATTTGTAATACTCACTGCTTAATCGAAACTTGGATACATCATTGCCGCATTTCTCGCGATTGTAAGTCAATTGTTTGCACACCTTAAAGGGCCCAAAATAACCCCGATCAAAGTCATAGCCACCTGTAAAGCAAACAATTAATTATAATCAAAATTCCACTGCAAATTAGAGAGAGTAAAACTCACCCGATGGACTATCGTAGTAACCCCAAATGGGCACACCAATGGCCACAGATGCCAAGGCGAAGCAAACAAAGCCCAGACAGGTCACACCAGCAGCATAAAGTGTCGACTTTGCCATGTTTTACTGTACAGCATAACGAACGTTAAACATACAAAGTGAGATCCAAATAAACTGCGAAGAGAAAGATAATATTAAATACAGTTTCTGCTCGATTTGTGCCATTTGGCTGACGACTTTGAGCCACTTCAAGTCACTGTCAAGTGCATTACTAAAACGGGGACATGCCGTAAGCCGTTCTACAAATATTCTCACAGGCATTATCTTTAGCATTAGCATTGGGCATACATAAGTAGGTATAAAAGTAGCTACATCTGTACGTACATCTGCCAGAGCACCCTCGAATCTAACCCCACAATCAACCCAGTTCCGAGACACCCACCCACTGCCAGCTCCACCTTCACCTCCACCTCCACCTCCACCTCCACCTCCCAAATAAGCCTCGCCAGTCTTCGTTCTCACATCACGAACAATTAGATCTCATTCATACATAAAGAGCTACTTGCCGACGACCTTGAATTGCATACAGCAAAAAAAAAATGCTTACGCAGAGAAAATATATTTGTTGGCAGCTGTGGGTGTGCTGCTGTCTCTGTCTCCCCACTTGCTGTCGATGCTGTAAGGCTAATTCCCTAAACATGTAATTAAATAACAATTTATTAAACATTTTTCACATCTCTGATACAAGTTTAAGCTTTTTTTACGTCTCGAGGCTAATTGTTGGAGAATTTAAGAGCCACTTGCTAAAAGAAATAACAACGCTGAGGCGCATACGTGATATTTGAATGTGATCTAGTTGTAATTATGTTAAGCAGCGAACAATTAATGGACTGGAAAGGCTAAAGAATGGAATTAGACCACAAAGAAAAAGCGGCAGCAAAGAGGGGAAACTCTTGAGGGAGTAAATTGGGATGAAATGGATATCGGTTACTGCCTCAAAAAACTTTCACTGAAACTAAAGACAACCGAGATGCATAAGGCATATTTCAATCTCGTTTTACTTCCATTTGCATTCCTTCTGTATGATGATGGCTCCCCACTCATTATTTCCATAATTTGAGCAGGGTTACCCTTCTGCCTTCTGGCAGTGTACCTCCATTACATGCTAATAAACTCAACAAACAACCTTCTCCAGTCTCCAGTCATTATGCCATAAGTAAGTAAGCGGAGAGTCCTCATCGAGAGAGCCAGCGATCGCGCCGGCGTTGCATTTGAAACACTAGAAACAAGAAACTGGAGACACTCACTAGCCGCGAAGCCGAAACGAGTCCGGTTGTTGCCTCATCAGTGGAGACTCCAATTCTGTTGATGCTTCTGCTGCTGTTGCTTGCTCTTAACGGTAAACATACAAACCAGGCAGCAACAGCAACAACAGCAACACAATAAAATGTAAACCAGATAAAGCCAGTTTAGAATGGCAAAACATTTGATACACTTTTGATGCGCGGTTTTTCGAGAACTATGAAAAACTATATATTACAATTCTTTGGCTATCAGAATAGAAACAAAAAGTATTATTGTGAGGCTCGAACATGCCTAAAATATGAGGAAAATATCTCTTAGAGTATTGCCAGAAGCTCTACAGCTCCACAATTAAATGCTTAGCAAAGCTATCATCAAAATAATCATGCCCATCCCTCTTTAAGAGTACAACAAGAAGCTCAGGGCGGACAGGCAGGAAAGTAGAGATAAGGGGCATGGCTGATGGTTCATATGAGTAGCTTAAATTACCCAACGAATGCTGCTGCAGATGGTTCTGCTTCTGTGCCTCTTGAAAGTCCGCTCCACTACGCTTCGTTGAGTGGAACGCGGTTCTGTGTGGGTTCTGTGGAGACCTGGCCAAGATTTCGACATCTCTCGCGTTGCAGAATGCCCAAGACCAACAAAAAGAGAGTGGGGAAATGGAGCAGAGATTTCTATTATCAAAAAAGATAAAACAAAAGTTATCTTTGATCAGCAAAATGTAACTGAGATAGGAGCAAGACCAAGCCCAAGCTCAAGCTGCCGCCTTTTTCTCTTACTTTTCTAACATTATTTTACTTCTTCGGTGGCTTATTCTAACCATTCATTATCCATTCCATCTGCCATCTATTGCTATTCCCACCTCAATCTGCAACATTGTTGCGGCTCTTACAAATGGGTGCTAACCTCGAGCCCGAACTTGAGCTCGAGCCCGAGCTAGCCGTAAGCCAAAGCCAAAGCTGAAGCCAACGCCAAAGTCAGGCCAAGAGTCAAAGTCAAAGAAAATGAACTCTTACCAATTGTGTCACGATTTTCAACTTGCATAAATTTCTGTTCAGCTGTCGTTGCTCCCTCCCACCTCTCTCTCTTTCCAACTCTCTTCAGTCCCATCTGTGATCGTGTGTAGGTGGCCGCAAAAGGTGGAGAGGTGGGAAATGAGTTATAGTGGAGGCTCCTGTCGTGATTCCAGAGGTGATGTGCATATGTTTATATGATTTACACGCCAAGTCTCGCTTGGGGCAGGAACGAGGTGAAGCAGCGAGCGGCAGCAAGTGTGAGATGCTGTAGTGAAGCCATCCCATGCCATCCCAGCCACCAAGTGTAATTGCCAGCGGGCCGTCCAACCAGCCAGCCAGCACATCCCTAGTCGTGTGGCAGGCGACATCGTGTGGGTTTTCCAGGGGTCCACACACAGCCACAAAGCCACAAAGCCACAAAAACCCAAAGCGATAACCATGAATCATAGTGTCTAATCTTTTGGGTGTTTATTATCATGATCTCCACGGAAGAGGCAACGATTGAAAGCTGTCTTTCTGACGCTGACACTCTCTCTAGTTAGATCTTTGTAGTTCTCTGTAGATCCAGCGAATTCTTATATTTTGCAAGACTTTAACCAACGTTGGAGCAGCTCCTGACGTTTCTCTAGCTTTAATCTGTCTCTGTTTATTCAATTCGAGACATTGAAAATGCACCCAAATGTACTCATTGTTCTCCTACTCTAAGGTTCTTCTCTTGACCCAGTTTTTGATATATTTTAACACTTATTCAACCCCTTCTGTAGCCATTCGTTGAACTCACTTCAGTCCTTCGTGTTTCGTTGCCATAAATAATGCCTCGCGTCGCTTGGGAGTCAACTTATCTCTGACACAACACAACTCCTAAATTCAGCTCAAACCCAACCTCCATTTGCATTTTAAAGCCGCTCTTTCCGCCTCTCTCTCACCAAGCAAAAACAAAGCTACAAAAAAGCAAATCAATTAACTTGGGAAACGAAAGCAACGCTAAAATAAGTAATTTAACGTGGATCAAAGGAGAGAGACTAAGAAAGAGACAGGGACTGAGAGAGAGAGAGAGAGAGAGAGATAGAGAGAGAGAGAGAGCGAGGTGAGAGGCTAACAACCTTTGAGGTTCCACAGACCTCCATTAGGTAGGTGCACTTCCCAGTCACTTAATCCCACCAAAAATAGATGTGCAAAAAACAAATCTCCAGCGAAACCCAAATACGAAACAAAAGAGAACTTCGGACTAATGAAAAGTCGCTTTTCCGCGGAAATTGGGTCACCGGTTCGACTCGGCTTGTGACTGTGGGGGGGAAATGAGAGACCTGCCAGACAGGAAATTCCCTTCAATTTGTCGGGGCGGCCGGTCTTGAATGGCAAAACGTGTCGCGGCCTCCCTTCTAATAGTTTTTTATGGGTGGATGGGTTGGGTTGGGTTGGGTGTTGAGGGGGGAGACTGTGTATATTGATTTTCGGTTTATTGTTTGATTTCTGTTTGTTGGGCAGCAGCAGCAGCGGCAGCACCGTTCTGTTTTGGCTGTTGGCTGCACTTGTTGCCATGGCAAAGTGCGGAACGGAACGGAACGAAATGGAATGGAATGGGAGCCCACAACAACAACAACAACAACAGCCAAAAAGCAACTGCAAAGCCAAGCCGTTGCCTAGGAAAGGCTTTTCTCGCTCGCTGTGTTTGGAAAATGCAATTTCCCTAAGGCCACGATTCACATACAGAGCCCAGGAGTTAGGCCAGAACTTTTGCTAATTGAGCGTGGGGGAGCAAGGCTGCGAAATAACATTTTTGTCTGTAATCCGTTTAGGGTTTGACTTGCTTTGGCTTTACGAATGGTTTACGGCAGCAACTTCACCTGAGAAACTTAGGCAAAACAGTTATTCCGCTAACCATTCATCCGTTAACTTAAACAGCAGACAACTGAGAGCTTCCGCTCACTCTCTCTTAAGATCAGAAAGAGAATCAGACAAGACAACGAGAACCCATAGATCTTTAAGTTATTTAGAAGCTCTACTTACTGGAGGGAATAGATTTAGAAATTCACTAGACAAAAAGAAGAAACTTTTAAGGTGAGGTAAGATAAAAGTCTGCCATATATTTACACATTTTTAAGATTTTCTGCTAAAGGAATTGTAGATCTATCTTCTGCTGTCCCCTTTTCCACATGAGACCCAGTCCGATGTACTAGCTCTTCCCTCAGTGTACTATTTCGTACATGCTAATCTCTCGAGCAAATACAAATTGTGGCTCCCAGCCTCTCAGGTAGCTTGGAAAACAGCCCAGGGAAATGGGTCGGCCATGGGTCTCTTTCTGGGAGCCGGCAGAGAGCTCTGGGTTGGAAATGGAAATGAAGGAGTTAAGACTGTCTGCACAACTGACATTTCCGTTGCTTCTACTTCTAGAGCTGCCGCTCTTATAATTGTTGTTCTTTCTGTTTGATTTGTGGTTAACACATTTCACATTCATTGTCTCTCTGTCTGATTCCCTTATTTCTCACTCGCTTCTGTGAGTGGCTGGCTGCAGCTCTTTCCACGTTTCGTTGAATTGTTAACAAACTTTTACTTTGTGTTGCACCTTCTTTACACGACTTTTTTTTTGGTGAAAGTTTTGCGCCTGACAAAAGCCCTAGACCCAATCTATGAATATGGGTCTATCTCTGCCGCTGCCTAGCCCAAGCTCCTCCTGTCTCCCCCTGCCTACCCTGCCTCTTGCCAGTAGTTTTTCTTTCTCGCTCATAGTTTGCAGTTGGTATTTATCTTTGCGTTTTGACAGGCCACCGTGCAACATGCGGCAACTACGACAAGTTGTGCAAACAACAATCAAACTGCCAACGCCCTCAGAGCTCACCCACAGCCATAGAACCCCTCCGCACACCCCACCCAGCTCGTTCTTCCGTTTATTTTTCCTGCATTTCATATGTGTGTCATGAGACATTGTCACTAAGGGGGTCATTGCTGAGGGGGTGGGTGCAGAGTGGACCCTTCTAAAGGGGTTGGGGGCACGAATATCCTCTTTGCTCTCTCTTGAAAGTTTGTTCTGCGGCCAGCTGTTGTCTGTCCCACTTTGAGGGGACACTCTATTCGCTCACTCGTTTCCTCTGCTCCAGAACCAGCCCACCCCAAACCTCTTTTTCTGCTGTTATTTTTCATGGCAAAGACCGTTATTTACATAACATGTGCTGTATTCTACACGGTACATGCTGCCATTTAATCATTTAAGCAACAACCATCTTCCTCCGCTTGATGGGCACCGTTCATGTCCCACCATTAAGTCCCTAATTGTGACATGAGCAAAGCTGACAAGGATGAGTTACTGCAGCCAGAACGAGAATAATCGCAATCGAAATAAGAGCTTTTACTGTAGCAAAAATCGAGAATATATCCACAAAAATATAGCAATAAAAGTGGTCTACCAATCGAACTCTGCTCAATGACCACATCTAAGGATTACTTTTCATCAAATAAAGTTCCACTTAAAGACCACTTCGGCATTGCTTTGTCACCCAAAACGTTGGTTACTGCTGCGGGGCGGAGTGGCTGGGTGGCTAATGACGATGATGGGCCGGCCCATTGTCGCGACCGTTCATTGACGAGCGCAAATTTGCTTGCACTAATTTTTGCGATGCGGCAAAAGTCACGCGAAGAGTCAACAGATGGAGCGAGGGGGTAAAAGAGAGATGGAGATGATGCCTTCGGTCGATTCAATAAAGTCATTAGCTAAAGTAGCCAATGCCTTGTGGGACATCCATGAGAAAGAGCGACCGACCTGCGGTTCACTGGGTTGGCAAATGGAAAGTGCAACGAGGCGTCGAATGATACTGCTGCTGCAGGGGTTCCACTTCCACTGTCTGCTGCACTGCCTGCTGAACGTTGGGCCAGTGGAACATGTCAAGATTTTTGTGTGTGGCTCGGAACTAGTTTGCATCTTGGTTGATAATTATCCAATTAAAATCCCATAAGAGCAAGCAAAGCACAAATTACAATTTTAGTTAAAGGATAAAGCACCAAAAATAAAATGCAAGACTCCCACTATTTTCTACCATGTTTCAGCCCTTTAAAATCTCTTTCTGTCGTTCCTTCTAGCTCTTTTGATTGTCAGATTTGCCGATACTGATGAATGGAGCCTGTTTTGTGGTCTGCTTTTGTGGGGGGGAACTGCTTGCCGATGTAGTCGATAAATCACGTGCGTTGCTCATCTTCATTCAGCGATTGAAAGTGTCAAAGCAGAGCCCACGGCAAAGGCTGCCATTGACATGGCTCAAGCATTTTTGGCCTATTAATTGAATAGACAAATGTTTTGTCGACAAGAGTTGCGTTTATACTGGGGTAGCACTTCCGTAAAAACGAATGACAGGCAAGGCACTTGTGGGGTGTGGATGGACATACACCAGGGAACAGGACATTGAATCGCTTTAGTTATGAATTTATACCGCAGAAAGCGTTGCACTCAAGAGTTTTGTTTGTGATTTATTCGCGTTAATGAAATTTCACCAACAATAAATTCAAATTATATTCCACAAAACCAGAGAAACAATCGACTGGCAGACATGTTTTCTCCCTGAGAGAAAATCAGATATGCTTAATGCAAATATTTTTTTATAACTATAAATAAACATAACTCCCACATCCCACAAATGGCATCTCAGGCATGACGTTAATCAGTCACAGCTACGAGATACGAAAAACAAGTTTTCATTGTGTGGGAGAGCCAAAGGTTAGCGAAAATAAAACGAAGAAAACAAAAAGGCCTCTAATGAGGCTGCCCCGCCGCAAGTACTTCAAATGGCAGTCCAAGAACGCAAGAAGTTAACTTCTAGCTCTGAATGTGTGTGCACATAGCCATAAGATACACATGCAAAACTCGTATCGCACATTTGTATCTTTGGGCTGAGTCATACGACCATATTGTCGCCCTTTTGAATGTAATTCAATTTGTGTCTCATTCCAGTTATTCAGTTATTGAACCGGTTGCCACTCGTACTCGTAAGCGTATTGTCTCCAGTATTCGGTATTCGCGCGCTTCTTCATTCACTTGGTTTATGACTGCGGATACCCTGTTAATGTACAGGTACGGTGGGTATATTTTACTATAAGCAATAGGAATAAGATCAATGATCCGAGCACATGGATTAAATGAAAGGCAGGAAGGAATACAGCGCTAATGAGCAATCCAATAGATGTCTACATATTTATACATATTTCTACATACATTTTTACATTATAAAATGTGAATGCCAAAATACCGGGCATCCCTTAGTCTAAACATATCTTTCTTCTCTCTTTTCTTTCATCTCTGCTTTTGGCATATTTTAATTTAATTCATGCGTTTCTTATGGTCCCTGCTTCTGTATTGTTTGGGCGACCGCGGTGCGTATGCACAATTAAATTATGTCGCAAGGCAAGTCACATTCCTTTTGCCCATAAAATGCGTAAGAATTAACAAGAATGAGAATTAAAAACAAAGTTCAGGCGCGGCTTAGGTTCAATAACCTTGACCGCGAATATTGTTCGGTGAAAGAGGAGAAGGAGGAGAAGGAGATTAGGCTTCGCTTTCTTGGCAAACCTTTTTGGGTTAGGCCCTTAACTTTTAATTGGTTGTAAATTTCCCACAAATAATTTCTTATTATTAAAGATGAAACTTACTTTAATTATATTTTATAAATCCATATCAATCAGGGAAATTCTCTTTTTTATGCTGCTATAATCCATGGCTGTGAAATTTCGAACGATTCAAAAAGTTTTTCAATCTGCAATGGAGGAAAAGTAAGAGATTAAATGTTGGGAAAAATTGAAGTAATTTTTTTTCAGAGATTCAAATAAGATTACAATTATTATTTATCCGCGACTCTACCTCTCTGTATAGGTAAACTTTATTACGTTCGTTGGATAATTGAAACTGAAATCATCTTTAATCACTTCCCTTAGTTAAACGATATAACTAACAACTGCAGCAATAACAGCTCTTATCAGGCAGGCACAGCGGCAATCGTGCCTTGAATCGTTCGGAGTCGAAATTGCATGGCAATTACCCCAGAGACCCAGACCCGGGGGAGGCCCAGGCCCAGACCCAGAGCGGCAGTCATCGGTTAAGAAAATGTTCAACAAAATTTGTATGCCAAGTTGCGCGCAACAGCAACAGCAATGACAATGGTTTGGTTTTGGTTAATGGAACGCCCCCGCCAGTGTCTCTCTCTACAAGCCACAAAATTGCGTGAATCACGTTAGTCGTCGACTGCCGTGACAATGGGTGAAACCGCAATCAAAAGTACTTAAAACTCTGCTTCTGAAAGTTGACAAACCAAGTGCCGCCTGCCTACTTCCAAAAGTATTTGAAACTGCTACGTTGATGGCTTTCTAATTTCCTCATTGCCACATCCATTTATGTCAGCGTAAAAAACACTTTAATTAAAGTCTTGCACTTCATATGAATTATAATTGACCCCCAAAACAGCAAAGCAGAGTCAGAGTATGGTGTCTGGAGGGATCTAGGGTTGAGCAAGTCCAAGCATTTAGGCTTGACCTCTTCAAACATTTTTGTGTGTCGATTGAGCACAATTGGGAACCACCCAAAAAAAGAATTGGGTGAAAATTCTTTCAACTGATAGATCAATTGATGGGGGAATATGAATAATTATAATTTATTTAGTTACAATAGGAATAAAAAAATCAAAAATAAGTGAATAAAAACTTAATCAAATTTGATTGAACCTTGCTTGGATATAATTTAATGAAAATCATGTTATAACTACTAATTATGCCCAAAATGATTTTCTTACGTCATTAACAAAATTCTTAGCTAAAAAACAATTCATTTTTGGATGGCATGTTCAAATGTCATAAGGGAAACAATATAATTAAATTTAAATTACACAAATTACTTGTAAGATCCACCAATTATATGGTACACATTCTAGAAACTTAAAACGAGGTGTAATATCGTCAGAAACAGGAAACAAATAATAATTATAATGTCAGAAAGATCTCCATGAATAGAACAGCGCAGAGAATTAATTTTTTTGTTTGAAAATGAAAGAACTTTTGGCAGTCCATTAAATAGAGTTCCACATCCAAGTCAAGAGCCGCACTTTCGATAAAAGCCTCACCCCTAGATACTATACGGAACTAAAAGCTTCCGCTCGATTTTTTACCTAATTTCCTGTTCAACAATTGCAGAAACAGCTTCAATACCGAATCAATGCAACGGTAACTCACACCAAGTCCACTGCCATAGACAACAACAAATTTCTAAAAACGACTAAAGAATACCCATTATTCAGCATTGGAAATTCCGCATCAAATAGACAATAGCAGCTCTTCTGTATTTGCGTTACTGTTACGTCGCTGATGTGCGTGATCATCATAAAAAAGGTGCAATAGCTTTTACACTGTTCATTTTATTATCTGTTAGAATCCGCATTCTTCTGGCTGTTGCATAAATCCCAACAAATTAAATATGCCCCACGAGTACGAGTACAGGCTATGCACCAAAAAGAGATGGAGAATATCCATGTAATCAAAGATAAAGCAAAGCCAGACTCAATACATGTACAAAAGAATCGCTGAACCGCAGCCTCCTGCCAACACTCAAACGCTCCCTCTCCCACGCTCTTCCGCACACAGATGGCCAGAGTGAGAGAGACAAAGAGGACACTTGAATAGCTGCATAAATTTCAATTAAATTGCAGCAAAATAAGAAGAGGCAATAAGCAACTTTCGGCCAGCGCTGAGAGAGTGGACAAAACTCTATTACGATAGCACTAATTACGCAGTCTACACACACGCGCACGCAAACATGTGTGTGAGCGCGATCTGAAGAGAACTCTGCAAGAGAGAATGCAAAAGAGACGAGCAGAAAAGCTTGGGTTGACCATGACGCTGACTGCGCAGTCAGCGAAACTGAACAGTGGGTCAATCGATTGCTGAAGTGGATGGGAAGTGTGCTAAGCTATTACACAATACAAATCATCAAATAAACTTTTGGGTCTTTTTTAATATATAACTATAGGAACAACTTTCCCAATGACTCGTTTCACAAAATCTAATTTGAAAGGCACCTCATATCACTGCGGTTTGTCATAGACCAGCCCCACTGTGCACCAAGCCGTGCCTGTTGCGCATGCGGGTCTCCCGCTCTCTCGCTACTTCTTGCTAGCTGCACAAAAAGCTGACCACGCAAGTGTGACGTCGCCTGTCGCTGCTTGTACTGCCTCTGTTATCTCTATTTGCATACACTTCCACAGGGTATTCACGGTTGAATCATACATAAGCTGGTGCAAATATTGACCAAAGATCAGAATATCAAATCAAATATAGCATAAGCACGTATGAATTTATGGGGAAAATCTGTGTGAGAGAAATTATTTTATTTGAAATCGGTACGCGTAAAGGGTGTTCCTAAAGCCAAGCTTCACTTCTTCTTTTTGCTGCCATTTGGCCACTCAACCAAAGCTCTGGACACACAATGTCGACGGTCTGCCCATGTTATGTAAAATTCAAATATCTGATAGGCGTGGCCGCTGAATAAAACAAAAATTCTTGAACACGCATACGCATACACGTAATACAGGGTACAACAATGAAAAGCGCAGCTAACAAAAACATGCGAGCAGCACACACCGGTAAGAGTGCAGTGGAGTGGGTGGAAGAAGAAAAGAAGAGCGAGCAGCAGCAGAAGAAGAAGGGACCAGTTTTGGAGGGCTAACATAACGGTGGTTAACGTCACCTACTTTTCACTTGGTCTTTTCGGTTTCTACGTTTTTTGGTAGAAACAAATACCTTACGTATGTGTGCGTGTGTGTGTTTGTGTGTTTTATTTCCCTCTCTAACTGTTATAACCGGTTTATGCTTTTTGTTGTTTCAGTGTCTGTTTTTGTTGAGATGCATTGAAAACGAAATTTATTTTGAAGTGAAGTTTCCGTGAGGAGCGGGCGGTGTGAGATGGGAGATGCCGAGAGTGGAGAGGTTTCCGAGCCCCCTGCGGAGTTTTGGCCGAGTTTTCATTTCTTGAACCAGGTGCACATTATTACCAGTTTTAATATTAGTTTGGTTTATGTACTAAAATATGTACTAGATTTTTCCAATGAAACTTGTGATGAAATCTGAAATATTTTCAATATTTTCTCTATTTCTTAGCTTGACTCGAACTGCAAACAACCAGTTGTTCAACTTCCATGCCTATTGCATTTGCATACTGCAGCCGACATGGCAGAGACAACCAACTCTACGAAACTTGTTAAGTAATTTAAGCGATAAGACGCCCAAACGTGACCATAACCAATGAAGAAGTTGATAAAGGTGGGGGAAATAATAATAAAAAAGAAAACGCGTGCCAGGGCCAAGTCAAGCCATGTTATATTTGAGCCAGGCAAGCAGCATGGATGATCTGCAGAGGAGGAGATTTTCTGAGGCTTTCTGAGGGTTCAGAATTTAAAAGTCCAAACATACCAGTGGATTTTTATGTGTGTACATCTGTATCTCCTGTTCTTATCTCTGACAGTGTCTCTGGCTTTTAATGGTCGCCATAGAAAACATTAGTTTATGTCTGGATCTTAAGAAGTGACTAAGAAGAACAATCTAAGAGAGCCTGTGCCTTGCCATGGCAGTTGGAGATGCGGAATGGATATGTATACATTCAGTTGTAGTACGCTTCAAAATATGACAGGCTCTGAGGGTATATCTCAGGCTCTATTATATACAGAGTTTTTTATTCTAAAGATAATGTCCGAAAAAAACTCTTATGCAATGCGGAATCGCTTGAAAAGGCTTAAGGAATTGCCTTTTAAATATCATAAGTACCTACACACTTAACTAAAATTCTGAGCAATGAATTCAAATATTATTTTAGTATATTAAATACTTTTGGTCGTTATATGTGCACATTAGGTTATTTTTATTCACTTCCGTCATTTACTTTGCCATTTCTGTTTGTCGCTTTTTTTGGGTGCCACAATTCCAAAAATAGTCACCCTGGCGTGCGTTAGGTACTTTTTATTATCCTGGATTTTATGAGCTCATAAAATACTCCATCGGAAAGCGCCAACAGCTCTCCCAAATGTTCATTGAGCAGGCCAACACTTTCCATCCACTTTGTTAGTGGCTTTTTGCTTGCTTTTGGCTGATTTTACGTAAGTAAGTTGTCCGTCCTGTTCCGTCCTACACCGTTCCTCAAATGTCCTCATTTCCCGATGTTAACTTTAGTTTTTCCTCCATTTTATAGGTCACTTCAGTGCGGATTAGGTCAGAGGACGACAGGGCTGCACCCTGCTTGCCTGCTGTTTCGGCCAAAAAGGTTAAGTTGGTAATTAAATTTGAGGTCAGTTTTCAGTCCCGATATCTAAATGTGGTTGTTGGTGTTGGTTCTGTTTACCGAGCTTGGTTTGTGAAAAGCTTTTTATCTAAGAGCACGCGAAGCGAATAGCAAATTCCCTTGCGTGTCTGATTGTCATCGCTCCCCTTCCTCCCTGAGAGTCGTAAATATAGTTTGTCAATCTCTCGCTTGGCTGAGCTCTCTGATGAGGAAGGTTAAGATGTTGGACACCATACGACGGAAGTGCTTGCCGGGTGGTTCATAAAGGGATTTCTTAAACAAAACATCAAACTCCTTCTCAACTTTTTTTTGGGGTGGATTTTTGACCAAAATGATGTCAGCATTACAGGTTGTTTTTGTGAAACTTGTTTCCACGCAAAGTACTGAAACCTTTTAATACAGTTAGAACCCAATTTAATCCTCCACTTAAACATTCTTCTAAGCCAAAAACTCTCGCCAGTGTTTGTGATCTGTAAATATTTATATAAAGTATCCCCAACAGCTGCACTGCGACACTTTTGTGACAAATACTTTGTTTTTTTCTCCGCAACCCAAACAAAATTAAAGCTGAGGCAGAATTGCGACTTTTTTAATTGCTCCACAACATTTTCCTAATTAGGTTTTACAGGGAGACGTTTTGTGGCGTGGCAGAGGGGCCGGCTGAAACCCTTATCACAACTTGCGAAATTTTCTCAAAGCGAGGGAAAAGTTTGCATATTTAAGTTAAAGTCTGTAAAACCTTACTTCACCCCTAACAAACCCCCCCACCCGTCCATACCACCATGACACCTGCTGGGTGGGGAGGGAGGCTATGGCGTGACGTGACTGAAAGTCATTTAAACTGTTTCACTCGGTACTGCTGTTGTTTTTGTTGCGTTGCTGGCATAATTATTTTTATGAATTTCTATACCCAGTTGTGATGGGTTAAAGGAGTAACTTGGATGGAATAGTAGGAAGAGGAGTCTTAAATGGAACACACATGATATGATTAAATCTTGAATACTATGAGAAATTGCTCAATTATTCAACCACATAAATAAATCCAAAAGTCTGCGAATAATCCACATTTCTAGGGAGTTTCTATCGCACCATCAAAGACTATCTTTTCTGAGTGCATAGTAGGTATCCCCATAGTCGTAAAACTTAATTCTATTAGCTGTCCCAAAAGCGTCTTGTAAGAGTTGAGCTATGCAAATAAAATTGCAAGCGAATGTTGCACTTGCAGAGGCGTTCAAGGTGAGTTTTTCCAGCATTTATGTTGCGCAGTGTTGTGTGGTGCGGGGCACTGAAGTTGCAATTCTGTTTTCGGAATTTTGAATGAGCTTCGTGGATAAGACATTTAAATGAGGTTGGGGCTTTGGGTGGGAAAACTGTAAGTTTTAGGGCAAACAAATAACAATTCTTGGGGTGGTACCAAACCTAGAGGATTTTATGAAATCGAGTATTGTATATTTTCAGTCATAAACTCTCAACCTTGTATTGTTTTTGCTTTTAAGTAATTAAATCCGTTTACTTGATTCCCAATAAATACTTTATGACTGAAAGTTTATATTAAACTACACGATGATGAATATGAACAGGCTGGAATTTCGAAGCGTCTCAAATTTTTGTTTAGAACTTATGGCGTTGTCGCGCACCGTTCCATCTAGAATCAACATCCAAGCCGTATCAATATAATCTGAATCACGTTCATGGATAAATAGATCGGAATCGGTGCAAACACTTCTTGGAATGGAACGGGGTATGGTCTTTGAGAGATACAAAGATAGCGCTCGCTCGAGTCATCGGATAAGCGGGAAACGATATTTGCGGTCCCCAGCAGAAATTCCGATTCTAAAGATTGGACAAGGGGCAAGGGGAAAGGGGCTGGGTTGGCAAGGGGTAAACAAAGTCAAAAGCAAGGCAGAAAATGCCAACAAACCTGTACACGGCCTGCCTCTGCTGCAGCGCTGTACGCGCGGGCTAACCTGTTGCCGCTGACAGCGACGACGACGCCGACGCTCAAGAACTTCGACTTGAAAGCTTGTGTTGTTGGTTTTGTTGTTGTTGAAGCCGCCGCCTTTTTGCATGCGCAAAAAGAGAAACACACACACAGAGAGATCGGCGATCGAGAGAGCCACCGCACAAATACACTCGCGTTGTGACAGGTAAGCGAAACACGGCTTAAAGAAGAAGAAGCAATAATGAATGATCGTAGCTTCAGGCGCTCCTCTGCGTGGGCAGGAACCAGAGCATGGGCATGAGCTTAGCAAAACACTTTCTTCGCTTTTGAGTAAACAATTTCACACACTCACACGCGCACAGTTACTGAATTTGTGCATCTTTTGATGTGTTGTATTATTTATTCATTAATAACAAAAGAGTCCGTGTGTTAAAGCTGCCGCCGCCCGCGTCAAAGTTTTTTACGTTACTTCCCGAAGTGTGACCGTGGATTTGTGGACCAAATATACCTTCGACCCCCAAAGATATACGGAAATATACCTTAAATATACCGAAAAAGCTTATTTAAAATAAATACACAAATCCAGCTGAGAAATATTGCATTTAACCCTTTTGGCCCAACCAAATAAAGTATGTCTCTCAAATTTCCGAACAAGCTTTCAAAACCAGGTTTTTTTTTAATTTTCCGGGAAAGTCTATTTGAAATCTTGAGAAGCTCTCCCGACCCGATCTTGCGTTTCAAATATGAGCACAAAAAAGCACAAAAATATACCAAAGTCTACCACTGGTAATTACACATTTCCTACTTATCAATTACATTTCAGAATCCACAAGCGCCACCTGTTAGTCAGCAGGAGAAAAACTAGTTAGATATATAGATATCGAATGAACCCAATAAAAATGAGTATTTATACTAAGCAAAATTGTTTCTTCAATCGGATTAAATAATTGTTTCAGTGCTAAAAGTCTTTAAAAGGTAGTAATATTAAATGGAACATCAAAACGAGACAAATAATTTAAAATTACGTATACCGTACAGTATATTTTAAAAATGCAACGACATATTTCGGTATATTTCCGAGGGTCTGTCGGTCACACTATGAACAATCCAAGTTGCACAACAGAAGAATTTAAGATTTGTTAATTAAATTGGGGTAAATATGCTGCGTGCTGGCTGCCAATTGTTGACGCAGTCCACCCTGCCCGCTGCCAAGACGGGCAGCAATGGTTTCGCCCTGGAGTTTGTGCGATGGCGCCGGAAGCCGCGCTGGCTGCCGGTTGCAAAGAGCAAAATGTTCCGCGTGCCAGAGCGCAAGAAGCAGACGGAGGAGGAGCGCACCGAGCTGATGCGCCTGCACAACCAGTATAAGTATGTGTACCACAGGCAGTTACCGTAGAACTATTAACATACCTTCTCCCTTTTGCAGAACCCAGCTGCGGTCGGTGCGCCAATTCCTGCGCGAGGAGGTCGTTCGGCACGAGGAAACCTCCACGGCGGATCACATTGTACTCACACCAGAGCAGGAGGAGGCCGAGTACCAGGCCTTGTTGGCCGCCAACGCCGAATGGAACGCCACAATTGCAAGGGAGCGAGACCAGCGCCTGGCCAAGGAGCGCGACGAGAAGGTGGCCTACGTCCAGGAGCGACTCGAGGCACTCAAGCTGCGCGATGAGGAGCGTCGGGAGCGCGCCAACGAAGCGGTTCTACGCGAGATCGAACGCTCAAAGACATACATAACCCGGGAGGGCCTCACTGCGGCCATCGAAACGGCGCTGGCCAATCCCGTGGATCCCAATTTCGCCATCGACATGTCCGGCAACCTCTACCAGGGACGCACCAGCTTGGAGCTACCGAATGCCGCCCCAGAGCCCGATCAGCAGGCCTTGAGTAATTAGCTTTTGTCTTAGTTTCTTGTTACATTAAAAAAAAATTGCCGTTAAGCTTCGAATTTGCTTTCATTTAAGATAATTTTAACGTTTTTTAAAGCACTGTAATTGTCAAGGCGTGGTTTAGCAATGAAACGTACTGTTTTGGGACCAGGAAAGATTCAATTCAAGATTGTAATCTAAATTCCTTTTGATTCTTATATCAATAATTTCCGTTTTAATCACTGGCATGCCATCATTAAATCCGAAACGAGCTCTGATCTAAGACTTTGATCTTTCATTCGAAAATTCCTCTTTGAAAGCTAATCCAAACCTTATTTAATTGATTCCCAAAGCTTCTTCTATGCCTACAGCTAAAGAGCAGTTTTTCCTTTCCAAATTCCAAAACATTTTCGTATTATAAATTATACAATTGATAGCTCCAAGGGCTGTTTCCGCGACGTTCTAAGAGTTCTTACATGCATTATGGATGCATCCGTAACGCACACGAAATCACACACACATTCACTTCACTTTATAAAATCTCAATATAGTTTACCTTTTATGCACAACTAAGGGGGGGTTTTTAGATTAACTTAAGACTGAGGCACGGCCTATATACATATTATTACATAATAATCTACTAAAAAAGGAAACACGGGAAGATAGCAGAGGGGCGAGGAACAGAAGATCGATGATAGCATGCAAAATTAACAAAGGGATGGCAGCATCCGTTCCAGCAATGCTACGTAGTCGGTGGCCGCATGGATGTGCTGGGGGCTGTGCTGACACTACGCTTGGCTGCGTCCTGCTGCTCGAAAAGATGCACCCAGTCGGGTGTGGCCTTGATCTTGGCCTGAATGGGGCCTAGGTTGATCATGTTGCCGCTGCGCTGCTCGCGATTGGCAGTCACCGACATGAGCTCCTGCAGGAAGCCCGACTCCAGGCCCATGTCCAGGTCGAAGCGCGTGTCGCCCAGCAGCAGCTTGACACGTCCCGATCGATACCTAAGTATCTTGCCGATTTGGCCCTCCTCCAGCTGCCGCAGCACACTTGGCCTGGGCGCACCCGTGGAGGCTGGAGCAGCGGGACTTTTGGGCTCGGTTTCCGAGGCGGCAGAGGGGACGTCCTCCTTTTTGGGTGCGTCCCTAGACCCTTCCTCCGCCTCATCGGTCACGCAGGGCAGGACATCGGGCAGCTGCATCAGAAATATCTGCGACTGGGGCACATCGAGGAATCCCGCGATGCTGCGCGGATATCGACCATACTGGAGCGGTGTCTCTTCCATCACCGCCGTCTGGGCGGACACATGGAGCTGCTGCAAGTGCTGGGCCATGGCGAGCGGGTCTGAAATGCAAGCGAACGGCATTAGCCACTAAAAGTTCTTGACAACGGCCAGTTACCTTGCTGATTTGAGCCTAAACTGGCATCTTCCTGCTTCACAATGGGCTTCTCTGTGAGCCACAGGCCTGGGAAATGGAATGTCGTGGATGCATGGGATTAGCATGGAGTCATGGATGCAGCCAGTGCTGCCAGACTTACCTTCCCTCAGGGCAATCGGCTTGAGGGCCAGCTCAGTCTTATCAGCCTCGGTATCACTGGCGTCGGAAGCGTCGCCCTCGCTGGCATCGGACTCGCCCAGCAGCGCCCTAACTCGCAGCGCTTGTGCCTTGTCATCCTTGCGGTCGGTGCGCTTCCGGGTCACCGCCTGCTCCTCGCTCGCCCGCGCATATGCCGTGCCATTGCCCGTGGACCTGCGCACCTGTGCCTCTCCAGCGCCCTCCGAGAACACGCCCGTGGTCTGGATCAGCGTTGAATTGCCGCCACGACCACGTGTTGCTCCCGACGCAGTGCCGCGGCCACCGCGCTTTCCACCGCGTGCCTGCGTAAAGTCCTTGGATGTTTTCACATTGCTGAGGAGTACAATAAGACGCTATAGCCACTGGGGGAATCATCTCCAAGGCGACTGTGTACTCACACGTTCTTATTCCGCACCGCGTTCAAGTTGGGGGCGAAAACCTTTTTGCTGCCTGCACCACGTCCGCCCAGAGTGAGATCTCTGGCAGGTGTCAGGCGGGTCATGCCGTTCAGCATCTCTAGGGGACGTGCCGCGCCTGCTCCACTGGCGGTGCTGTTGTGGCCGCTGACGCCAGCGACTGGCGTTGGGGGTGGCCTCGTTGTAGTTGCTGTCGTGGCGGTCATTCGCTTAGCTGGCATGGCGGCCCATGTGCGCCCGCGACCCTTTCGCAATGCACCAAAGGCACCTCTCAAAAACTGGGTCGGTTCGGCGTCGTATGTATTTAATTAATAATAATGCAATTTTTTAGTTTTAGGTTATCAGCTCATGGCGAACATCAGTGTGACCGCGGATTTATCGATAAAATATACCGCAAGACTCTCAATCATATACTGAATTAATCCATGTCATTTTCAAAATATACCGTAAGTCTTAAATCATTTTCCTTGATTTTGCTATTCTATATACAATTATCAGCTAGTTGGGACACTTAGCGCTAGAACTATAATTTCATCCAACTCATCAATCACTTTTTCACAGGATTGCCTAGTATCCATAACTTCCTTTTATTGGATTGTTAACAGAATAAGGATCAAACTAAAAAGGTAACCTGATGAAAGGTATATTTACGGTATATTTTAGAAAAGAAGAAGGTATATGCGGTATATTTAATAAATCCGCGGGACACTGGTTGTCGGAGTTTTTCAAAACAAACCCCGAAATGTAAAGAAAAAGCCGGGTGGTGTGCAAAAAACAATAAAGGGGAACATGTCTTCTAAGCGCTTCGGGGCCATGAAGGATTTCGCGAGGGCCAAAAAGCCGAGACTCGATGTGAGCGTGGCCCGTGCATCGTCCAGGCCCAGTCCTCCGCGCAACATCATCGACTTCTGGGACGACGACGACGATGTCATCCTGATGGCTACACAGTTGGCGGAGGCCGAGATCGAGGCGGAGGCCAAGCGCAAGGCGGACGCCACAAACATCACGGCTGTGGATATTACATTCAGCGAGTTTGCGCCCGTGCGAGGCACGACCAGCACCCAGCAGATGTTTCCACCTGCAGCGCCGCCGAAGCAGAAGACTTCGAGCATTGACATGGATGCCATATTCGGGGACGACGAGGACTTTGATTTCCTGGCCATGGCGCTCACAGAGGATGTGCCACCCCCTGCAACCCCGCCTCCGCCACAGGAAAGGGCAAAGGCTGGCCCGACGACGACAAGCATCACCATTCAGCAGACAAAGACACAGATTACGGCGACCCAAACGCGGCAGCAAGAGCACCAAATAAAGTTCCTACTGGATCGCATAGAGTCACTCAAGAAGGACAATTCCAAGCTGCAAAAGGATCTGGGCGACAGCAACGAGCGCACGGAGATCAAGTCGGGAGAGGTGAGTGTCTGTAAGCAATCCCCTGCCTTCTGTGCATCATCCAGTATGCCACTTGCAGGTCAGTCTGCTGCGGGATGAACTGAGGCATGTGCGCCAGCAGCTGCAGGCCAGCAAAATGGAGAAACTGGCACTGGCCGAAGAGACCAACAACAACTGCAATCAGAAGGTGGCCGAGGCGGCCAAGCAGATCGCAGCAAAGGAAATCGAGCTGACGATGAAGAATGCAGAGAACACAAAGCTGAGGATACAGCAGCAGGCACGTCGTGCACACGATAAAACCATGAACGGGAGCATCAGTATGCTGCAGGCTGCCGCCAATCCCTCGGAGCAGCGCGCTCTGCTGCGCCTCCACAAGCTGAATATCCACCAGACAGTGCCCCGGCTGATGGCGAACAATGCCAGCGTCTATGAGTACAGCGAGGCGCAGGAGAAGGGCAAGAAGCAGGGCACACTCTTCGAAGTGGAGCTCAAGCAGCTGCTCCTCAACTACGCTCAGCTGCAGTCCCAGCCGGAATCTGTGTACAGTCTGGTCCAGCGCATCGTCTGCTCTGTGCGGAAGGTTTTCTCTGAGTTTGCATCGTATGCCCAGGGGCTGGAGTTTCCCCACAACTGCATGTTGTATCCCCACAATCCTTATGTACTACACACACATACCAGCGTCAGTCGCCACTCGCTCGCGCAGCCTGGCGCTCTGTACACCAATGAGCGGGCTCTGCTCCTCCGTCGCTACATCGCTACCTTGGCGCTGATCTGCGGGCAGCAGGGCAAGATCGCTCGAGCAGTGCTCAGGCAGCGGCACAACGATCTGTGGTTGCTGGAGCTGGCCATCGATGCGGTTGTCAAGCTGGGTTTCTCCTACGAGGTCAGCGAACACTTTGGTCTGCTCGAGGCCACAGCCTCGCTGCTGCTCAGCTTACTGCGTGCGCAACAGCAGGAGGAGCAGCGCGTGGAGGAACTTTTGGTAGAGCTGCTCAAGCAGTTGGTCTTCACTCGGCCCAGTCCCTGGGTCTTTGGCGAACTCAGTGCCTGCCTGCTGGCCTGCCTGAAGCAACCGCAGCTGCTGGCGCGGCTGTGCGTTAACAGCCCCAAGAGCTGCTTCATCTCGGACCGTGTGCGGAGCGTCTACCGCTTCGGACCCAGCGCCTGCCTGCTGCAGGTCTACGCTGGCCTGCTGGAGCTGTGCTTCTTCAGCGAGACGGCTCTGCAGGTGGCCCATTTCCAGCTGCTGTTATCCATTGGCGGCAATCACGTGCGCTTCGCCTTTGAGTGCTTCAAGAATCCGCCGGACTTTATACTGGAAATGCTGCCGTTCTTTGCCGATGACGGGGAAGCCGATGCCAATGAGCCAACACTGACCAACAAGTTGAGCAGCAGCTCCACGGCAGCCGTGCATGGCTCGGCATCAAATGGTTCCTGCACGCTGACTTCCTCGGACTCGCACTCCAACTCCAACTCCAGCTCCTCGCGCAACAATTGCGAGTGCTATGTGAAGCTCTGCCTCAGCGTGGTCACGCTTGTCTTCCAAATGATGCACCAATGGATGCTGCATCAGCGGAAAATAGGTAAGTGCTCGCTGCACTTGCCAGAGATTGAGATTTTGTTTGAATTTTCTGCGTTTTCCAGGTACCGAACAAGTGGGTGAAATGTCTCGCATTGCGGTGCATCTGCTGACCCTTGTCTTTCATGAGTATTATCTGACCTGCCTGTTCCGCGACTCTGAGGAAACAACGAAGCATTACCTCAGCCTCATCTGCAACTGGTGGAGCGAGCACTCGGGCCTGCTGGGATTCCAGCCCATTCACTGTAAGTTGTCCATCCAGTAGCCACTTCCTTGGATTAGACTACATTATCTTTTCTATTTGTTTTTAGTGCGCTTGCTAAGTCAGCTTGAGAAATCACATTTCATGCTCAAGCCGCTGCACCAGGAGGCGAATCGCAGCAATCCGAGCAACGATCTGGTCGAGTGGACGCGCATTATCAACCGTGCGGATGCCCGCACCGAGAACGTAGCTCCGCATGCTTCTGATGCGTATAAACTACTCGAAATCGACTTCTTTGGTGGCCTCAAGCGAGTGGATTACACATTTGATTAGTCTTTACTTATTTAGTTTGTAAATTGTAGTATTACCCTAGATAGTCCCAAATAAATTGATTAGAGCTGTGCTAGCTCCAGCAATAACTCGTTGTGTAGTGCAGTAGTTAATAATAGTTCCAGCAATTAATTGAGCGACGAAAGCCGAACGTCAACCAATTTCAAACACAACAGCTGTTCCGCTATTTGACCAGCAACAAGTACGTCACGTTCCGTACGTTTTTCGATTTAACCTTCTTTTGAAAACAATCTAATTCAAGCGAGTCTAAGTTCAAACTAATGGAAAATTTAGGCATCAGTCAGCTAAAACCAAATTTTCAAGGCTGCCAGTCTTAATTTCTCGTAATATTAGGCCGAATTCAAAATAGAGGAATATGGACAGACAACGGTTAGCCCATTGTCGACCAGTGGTTGCTTAAATACACACACGAATCTTATAAAACTTGAATTAGTTAAGGGGAATAAATGGATGTATAACAAGAATATAATTCACAAACCGTTTGAAATGCTCTGCGCTCGCTTCTGTTTTGTTGGAGCGGGGTTAAGTGGGTTAAGTTGGTTTATTTCCTTGGTATATTTTCGGTATTTTTTGAAGGAGATAAGGTTTTAGCAGTAAGTTTTATCGATAATTCCGCGAACGCTCTGGAAGCCGGCAAATTTCGCATTCTTTTGTTTATAATTGTTTAAATTACGTAGATAAGTGTCATAAATGTAAAGTGTGTTGTAGTGTTTTTTTTAGTGTGTTGTTCGTGACGTATTGTGTGTGAAAAGAGACTAACAGCTGGACAGCTGACGTACTTTTCCTAACCATAGCTGTCTCCGAGAGTGGCTTCTTCTATTGCGGCGTCCACGAAAGGTTAGTTAATGTAAACAAATAGTTGTTTGGATTGTGCGCCATTTCCTGTAAATGTGCAAAGCAAGCATTTTTATACACAGACGATGTGCATGTGTGGGTGTTTCGTAGAAATCAACAGGTTCTCTGCTTTAGAGGGGCCTGTTCGTGTACAGTAATTGAGTTTATGGCAATTGCACGGGCACCAACAAAATGTACTGCCCACACCACAACCCTTGGCTGATTTGTCCAATTATTCTGCTTTTCCCCCACGCCACTTGTTGCTCTTTGGCCTATCATTCCCTCCACCCATTTATGGCCTGTGTCTACTCAAATGATCGTAATGTTTGGTGCTTTTGTTTGTCTGACTAACTGGGGGGTCGCTGATAAGCACCCACAAACACATGTCGTATAACGATTACGCGGTAACTTTCGTAACGCGAGTGTTGTGTCTTGTGTCAGTCGAGTGGAGCAGTTTGCCAGCAACGGACGGGGCCATGGATCCTCCACAGAAGTCAGATTACAGCGCGGAATACTTCGAGAAAGCTCTGGCCAAAGCTCACATAAGCCCCAATTTAAGCGTGCAAAGCTTTCACATCGAGGCTCTAAGCCAAAATGGAGAGAACTTTTGCAGCGTCATCTACCGCGTGGTAGTGGAATTTCGCAAGACAGCCGACGGCCCCCTGGAGACGGGGCGCTACATCATCAAGGATTTGCTGCCTGTTGTAGCCGAGCTGGGGACCAACGAGAAGACCATGTTTGAGGAGCTGCTGCCAGCCATGGGTGACATACTCGGAAGTGCCCCACACAGTCTGGGCGAGCACAAACTGGGCGCTGAGTGAGTCATTCTGTCATATTCCATGCTGTGATTTCTCTGTATTTATTTCTTTGTTTACTTAAGTTGCCTCTTGGCAGATGCAACCAACGGCAAGGAGGTGTACGTGCTGGAGGATCTTGGCGCTTTAGGCTATGCCTCAATGGATCGCTTTCGGGGTCTGGGTCTGGAGGATGCACAGATTTGTCTGCGAAAGATGGCTCAGTTCCATGCCGCTTCGATGATTTTGTGCCAGCAAAAACCCGAACTTGTGGCTAAGCTTTCGCCCTCACACTATGCCGAGGGAGTGTCGGATCCCTTTGCTCAGCTGATTGTGATCGGTGGAACCGAATACGCGGCCGATGTGCTCTCCCAAGAGCTGCCGCAGATAGCTAAGAAAATGAAGGCCCAGATACCAGAGGAATACTCGAAGCGAATCAGGGCCGTGGTTGATCCCAAGAACTCTGCCTTCAATGTGATTGTTCATGGCGATCTGTGGGTGAACAACATGATGTTCGATCGAAGCAATGGCAATGCCATACTCGTGAGTAGAATGGCCATCGAATCAGGCAACAAAATAATCACTAGAATTCTGTCTTCCCATAGGTGGACTTTCAGAACTGTTTCCTGGGCAGCCCGGCCATCGATGTGCAGTTTTTCTTCTACACCAGTCTGCAATTGGAGGTGCTGCTGCACCAGCAGGATGCACTGCTGCAGCACTACTACCACAGCCTCACCGAGACCCTGAAACTGTGCGGCTATACCGGCTCTGTGCCCACCTTTGAGCAGTTAATGGCTGAGATGCAGCGTTGCTTGTATTATGGCTACTATGCCGTTGCCTGTGAGCTGCCCATCTGTTGCGCCTCCCCCGAGGCCAGTTCGGACTTCAATTTGAACACTTTTGACAACAAACAGGCCTTGGAAACGAAGCGTCGCCAGCTCTTTGCCAGCGAGCGTGTGCGTCAGACGATCAAAGCTGCATTGTTGACATTCGAGCAGCAGGGAATACTGGAGACACCTTAGAAGAAGTGACTACAAATGCATTTTGGGATTGTGCATGCTAATTATATATTAATATAAATAATAATTATGTTTGAGTAAAAAAAAAACTAAACTCAACTCAACTGCATGGCTCAACAGGTTGTCTGGGAGGAAGACAAGTTGAACAGATTCGTAGACATATTTCCAAAAAAATGCATTTACGATTTATTAATCCATTAATTAAGTTGTCCGCGAACCACTCTCCCACCCTCTGTCCGGCTGTCCGGTTGTCCGGCTGGAAGACCCAAAATCTTGATCCATTACTGATTTCCCTGTTGAATGGTTTTTCATGTGAATCGGTTCCGCAGCTTTGCCACAGGCTTTTCGGGGGCTAAGTCCAAATTTTGTATAATTTCACTGAAGGGCCTGGCTCATGGCTCGGTGGAGAGACGGAGCGATCCTGGAACGATCCTGTTACAACAACAACAACAAGAACGAGGAGGGACGTGTGACGTACATCTGCCATCTTCATCTACATCTAGTGATTCTCTCTCTTTTAGTAATTTGAGGGGAGTATGAATATAAATATTTCCTTTATAGATTCATTAAGGAGTGGGGCACTCCACTCCACTCTACTCTACTCATTCCCTTCAGCTGCAGGGTTGGCTTGTTACTCAAGTGTTACTTGTGTTTAGTTATAAATTTCGTTGTCTGCCAAAAGTTTCCTGTGGGGGGTGGAGGCTGAGGCCAAGATTTACGTGTGTGATGCAAAATGCATGGCTGCATTGAGTGCGATAAAGTTGTAGCTTTCTGCTCCCCCAAGTGCCTCCACTGAATATGCAAATCGCTTTGCAGTTGTTCTTAGAAACTTGTCAGCTGCCAAGTGTAAGCCATGGCCAGGCGAAGCGTATCGAGGCGGAGCTTGGCGTGGCGCTGAATCCAAAAAGTGCATTTGACGCCAATGCTACTTTGGATAACTTGCAACTTGTACTGCTTGCAAGTGTTTAGAAAGCAATTTATTGTTTTTGCTCGCTCAGCCAGCAGCCAGCCAATCCCAATCCCATCGAAAGCTTCCTTCATGCATTGAGCCGAGATTTACTTTGGATTTGTTTGTACCTTCCCTCAGCTTTTTGAGAGGGGTACAAATCACACATATCTTCTCAAAAATGTCTTCAGTTTGAACTCCGCAATGTGTCTTCCCTCTTTGGGCAAGAGTTTTTCGTTCCTCCAATGGCAAATGCCAGACATTTTGGCACTGAGACTGGCTGTGGGTCTAGGGGGTTGCTTGCAGGCATTAATTGCATTCTGCAGCATCGTATTGCACTTTCAATTAGTTGCAAATGCCTCAAACGTTGACTGAGACTTGGACTCTGAATCGGAATTGGAATCGGTATTGGAGTCTCCTTCCAACCTCCTTCCGGACCCCAGACAGTGCCAGAACGTAACAGGAAACGGAAGTTAAGTGCTGAGGCGAGGCGTTAAGTAAATGCAACCACAGATGAAAGCAAGAAGCCAGCCTCTCTACGCATTAATTGCAAGGTGACGATGATCTGGGGGCACCCTTCAGACACATTTCAACATTGCAGCAGCCCCACATCCTTTTCCTTGCGGCGCATCTTCTCTCTTTCAAAGTGCAAACAAATGCACTGGCAGCACACGTATTTTGGGGTGTGGTCTCGCCCTTAATGCATTTCAAAATTGATTTATGGGTTTTCTTTTGACCTGCCTCACCTCACCAACGGACTGCTTTCTGTTTGGGTTTTGGCTACGTTCCGTGTTTGTTTTCAAATGTTAATTAAGGTTTACAATTACCCAGGGGTTAGGCCAGGGGGCTGGGAGCTTGGGAGTGGTAATTGAGCGACAGTTGAAACGATTTGTGTGTTGGCAGAAGCTGAGGCTGGTGCTCAGGGAGGGATCCCTGCTAAAATGAAATCTATCCTAGCATTTCTTTCTTGAACTTTTATCAATTAGCTGGCAAAACTACTAGCAAGCCATGGCAGTAGGATTTCTCTCTGTGGCACACAATTAAAAGCAATAAATTTGCACATGAACCATAAATCAAAGTCCGATCATAATCTCCCCTAGCAAACAAATAGAGAGAAAAATCCCCAAAAGCGAAATCCCAATCCCGTTTCCGCTACAGGAACTTCCTCCATTCTGGCTGCTTCGTCGCTACGCTTTCGGGTTTGCTTTGCTTTGCTTCGTTTATTAATTGTACAACTGTCTCCAATCATAATTAATGAACTTTCGGCACATCCTTTGCCGCAGAAAGTCCACATATCCGCAGCACCAACCCAGCCAGCTGTTGGAATGCCAACTAAAACCGATATATAAACACAAATGTTTTTCTTGGCACACCATAAATCTTTCGTTTGGCAAAAATCTGTGCTGCTTGCCTGGGGGGGAATTTCGGTTTCGGTGTCGGTTTGCCTGCCCTCTCCTGGGTCTTCCCTTGGTTTTGTCTTATTTTTGCTGCTTTATCGGAGCTTAATGGTTGGCCTTTTCAATTAGACACATTAAAAGGCTTTACTGGGATTAGGTCAATTGTTTTGGGACAAATTGTGATTAAGTTTAATGCGCAAATTCGATTATGTGAATATTTGGAGCAGGAAATGTGGCAGAAAGGGTTCTTCGGATAGTTCCTCTACATTTTATAGATTTATTTCTTCATGATTTCCTTTATTTGTGTTTAACTAAAACTCCTAAAGAGTCTCTGACAAGTCTCTTAGTGAATGAATATTGAAATATTAGTTAGAATCGAATCGTTAGCAGAAGGAAGTCATTCAAATGTTTAAGAAGCTTAAGCATTATTTTGTCAAGGTTTTAGTTCTTTAGGTTTAATTTTCCTTATAATAATTTATCGGTATTTAATCCCAATTTTCCATAATAAGGCTAATTTCTATACCTGCTCGTTGTCGCATGTGGGCCACTCCGGTACTTGCGGCAGTGCCCCTCGGTCGAGTTTGCCCTTGCAAAAACGTCGACTTGGTGACGCATGGGAAGCCATTTCTGTGTCTCTCTGGAACCTATTCCTTTAGACATTTACATCCCAAATAAATAGCTTCTTAGATGCCGAATCATTAGGGGAAACCAACCTCAGACATACACCACAGAACTAATTAAAGATAGAGCTCTGCTCTGAGAGTAAGCCTGCTCCCATATGGCATGACTTTCATCCGCATGGAGCACTCCTGTGCTCAATGACAGGCATTTCTCTTCACTGGTGCTTAAGTGGAAAATTACATATGCAAATCCCTAATAATTATCAGCGAGTATCTGCAACGAAGCATCCCACCCATTAATTGTGAAAAGGAAAAGCTGAAAAATACACACTGAAATTGCGATAATTTTTCATTTAGTCAAGGCTTTTCCTTAGCTTTTCTGCCACTTGTCAGGCAGTGGCTTGGCTCATTTATCAACACGTTTTGTGTGTGCGAAACGGGAACAAATTTAAATAAATTTCGAAATGATGACAAAAGCTTTTTCCCAGCAATCCAAGTAATTATGCACACATGGCATCCTCCCAGTGTGGTCTCGTGGTCCTTCAACATTAACACTTTCGCCAAAAAATCATCTGAAGGATAAATGGTAGCATCATTAGTCATTGGCCACACACAACCCCTAATCACATGTGCAGCCAACCCCCAGCCACTTTCTGATGGGTATGCGGATGGTATTCGAGATTAAATCTTTCGGCCAGTCCCAGTATTCATATGTAAATTTTTGACTTGCAACAAAGTGTGTATCCTTTTTGGTGTCTATTGTATGTCTCAAATTATTTATTGGGCATCATGTACATTGATTGGGGGAGGAATGGTCGCTTGAGCATCAAATTACAACACATTATCCCAGCGATATTCAAAATTTGTATCTCACTTCAGAATGAAATGAAAATATAGGAAATACACAACCGAATCAACTATAAACTAGCGGCCAAAACTGATGGTAAGAATAAATACATTATGCTTCTGCCAACACGTTTTAATATTGTCCATAAATCCACTTTCAGAACGTATAAAATGGAAGCACCAAAGAAACTCCAAGATATGCCCTTCGATATCCTAAATCGTATATTGAAAATGCTTCAACTTGCTGACCAATGGAACTTGGCCAATGCTCATCCGAGATTCTGCGATGCCTTTGTTGAGCATTCTCGCCATAGATTCACAACATTTGTGATACCCTTGGCCGAACTAAATATGTGTCCATCGGAGATTGTTAGACTGTGCGGTGACACAATGATCCACATTCAAATTCAAGAAATTGCTTATGTTGAGCATTTGCTGCCCTTAATAGAGCGATGCTGCATCAATTTGGAAAAGATTAGCATTCCGACGAGCGCTTATAATTACAAGGCTGTCAAATCATATTTGGATAGAAATCCTGCGCTGATATTCGTTGAGTTGTTGATGAATTATAACGACCACAAATGGGGCATAAGTGAAGCCATCGCCATGTTTGAATCCATACCAAATATAAAGAGTTTGCAGCTACTCAACTTCCCTGGGCATTGTCGTGAGTATTATAAACATTTACCACCATTAATCTGCTAGTAATTATTACTTTGTTTCGATTTCAGTGATTAAAAAGAAGATTAAGGGCTTTGCCAACTTGGAGGAGCTGACTGTCGGCGAATCCGTTCCATATGATTCAGTGCCCAAGTGGCGTTTCGATATTAGTGATCTGTTGCTGAGGCTAAAGCACCTACGTCGCCTGAAAGTTTCAAATAGAATTGTATTCCTAAACAGGAAACTCCAGGAGCCACTCCTCGAAGATCTTACACTCATCTATTGTGATATTAACTTTAAGAAGCCATTTTTTCCCCACCTGTTATCGTTGCGTATCAAAAGATCGTTTCCGTTATCGACCAGAAACCAATTGTTGGGTTTTATTTTAAAACATACCAAGACTCTGAAGCATCTGAAAGTAGTAACAGGTCACATCATTTATGCAGGTGATGGCAATTTTCATGTGAGGATGAATTTGAATGATAGACTTTGTTATAGAACAATTGAATTTAAACAACTGAAAGGTCTTCCAGCTGACTAAAATTACTTAAACGTAACATCTGCATGTATACGTCCGGTTTAGATTATTGTGAATTGGGGTTTTCACTTATTTTTATGATTTTTCGTTCTCCTTTCGTTGATGTGAATCTCATACACCAATCCCTGCTACGTGCTATCCTTTTCTCTTAATACAAGGCACAAATTGGAGAGTAGACAATAATTAGCCAGTGTTAGACAACCCACAGAATCATCTTATGATTCGAAAACTTATTATTTTTTTGTACATTATTTTTATGTATGTTGAAAATTCCAACGCTTTGGATCTTTACGAAGAAGTAAGAAGAACACGTAAGGACTTCCAAAATGGAGGATATAAATAGAGCGACCAGTGTTAAACAATACACAGAATAATGCTATGAGTCGAAATATTTGTATTTTTATTTTATGTTTGCATTGTGTTAAATACTTTGTAGTTTAAAAGCACACAGACTAGGCAACGTACAATACTTACGGACAGCACAAGGTACAAATTGGAGGGTAGCTAAAAAGCAACCAGCGTTCAGTCCCAGTCTTCCGGAAGAAGTTATCTATATTTTAAGTTCCCAAGCGAATTATAGGTAAGAACTTGCAGTGTGTGTAAGACACATATTGGATTCCTTATGGAAACTCCTATGCATAGAAGTTTCCTGTCCATCCTATCATTTTTGTGGCAAGAAAATCGAAAGCAATTACTTAAACTGCTCCTCGCTCTTTACTCATAAAAGAAATATATTCCTCATGTGATTGTTTGAAACCGTTTTCCGTTCGTTACAGAACACTTTTCTTTATGACATTTACGCGAAGCAATAAAAACTAAACAAATCCTCAATGGGTCTTTTTTTATTCTCTTAAATGCTAATGTCCCGCAGTGGATGGACGTGGATCGGGTGGCGGTGGGGGCTGTAAGCAGGGCGACCCAAACTTATCTTTTACGATCCGCACAGACATGAGCCAAAAAACTAATTACCTCAAACCAAGCATCTTTTATGGTCGTCGGTGTGTGTGTGTGTGTGTTTGGTTTCCTTTCGGGGCACTTTCAATATAATTTTTAATGTCATCTTTGCGTACGATTTGAATACTGCAATCGATGGAGTTGTGTGCCCCGCCCCACACTCTCAAATAAAGTTTTATGGGACTTCCATTTGGTCCTTGCGGAGACGAGGCGGAAAATTTGTTGGCCCGTAAAAGCGCAGTGTCGCCAAATTATTCATGGTGCATTTTGTGCCGAGAGGAGTTGAGTGATGTGTGAAAAGGCTTTCGACACTTTGGCAGCGAATTTATGGCCTGAAATTTTAATTTTTTTTATTTATGGCTGATAAAGATAGTTTGAGTTCCTGGTTTTTGTTTTCCTTGCATTTTCATGTCATTTAACTGAAGTGTATTTTATTTTAATTATTTGAAACAGCTTTTATATTGTTTAATTTATATTGTTAAAAAGTGTTCAATGAATTGTTGTGTTGTGTCCCCCACAATTATTGATTGGTTTCTCCTTAGACGTCCTTCTGAGCGGTCTCAGCAAACATAACTTGTGTGTTCCTCGGCTCAAAGGACTGTTCAGACGACACAAAGACCTCTTCAGTCATGTTCAGCCCAGCAGCATCTTGCGAGTTTTTAGGCTCAATGGACTCTTGGGTATAGTTCAGTCCAAACGAGAGTCCTACGGTATCGTTTAGCACAAGCGGCTTTTGGGTATCGTTTAGCAAAATCGTCTCTGGGGTATCGTTGAGCTCAAAGGTCTCGTTCGGCACAAGCGAATCTTCGGTATCGTTCAGCAGAATCGTCTCTTCTGTATCGATAAGCTCAATGGAGTCTAGGGTATCGCTGAATTCAAAGGTCGCCTCCTGATTGGGGTTCGTCTCTGTGGAACTTTCTCTTCCCTGTGGCTCCAAGGCATCGTTGTGAGCTTCCCCGATGTTCTGATTTTCCATCTTATGTTGCTCAAGCTTCTTCTGTGCCAAATCGCCGGCAGCATTCAGTCGTACAATAAATTGTTTGACTATCATTCGTGTTTCCATCCGATTATCTTTGCGGTGCATGCACACGTAGACCGGCGGTACGGAGAAAAGCAAATACAAGGCTGGGACACCCACGGATAAAGCATGAGCGTAGAGGATAAATGGCATTCAGCACTTACCGCAGGTAGCCAGAGTAGAGCCAGAGACTAGATTCCCCACAAAATATATATACATGAGGGCGTTCATCAATGTGAAGGCCAAAAAGGGATTCTGCAAACCAGCTATCAATGGTATTTTGGCCAGACACATGTTGAGGCTTTGGATTAACGTATTGCTCCACGCTGGGCAAAGAAAAAGCGTCATGTAAGGCTGTGGCTGAACAGGATCTCCCTCGTTAAATTGTTTGTAGAGTAAATATAGATCATAGATAATGCTGCTCGTTAGTGCCATCATTGTCAATAGCATCACGGCACAGATCAACGATGTCTTTGCTGCATAATTGATGAATACGTGCAGAAGAGCCAGAGCCAAAACACTCTTGGGCCAGTCGCACCAAAGCACCAATTTCCGTAGCTCTCGCACAAGGCAACCGTTGCGGTTGCAACAATCGGGAAGGGACTCATCCTGCTGCTGCTGCTGCTGCTGCTGCAACTCCAGCTCCGTTTCGGGATTCATTTTTTGTTTTATTTATAATTTGTATTTTCTATTTTGCTGCTGCTCTCTGTAGCTCTGATTGAGAAATGAAACTTGCCTGCTTCACATAAAAGCAAAACAAACTTTATTCGTTTCACCTTTTTGGTAAATTTGTGTTCCCAAAGGAGCTCCAATCTTGGCCTACTGAAGCATCAACTCTCAGGATGTTGCCATGTGTTGTCCTGGTATGAAATAGGCACAATAAATTGGCTTTGATTACGCGGTGTGTTACCCCTAAAGGGTTACCATGGGCCACACACCAAATGTGATTCCATTTCTGACTCCCGCGATTTTTGCATAACATTGATTTCAATTTGCGTTCGTGTTTTGTTGACTTTAAACATTCCACTTTTGAATGATTTCTGTTAAAGCCTTTGATCCGTAGCGTCAACAAGTTTTTGGTTCTCTTCTTCACTTGCTCGCACATTTTTGTGCAAATAATTGTGGCACGAGGTGTGACCAACGCCCATTGAGTGAGTGCGAAGATTGCGAATGGCACTCAGCCTTCTGCCGACTCGATTGATTTGTCAAAGGCATTACGCTAATATTTTGGACAAATACTACAGCTCGATGGCGTCAAAATGACATCGAGTGCTTTTCACTTTTCCACCCTCTTAACTTTGGAAATTACAAAGAAGAAAAAAACGGGACAGACCGACTTGGTGAAGTGTCACAAGGCTTTTGTGGTTGGGCCGCGGCATGTCTGGGCAGGCAAATCTGATCTAAATATCAATTACTGCTGATTCCAGATAGTAAATCTATAAAATACAAATTTCCAGAGAGCTGTGGTACCCAATACTAGCTATCAAGTTACAAGTAGTGATGGGAAAAGGTTTTAAAATATTTTTAACAGATAAAATTCTACAAGGTTATACGGCAGACAAGTCCCCAAATATGTATAGATATAAAGTTGTTATAAAACTTATTAAATTATTACATTAAAACCCCCTCAATAATATGTATTTTGCTATAACCAATTTATGTCAACTTCAATTAGATTTACATGGAAATTAATATGCAAACAGTGAGATCTTTTTGTGTATTTGCTAGTCCCTGTGCGTGCGTCACGGTGCAGTTTAATTAAACTAAATTCCCCCATGGAGGTGCACACACGTCCAGCACAGGACATTGCACGCACAGATGCACACAGAGTCAGTACAGTCCAGGATATTAGAATGTTTGACAAGTTGTCAATGTGCGGACTGGGCAGAAAATTGCCCAAAAGGAAATCAAATCGAATCGAAGCGTTCATTTTGAATGTAAATTAAAACAAATACTTCTCGTACACATAAAATTACTTAAAGTTGCAACGAGTTGCTTGGGTTCTCTCTGTCACAAAAATCAAAGTCGTATGCATGGAATGCAAATACTGAATATCCTGGCCTGTCCTCTAAGATGGGGCCAGCATGCCGTGTTCTTTCCGTTCGATAAAGTTGTCATATGAGTGGTTCCTTCACGTTCCTTTAACTTATTCTTCCTTCGTCGTCGTTGACTTTCTTTATGGGCTGGGCGACAATGCCAGGAATTTCCTGTATTAAAATCGAAATTGCCTCGAGTTGCCGGGAAAATCAACCACCGCGCTCCTGACCCCCGAGAACTTCGGCCCATTGTATGAGTATCTCTGTGATTGGGGTTGGGGTCCTGCCCTGTTCTGCCCTGTTTTGTCCTGTCCTTACAGCTGTCAACATGTTTAATTGAAACTGACACTCAGTGTCATTTTATGGACATTGCCATGCGTTACCGTTACCTTAACTCTGCAACTCTGGTGGTAACTGTAATTCGACTTGGCTGGATTATTGCGGAACACATTCCAAACGGGGTGAGAGGGATGTATGCATGGAGTTTGGGCAATGCCATTGCAATGCGAATACTGTTCTTGTGTTGTATATTAGTTAAATTTATTTCCGAATACTCCCCCGGGTTTTTGGTGTATTTGCTTTGTCTTTTGGTTTTGTCATATTTGATTTTGGATTTTGGTTTGAATGGGTTCATGGGAAATTAGGATACGGGTTTTGAAAATAATTATGCACATGGAACTCACTGAATATGAGGAGGAATCATCCAGCTCTTTCTCTCCCAGTGCGGCTTAGCTTTTTCGCAACATATTTTTTTGCATATCCACTGCCAAACCTTCATCTTCGCCTTTTCTTTGCCCAGAGAAGAACTTTTGCCCTGGCAACACTTCAGCCGTGGGCCCCCAGGCTCATACTTACTGTAATTATTATTGCTAAGCTCCGTTTCTCCCCCAAAAAAAAACAGAGAGAGGACACATCAGAAGCCCAGCCCCCCATTTAATTGCAGACTACTAGCAAATACTCAAGATATTTTTATGCAGGCAATTCGTATTTTTTCCTGCTTTCCCCATTTTGGCGATAGGGGAAAAAGACTTGGGTGACTTTGGCCTCTTTTGTTTTCGTCACGGACGAGTGGCAGAAAGCAATCAGAGCCCAGAGCTCGGCGAGAGTTCCTTTTTGCCAAGAAAAGCAAAAATATCTTTAGCCACATTTCACTCTACTATTTGTTCTTCTTTTTCTTCTGTGCGCATTTTTCCTGGCTGTCGTCGTAGTCGTCGTGGGGCTTTTGTATTATTGGTGAAATTAGAATTTCTCATTAAAATAAGTGTTGGCCGAGGGACCCGCTTGACTTGAGACATTCAACCGTCTGTCCGTGGGCGACGGTGCGGCCCCTCGGCAAGGTGCTCGTCCATGGCAATGGACTTAAGTCGAAATTCCTTTTCTCATTTCTTTTTTTTCTCCCCCATTTTTGTTTATGCTTGGTCACTCATTAGTTGAGCTTGAAATCTGACAGACAGACGGATTCTGAGATTTTTTTTATTGTTATTTGTATCTTTATTTGGCGTCTCCACCCCACCACCCTGCATTGTTTTGATACCGGAGATGGGTTTTGGTTTGAGTTGATTTTACTTTAACTGATTTCTCCCTTTTAATAGCTCCTCTATCCGCACTGGGCTGCGTTCTCTTTTTGAGTAATTAAAATGGCAACTCCTTTTCGTTTTATATCCAATTATGGCCTGGCCGAATCTCTTATCTTGTATATTCTCAAAGGCAAGCCTTTTAGCTGCCTAATAGGCTTACAACTGAAACACTTTGCGGTTAATTCGATGATTTCCAGTGGAAAATTCCTAAAGTGGAATGGCTGCCATTTTCTATACCTCTATGATAATTCACTTGAATCACTTCAACTCTTTGAATTATTGCTCATACTTTGTAACTCCTAGTTCCATTTGCCAAAAACAATGAATCCAATGGTACGGGCAGATTTTTGAGTCTGATAAGCCTTCTTTCAACCCATTTCCGTCTCCCTCTAACCGCAGAGTATGTTGCTTACACACACAACAGCCGCAGAGAGCAACAATGTTTTGTCTCCCCCCACTTTAAAGTTCGAATTGCACTTTGTTCATATCGGGAAGGTGACGCAAAGAAGAACCGTATGATCTCACAATGCACGCACCCATGCAGGGCGCTCTCCCACTCCATGCATTGGGCAGCAGGGGAAAGGGCAGGCGTCATCCTAAGCATCCGCACAAGTGCTGCTGGACTTCCAGAGAGAGTGAGAGAGTGTGGGAGAGAGCGGCACCTCAGGCAGTTATGGAGCACAACTTTTCGTTTGTTTGACTTACGCCACCATGACCACAGACACATACACACACCCGCGCAGAAGTACACGACATGGGCGATGTTTGATATGGAGAGCGCAACAGTGTTGCTATTTGGAAAAAGAGAAGACAACGTGGCACGCGCTGCGCACGGGCGCATAGATCGGTACTAACATAAAGTGTGTTACTAAAATTAGTGATTTGTCAGTGAAGTTGCGAAGTGAAGACGAAAGTGAAATATTATTAAGGTAAGCCAGCAAGAAAGCTACTACGTAACTTACGAAGAACCCTTGCGGATGCACTATTAGCCACAATTATGTGCACTTCCTTCACGCGCCCATCACTGTTCCGTGCTGTGCAGTGTGGGAGGCTAAAGTTTGGGTTTTGAACTTTTGCCTGTTACATTTAAGTGGCTGCTGCCATGTAGCAATGTTTGTTTTTTTTTATGTTATTTGAACAAAACAAAACTTTATGCAAACGAAACTTTACAGAAATGTTTGCTGGTCTTTCTGTGGCTGTGGCTGTGGCTCCTGCTGCCGCTTCTGCCTCATGTGCCGCTGACAGTCTTCGACATGCACTGGGGTCCCGTGGCGCCCATCCACATGCACTGCAATAATATAGATAAAATACAATTTCTTAAGCAATTTTTGTTTTAATTAATTCCGTATTACTCTTTTGTGTCTGTTACGTGCCTGGAATGCCCCGCGTTGGCTTCTGTTTAATGTCTTCAGCAAAACAAACTTCGCTCTGGCCAGCTTCGGGTCGCCCCCTTAGGACTGCATTTAATTTTTTGGTTTTCCCTTGCACACTCTCCGCAAGGGTATTTTCATTTAGCCAAGCAAATGGCAAGTGGCAAGCAAAAGCATCAACACTGCTCTTATTTTTCTTTAACTAGTTTTGCTCTTTGATATAAAGGGAAAATGAGAAAGAGTATCTGCAATTTCGGCACCAGCAGTTTCTGTTTCATTTTCTGTTGCTTGCTGTGCAGTGTAATTAGCCACCTCCTTCTGGGCAGGACAGCTGCGCTCAGGTCCCCGTCTCTTTTGGTGCATAAAAGGTTTACGTTGACATTTTGCAGCAACAGTTTGTAATTTCTTTCCTCACTTTGCCTTTACCCATTTACCCCTTTTTTTCTTGCATATTCTTTGCATTTTTTACATTGCTCTGTTTTCTTACTAATTTCCTTTCGCTGTGCATTTTCTTTGCAGACTGGTTAATTACATTAGCAAAACGGTTCTGTTTTGCATTTCGATTTGGAAACCTTTCCGGCATCTTGCAGTTGACATTCTCAGGGGTAAGTCCACGTTTTTCCTTTTTGAAAAGCTTTTTTAAACTCTCTTTAAGGTTTAGTGTATTTTGTTGTGGAGTATCTAAACACTTTGTACACTTTTATGGGAACTTTATTACTTCCTTCAATCTATTTCCAATCACACACTTTCGCGTTGTAACTCGATGCACAGAATTGTAACACGTGATTCAATTTCGTTCATCAATTTTAATTGATTGCTTCAATTGGGTTTTGTTGTGCAGAACCCCCGCCCGAATCGCCCCAAAATCCCAACTTGGTTTTTATGTTCATGGCCACTTTATATGTAGCTTGTTCTTCCTGTTTCTTTTTTTTTTTTGCCGATTTTTATGCGTTTTTAATGTGTAAAATGGCTCAGCAGCTACTCCTTTTTATACTCCGTTCCGATCCGTTCTGCAGGCAGCCACCCCTTTAATGTAATTCGATTCCTAAATGTATTCCAACTGATTTTTATGTGCGTGTTTCTACAGTTGGTTTATGGACGTATTGTTATTTCCTCTGCTTTTGCCATATGGGTGGGTGGATGGTCGAGCCTCGGGGAGGGAAAGGCTCTCCGTCATAAGAGTTTTCGGTGGGCGACTCCAAGACTCCTTAAAGGTACCAACTATGTCACCCTAATTAGCATATGAGTTGTGGCTATCTAAGGGCAGCCAGCGGTTGTCCGCAGCTTATCGCAAACATTTCTCATCCCGTGCCCGTGATTCCCCCCATACCGACCCGTCCATTAGCCATTAGCCCGTTGGGTCCCGCACGACAATATTGACATAATCGACTTTCAGCTGCCGCCCTGCGACACAATTCAACCGCAAATGAGGCTTAGCCGTAAGGCAACGTCCCTGGCGACGATTACTTCAAAGTCTCCGCCACCCCACCACTCATCACACCAGAGGACAACCCACCAGGATTCACCGCACCTAACCGCACGATGAGGAGAGGGGCGGACAGCTTGCATTTATTTTCGATAAGATGGGGGGACAGGAACCCACGAGTCAACATTGGGATATGTGCATTGGCCTGAATGCGAGTTGGGGAGAACCACATTCGGTCGCGCAGCATCTCTGGAGGCTGCGGTCTCCGGGTTAAAGCCCCAAAAATGTGCAGTTTATTGGTCTTTAGAAAAGTATTGTAAGTCCAAGAAGGCCAGTATTTAGATGTGCATTAATTGACAGCGAAATTATTCTCAGTGTAGCTCAATGTATTTTTTTTTGGCTGTACATAATTTTTCTGCTTCGCTTTGATTTTCTTTCCTTTGCTTTACTTATTACCTCTGGCGAGAGAATGCCAGAATGCAAGAGAGCGAGGAAATCAGAACCTTGTGGGTGGCTTAGTGCGAGTGAGAGGGATGTGTGCTCTGTCTATGAACTGCGTCCAAATTACAGATTCATAGTTAAAGCTGCTCTCCCTTTCCCCAATTGCACTGCTGTCCCCGTTATCTTTACCGTTTATTCTGTTTCATTTCTACCTGCGCTGGGGAGAGCGATGCTCGTGGGAGAGAGGGGCAGTAAGAAGCTTTTGCGTTGCTGGGGAGAGCGGAGATTGTAAGAGAGAGTGGTAGTCAGAAGCTTGTGGGTAGCTGAGTGCGAGTGGGAGGGAAGTGTCCTCTCTTCATTAGTTGTGCTCTCTACTACTGCAATTACTGTACCACGCCCATGCTCCTCTCGAGTCCACTTACATGTAAACCATTAAAAACAACGAATTTATAAGCCGAAACATACGAAAGCATAACATTTCTAGGCATTTCCATAATAATTATGTTACCCGAGCCTCGCCCCAGGCGTACATACCGTGAATTATGCGAGACAATAAACTTAGGCGTGATGTACGGTATGGTGGGACATAAAATTGTCTGAATGAATGTTGCGCCCAGTCAGCAACAATAAAATATTAACATCAACTCTGGACCTGGTCGTGGATTTTACATCATTTTAATGAGCAACGACACCCACACAAATCCTCTCCGAAAGGGACACCGCCGACACACACCACCGTGAAGATTTGAAAATTAAGATAAATAAAAATATGACAGCTGAACACTAAAAGAAGCGACGACGACGACGCACCAAGTACTCATCATAATTAATGCCGCCGGGCTGCAGTGGAGTTTGCGAAAGGCAGTAAAACCTTCCCGGATTCATATGGATAATTAAGTTATGGGCCCAAGGAAGGGTTAAAGTTCCCAGATGGGACTCGGTCCTGCCAATGCCAATAAAATGATCGTAAAACTTTTCGGCCAAGCACTCAAAAATTCGCCCGAAAAACATGCTCCTAAGGCGCATATTTTAATTTCAAGATGGATTTGGAAAGGGTTCAGATTGTGGGTGTTGGTGGGTCATAAAAGGTCTCGCCATTATTTGTTTATATTAACTCATTTTTATATTTTTATGATTTTTTAATTAAGATGCAGCATTTGTAATTTTTTGTAGGTTTTAGCTTTAAATATTTGGAGAGCGTTTAAAATCTATATCTTTATCTTCACTTTAAACCCTAAGCAAAATTGGCCTCAAATCTGTTTCGAAAGCGTTCCGGAAATCTCCCTTGCCCGTCATTGCCTTCAATCAAGCCATCATTGAACCCATCCGACCACCCTTCCACCCATCAGCCAGAGAGTTCAACAATCTTCGAACTCCAACCCCATCCAAGCCATCGACCATTGGAAACGTCCTGTTCCACTCCGAGAGCCCAGAGCGCCATGTCATATCGGTTTTCCCAGATAGAATGAACTTTTATGGGCTTGTTAACAAAAGCGTGAAATTCAATGCCCAGGACGAACAAAACTCAACAGAACGGGGAAAAATATATATGTATACAAAAAAGAAAAGAAAAATTTACGACACTGCGAATTAAACTTGATTTTTATTTAAATAAATTGCATTTTATATGCTCCGCTCCTCTGAACTCCTCTCCCTGCTACTTGGTAATAATAAGCAGGCAACGCTCATAATTTTCACCGGAATATGGCAACGATGATGATGAGGATGCGGGTAGGAAGCGAGTATGTTGTATGCCCCATTCCGGGGCAGGTCTGACTGAGTGAGTGACTGAGCGACTGGCGACGGTTTGGTGGCGCGCTTTATGTATTTTTATTTATTACAGCGCCAGGAAATGTTTGCTGATTTTCCGCTGGCACAATAAAAATCAACGCGCCAGCCAGAAATTATTTTCTAGACGAACGCGCCTTTCACAAATAAAAAAGCCAGGCAGGGAGAACATATATCCAAATTGTACAGAATTTCTTTTGTGGATATCCCACGACATGAGCGCGTCATTAAAAACGGAAATGTTATGCCTGCGTCACGAAGTATGCAACCAATTTGAATAGAATCGAGTAAAACGCATTGATATGGTACTGTAGCAAGAGTTACAGGGCCAGGGTTAATGGGGGATTATCAGGGGAAACATTTGGAGAAGTTGGAAAGCTTAAACTGCAGTTAACTGCAGAATATGTTAGCATTTTCTTGAATTTTTTTGTGTCCTATTAGTTCATCTTATGGGTCTGCAAAAGCAAAAGAGAGAGGGAGAGCTCTCTTCAATTTTACTGCTAAGCCACACTGGAATAGAGAGAGAGAAATCCTCAAATCCTCCTTTTTTTCTTCTAACAAATCAACATTTAAGAATCTACTTTAATGACTTTAATGACTATGATTACTCCTTTCAACCAATAGCAAACCTCAATCGAGGTTAAAACTACTCCTAAAGACGGCTTTTTTGTTACACTATTTTCTAAGTTATATTCATAGAAGAACAAGGAACAAATCGTTCCTACTCGACGGCCCTAACGCGACAGTAGTAGGGTTCCACCGTGTGCAGGGTGACCACAAAAGTGAGCTTCATCTTCACCTGTCGCTCGCCCAATGGCTCGAATACGTAGCTCCTTAGCAGATGGGCCATGACCATCTTGATCATGGCCATGGCATAGCGCTGGCCCATACAGCTGCGAGCGCCCGTCATGAAGGGTATGAAGGTGGTGGCCTCGATCTTGTGCTCGGCACCGCGGGCCCAGCGTTCAGGCTTGAAGACGAGTGGATCGGGGAAGAAGTCCTTGCAGCGGCCCATGTACATGGGCGAGATGAGCACGTCGTTGCCCTTGGGTATGAAGAAATCATCTGGAAGAAGAATCTGGTGATTTAGGAGAGGGAAGAGCCGTGTCTGGGGATTACTCTACTCACTGATCTGACAATTGGCTGTGGCCTTTCGTGTCAGCATTGGCGCTGGGGGATACATTCGCAGCGACTCCTTCAGGCACCACTCGAGAAACTCCATTTGCCGTACTTGCTCTATGGTGATGGGTTCGCTGGTGTCCTTGCCACAGATCTGCCAAATCTCTTCGCGGCACTGCTGCTGGTAGTCCGTGTGCATCGTCATGTTGTACATGAGAAACTTCAGCGCGGTGGCTGTCAGATCGAAGCCACCGAATATAATTGTGTCCACCTCCTCGCGGATTTCCTTCACGGACAGCGGCAGACCCTCGGGCGTCTTGGCCTGCAGCAGCGTATCCAGGAAGGAGAGAACCGGACGATCCACTTCGGCGTTCTTGCTGCTCATTGTATTCCGATTTATCTCATCCAAATTGAACTGCGTCTGGCGCTCCTGGACAATGCCCTCGGTGAAGCCGTGTAGGGTCTTGAGCAGCTCCTGTTCGCGCTTGAACAGCGCGGTCCTGCGGTAGATGAAGGAATTGCGGTAGAAGAGGTTCTTCAAGCGATAGTCTATGACGTGCAGGATCCTGCAAAGTAAGGGATTAATAAACAGAAAGGGATCCAGGGTGTTTCTACACTCACTCCCTAACCGCTTCAAGGTAGGACGATCTCTTGCCCGATTGAGCATCCACCGATACACCCAGGGCCGTCTCACATATAACATCCAAGGTGTAGCAGCTTATCAGATGGAGAAAGTCGAGAGTCTCCCCGGACTCTGCATACTCGGCAACGCGGGGCAGCAGGATGCGTGCCTGTCGCTCAAACACCTCCATGAACTGCTTAATCATTGTGTAGTTGAAGGCGGGCGCGACGGTCTTGCGGCGGTGCGTCCACTTGTCCACGTTGGCGGTGAAGAGGCCCTCGCAGAGCCAGTTCTCAAACACCTTGTAGTCGGTGGTCTTCTGCAGCATCTGTTGGGCACTGCTCAGCGCTTGGATGTCCTTGGGGTTGCAGTCCACCAGATAGAGCTTTGTGCCCAGCCATAGCTTGCCCCGATGATCCTTCAGATGGGTATTCACGAGCTCCGTGGCCCTGCGAAAGGGATGCGGCCCGACAAGCTTTGCCAGTATGTGCAGGTGGCCGATGATGGGCAGGGAGGGTGGAGCTGGCCAGTTACGGGTGAGGCGATCGATCCTCGTCTGGCGCTCGAACGCGTACAGCAGATAGAGGGATAGAGCGACGAGGAGAAGACACAGTCCCAGCCAGAGAACCATTGCGATTGGAGTTCTTAATTGCACTACCTCGAACGGATCGCGCACTAACCGTTTTAAGTGCGACAAGCAATGGGTCTGGGTCACCAGCCCCTAGGGGTCACCCGGCGCGACTGGCCCTAGATAATCCGACCATAAACCATATGGTTTTCCGGTGTGTATTGTGTACTTGTCGTGTATTGAGCCACCGTGCACCGATTAAGCCCAAACTGTCGGGTCGACCACGTTATTAACACTGCGCACATATATATACTCGTACTCGTATTGATCCGTACAAAAGCTCCTAACTGGTAGATATATGTATATTCAAATCACTGCTGCTGCTGCGAAATTGAAGTGACTCTTTTTGCCCGCTCGCCAGACGTTGAAGTACCTAAGATCAGACAGATCGAAGACGTAAATAAAATGTTAGGCATTGTCATAACCACAGAGGCAAGTCGCAGCTTGGAATACTCTAACCAAAGTATACAGGAATTAGGGAAAAGCCCCACACAATCATCATGATTTTGAGCACTCGAACTAAGAGTTACGAATGATCGATCAATGATCTGACTTCGTAGAACTTTGCTTTGTTCTATGATTGATTGACTGTAGAGTACTTATTCTTTTTATTTGCCTTTGTTTTAATTTTTGATATTTTTTACGCCTTACTTCGCCGCGCATTCGGTGCTTTTGTTCCATCGATGCAATAATTTATTTTATGCCCTTACACGTTTTTTATTTTATTTGCCAAATTGTAATTTCAACTGGTTTTTTGTCTCTTGCATACAAATTTCTCCGAGTTGCTCGTAAAATCAGCCACCCACCTCGCTGCGGGGGCATACGTGGCGCGAAATTCGAAATTAGATTGTGGGAATACTCGGGTTTCATTTCGGAATTTTGTAGCGATGTTCTGCCTCTAAATTCCTTCATAATATTTTTATTTTAAGCCATCATTTTTTGTAAGAATATTTCCTCTTTGAGAAAAACTCTAGAAGGAAGCTACAGAAGCGTTTTATTTGTTCCGTCTCCACTATTTCATCACTCAATATTATTGGCATACATATTTAAACTTTTCCCCCAATAAATTAACGAACCTACGGCTGAATGTTTATTCAAAGTGAAGCTACTAAATATTAATAAATTAATCGACTGTCAGCAGTTGCATAAATACAAAAAAAAAACCCCATTGAAACTTGCATTTGTGAAAAAAAGGCAAAAGGATGACATCCCCCAATCAGCTGTCAATTTGTCATATTTGTTAATTATAAAGTTTTTGTTTAATTATCATTCACTACGCATAGAGCGCACACACGTCCCATTTATAAATGATACTCCTGACTGTCAGGGAAAACTCACCATTTGATACTCTGTTTGGGTCTTTTGTTGCTGGTCTTCCTCTCGACCAGCTGCCAATTCAACTCGCTGCCACTTCAATAGAGAGGCAAAAAGGCGGGGCAATCATCTCCGGCATTCATATATTTACACTAATTAACACAAAAAGTCAACAGTGGACAGTGAAAATAAAACAAAAAATACAATAAGAGAGAGAGAGCGAGAAACAATTGTAATTAATACGGATGGGACTCGACTGAAAAATAATATTTCTGCTGGTCAACAATTCCCCGCTGTCTCTGGGATGTATGGAGTTTTGTTGGAATGAAAAACGCAAATGAATGACATAAATATGAGTTTAATTAAAATTATGCAAGTCTCTGCCGAGGAGCAATTTTATTTGATATTATAGAAACAGATATTCAATATTCTCGTTATTTTGATTGTGGCACATCAATTTGCAAAGGAAATTTAATAAAAGTTTTCTAATTGTTCCTCACTTTGCTCAGTCGTGCAGCTAAAAAAACGTTTCCACTGGCAATTATCTGAGATGCACCAAGTGTGTGGAACGTGGCAATGAAACAGGAACACGAACCCATATTCATGAATATATTTTTGAACTGTTCTCCTGCAAATAGAATAAAATGAAGAGTTAAAAGTGTGTTTTCTCTCTTCCAACTATATTTTAAAGCTTACTCTCCCTCCCAAAGTAATCCTCCGCTCTTATCAGACTTGCCTAATCACAACTAACTGGACAAAGTGACACAATAACCCTTTGAAGTCCCAAGCGAAGCCGTACAAATGTTTCACATAAATTCCATTATCTAATGGATGCCAATAAACAGCGAATGTGCACATATACACATACCCATGTACATGTGTGGCTATAATACAGTTATGCACCTGACAGGACCACGAAGGAACATTGTCTTGAATGGAAAATTAAAAGTGATGCGTGGCCCCTTTCCACCTGGGTTGGGGTTTGCCATTTCCTCTGGGCAGAGTTCAATCTAATTTGAATTTATGCAAGAAAATGTACGACAAATCCATGAGATACTCTTTTATTTGTGTTGAGCCGAGTTAAAGGAATGTCTCTCTCACAGAGCAGCTTAGCTACGAAGGGTAGGAGTGCTTATAGCAGATTGAAACTAATTTTCCTTGAAAGATTTCAAACTTTGATATAGAGTATTGCAGCAACGACTCCTTGAACCCTTGCACTTGTGCCCCTTATTATTGTTGTTTGTGGGCATTGGTGTTCTGTAATTAAACTGCATATTATCAGCCACGACAGACCCAACCCGACCACCACCCACATGCACCACATAATTATGCAGACATTTCAAAGTCCTGGGAGGCCGAGAGACACAGAGACTGAGACTGAGGTTGAGGTTGAGGTGGCTCTTCGGAAAGTGCCCGCCCAGCTGTCACTTTGGGTTTCTGCTTTTGTGTAAAATTTAATTTGGCTACATTTAATTATTGTTTATGTTGGGTGCCTGCCTGTCCACGTTGACATCGCCGCCTGCCATCGAATATTGCAAGTATTATCGACTATGATAATTTGGCAAATGCAAGTCGATTGGCCGAGGCCAATCGCTGCCTCTTCCTCCACATCGAAGCGCACCCAAGGGGCAAACCACAAGGATATGCCGTGCACGGGCCACACCACACTAATCGCATGTTGTGTCAACATTAGTCGCATCAAATTTAATTTCACAATTAAATGCAAAGACGGCGGACGCGTTTAGCATAAATTAAATTGTGATGCAAATGGCGGACGCTGGGACACGCCGCGGGCGGTGTCTTTCCTGCGCTGAGGTTTTCGTCTCTGCAAGGTGTTGGCTCGTATAACCCCATACCAGCCTTGGAAAATTAAAGCCTGCGACGATGTTTAGACCAAAGGGATACCTAAGTATTATCCAAGAAAATTAATAAATAAATGAATCATGTAAACACATGGAAAATTCAATTGCGAGCCTTGTTATAATTTAAAATTAGTTTCCAATTCGTGATAAGCATTCATTACAGCTCACAGGTCATGCCCTGAATACCGTGTAAAAAACCCCACAGCCAGTGCCGTGGCGGCGCTTCCGTTTCCGTTTCTGCGCTCGGGACAGGGTGAGGGCGTTCGTATTTCGCGTCTATTTATTGCTTCAACTTAATTTAATTGACAAGGCAATTTAACCATTTCTTAATCTAATGTATTAAATGTCTTTAATTACTAAGCGTTGATGCAATTCGATTTCATTACAATTTAGCAGTTGGTTAGGAAAACAATGAGTTAGATTTGCAGAAAAATGGAACATTTATTTATTTATTTAATAATATTATTTATGCACAAGAGGTACAATAATTTCTGCATTTATTTTGAGCACTTTTTAAGCTGCTTTTTAAATGTATCTCTATTATTTTTCCCCATTTTATTATGAAGGAATTTGAAGCTGTTTGAAGCTCGATCACTTCGGTGAGTAGTGTGCTGGGAAGACGCTTCAAACTGCAAAGACCACTGCCGTCTTTCAATTAGACAAATATTAAAAATATGTTCCAGTAAATGCCAACAAAATAACCAGTTTCACAACAAATACAAGTCACAGAGTGAATTTTTTTTCGGCTTTTGTAGAACAAATTGAAACTGGGGTCTGGCGTGAACAAAGATAACGAAAGTTGAGCAGCAACACAAAAGAGCAAAAAACATAAAACAAACAATAAAATAAGTAAAGAATGACAAGTTATTGGCATCCGCATGATTCTGAAAGATTTAGCTGAAAGATTTCTGCTCATTTAAGGTCATTTTGCAGCAACTGAATTGAATTTCTTGGTTCATTTTCATTGAAGGTTAGAACATTAGTTGTAACTAAATGATGACCAAAATAATTGCAGATTGGAGAACCAGTTTCCCATGTGGAAACATTTATCTCGCATGTGGCCTTAATCAAGTTTTAATAGCGAATTTCTGAAGACATCTTCTGCAACTGCAAATTCTGTGTTTAATTCTTGAACCTCTTGCGAGATGTGTACCATGTGGAAGTATAAATAATACATTTAAATTACATACCTTCTCAAGCTCCGTTGCACAGACAACAGACAACAGACAGAAGACAGAAGACAGACAGCTATGAAGTCGAAGTCGCAGTCTTTTTTTTTGTTGTCTTTTTATTGTTCTCCCTTGGCGTTTCTTTGGGCGTTCATTTTGCGCGGCTTAACCTTCGAGGTGCAAAATGTTTTTCTTTTTGTATAAACGAGTACTTATTTCTCTCTGCATACTCTACCTTAATGATGGGAATATTAGCTATGAAACTTTGTACTAGCCAAAGCATTTCAAACATTTTTTAAAGGCCCCAAAGGTGTTGTATATCTGAGCATTTCAGCCTAGCAGGCGTTCGCTCTCTTTTTATCCATTTGCGCAGACTTGTATAGGGTATTCGCAGTTCTGTTTAAGCTGCAAGTTCTCTCAGTTGTTGTTTTATTTTGGGGCCAGGGCGTAGCTGCAATTGAAGGACAGCAGCGGTGGCAATTTGAAGGCAAGCAAAGCAAACGGCGTGAGTCGAGCGAGGTGAGTCGCGTTTTGCAGCTGCTCCGAAATGGAGTTTCCAGTGGCACACACACAGAGGCCATTAGGCGTTCGACTGCACTACACACTTGGCTGCAATTTGGCCAAAAAGGCGGAGGAAAAAGTTGTCTCTGTTACCTTTAATTTGATCAATTTTTTTCGATGTGTTTGCTGGCCACTGGCCACGGCTAAGTCACGTTCCGATTGCGCTTTTAACCCGTTCGATTACTTCACTTGGCGCGGCTTCTTGTTTTTCTACTTGGTCGTGGCTTCTTTTTTTGTTGGCTGGCTGTTGCAACATGTGGCACCCCACAGACTCTGACTGGTTGCAATTGAGAGATGCTCCACGCACCGTTGGCCTTGTCATAAATCATTCTCGTTGACCTTTCTGCCTGCTCAATTGGCAGCTGTCCGGGCACATACCTGCAGTAAAAGTTGTGAAAATTCACCCAAAATATTGGCAACTTCTGTAAGTGGGTTTTTATGATGCATTCGAGTCGAATTTTTTGGTAATTATGGCCTAAACACTGGGCAGGTAAAAGATTTGCTACTCTGTGTTAAAAGTAAGAGTTGCGACTGTACTTAAGGAACCTTTTCAGAGAGATAAACATAAGGGAAATACAAAAGATTATTTTCCTTCGATAGCCACAGCAGTTGCTTACAATTAGCACTTACTTTAAGCCTCCTAATCACTGAATAGTTAATTGTTTTAAAGTCGAAAGAATTGCCCCATACCTAAGTTGTGTCCCCATGGGTGGGTCATTGGCCTGTTCGGGTGGTCGAACTTGCAAGTTGTCCAGTCCGACTAGTCTACGTTCACTTGAGTCTCGAACCTTATTTCATACATATGATGGACTGCGCACAGTGAGTGCGATAAGTGAGCGTACGCAGCAACAGGTAAGCGCTTCTGTCTCTCTCAGCTAGAGTCGGCCGCTCGCGCGAGTAGCGTTCTCTCTGGCGAACAGCTGTTGCACAGGTACGACTCTCTGTCGCTCACAAACAGCTGTTCGATCGGTTGGTAAGCCACAGCCACAGCCACGGTTTCTTCTGTGTGCAGCTTGGCTTGTGGCTTTCAGTGGCAAGCCGCCTGAGAGTCGAGTCGGACGCGTTCCATACACAACCGGAGTTAAATCCCAACATTAATCCGATCTCGCGTGCCCTCCCGCTCCCTCTCTCTTTGTGTACATAAATAGATATAATTGAATACATAAGTGTGCGGCGAGTATTTCGGGTTTGCAGTTACTACAACAAGCCATATGCTATATGCGCTTGAATGCCAAATTTAATTGCCGCCGCTCTTTGCATGTTCGACTAAAAATATAAAAACATTGGAAAAGTGCGACTTTCGTTTTTCCATCGACTTTCATTTCGTGCGCGCAGCTCAACGTTTCGCTTGCCATTGAAAAAAGTGTCAAAATAAAGGTGCTAACATATCGAAAATAAATCAAGTCAGTCAGTCAATCCGTCGAGCTAAAATATATAACATTTTGATTGAATTGTGCAACGTGTTTGAGTGAATTTATCGTGAACGCTTTTTGGATTATGGCCATCATGGACACCGCCTGGCGTTGCCGTCTGATGATCTTTGGTATCGTTTCCCTGCTGCTGGTGGGCGATCTCTTTGGCTATGGCGGCGGCATGAAGTCTGACCACAGCGATCCCCATTCGGTGGGCGTACGCAGCGCTGCTGCTGGTGCGGCCAGAGCTGGTGGCGGCGTTGGTGTCCCCACGGGTCCAGCGGCTGCGGCAGCCAGCAAGTTCCAGCAGTCGAAGAGCGCCGAAATCGATATAACCGAAGGTGAGTGGCAAATTAAATTATATTCTGCAATTCCCCTAACATCTTGGCATACGCTGGCTGAAGGCTCGTTTTTTTGGGCCTGTTGTATTTATTTTGAACACTAGCAAATACATTTTTTTCTGGGATTGTTGGGTATTAAATATAACAACAGATACCGAAATTTATTTACATCAAAATACATATTTAATTATTTATTTAGGTGTGGATGTTTAGCTAAATAATTCAGTTCATGGGGTATATCATTTTGAGCAGTAAATATATATTTCTGGCAGTATTTATTATCGCTAGAACAAAAGAAAATTAATTCACGCTAGCAAAAAGTCTTCTTTTTGGAACTTGGAAATGGAACACAGAACAAATTAGAGCACCATGAAATTAAATAGTTGAGGAAATAACTATGAAAATAATTGATTGTAAAAGCATTCCGTTGATAACAATTACCAAGCAAACTCTAAAATTGTATTGAAACATTTCAAAGTGTATTTCTATGTCGTTGCATTGATATTTTCATAAATGCCTTGCCATTCTTTTATTTTTGTTTCCTTCAATTATTGTTTGGTAATTTTTTGCATTGCAAAATTCAGTGAACTTTTGTTCGATTTTATTGCATATTTATATATTTTTTGTTTCTGTTATACAATTCGCTTTCGTATTTGGTCGCATCAAGGTTAATTTCGTTTTGCAAATGGAGACCTATTAATATGGGCCCGGAGGCACGTGTAAGCCCCCACACGGGCTTATGTTTAAGTATACTTTTTTCTTTATCATTTTTTTTAGTGTAGCTCGTTGGTGAAAACCGGAAACTAGTCAAGGGGTTCGCCAAAGTACGTGTAGAGATTAGTGGCACGTGGAGTGGCCAGAGTCTTACATTTAAATGCTACAAAAAAATAGTTATTATTTCGATCCCTTCTTAGTGGCGTTCCTCTATCAAGTGTAGTGAAAAAAATCCAACTGACTGCCTCAACATGTTCTAAAACAATTCCCTGAGCACTTCTAATCTTCCATGTGGATAATGTTTAGAGCTTTAAGTACCCCCAAAAAACATTACCTGTAGTTCAAATGTTGTTTGGCATATTAAACAGTTAACAGTTCAACAAAAGTTTCCATTAGCCATTACGCGGGGGTCATTAAGTTTTTTATTTTATTCCATGACTAAGTGATTTTTGATGACTGCCTATGGAGTGCTATGACTTCATGCTCTGTATGAGAACAAATCTACCAAAATTGTAGCTGTCTTAGGTACATTCTCAGTCCCTGTTTCCATCTCTATAACTTTCATTTGCCCTCGTTTTTGGGTTATTTGCCCATGCAAATTTGAAGCAAAATTATTATTCAACACAATCGAAGTTCATGTCCAACGCGAAGGTTTGAAGAAGACTCAACTTTCTCGATGATTTGCATAAATAAAACCAAACCGAACGACATAAGAGTCTTCGACCCAAACACATGTTGTGGCATTATGCAACGAATGCTCACGATTATAGGGCAACCCGGAAAAAGATACTCCAAACGCGAGTATGGCAGAGACAAGAGACAATAAAACTGAAATCGAATTAATGGAAAGTCAGAGAGTTCAGTGCTTGAGGTCGCGACTGTATGCAAACAGGAAGATAAAGCATTTGGAATGCATTTGCAGGTCCAGAAAGGTCGAAATTCAGTTTTAATATGGAATAAAAGTTGATCCATTTGAATATGTAACCATTATAATAATACTTCCTTTGAGTCTAGGTGTGCTTTGTTTGAAACTCTTCTCTAAATAATTCAAAGGGAGAATCTTCACTTAAGAGCGTAGAATTATGCCCAAACCTAAAGGAAAGATTTAACCGCAGGAGAATAAACCGCAAAGAAGTCAACCCAAAGAGGAATGAGAAGAAGAGGTCTCTAGAATGATCTGTCAATGGGTAAGGTAAGTTAGAAGAGAAAACCCTTAACCCCCGACAGACGCTCTGAGAACTGAAGCTGGTTAGTTGCCACCTTCTACGTGTACTTTGTAGAGCACTTCAACCAACTAACAAAAGGAAATATTACACCAAAACAGTTGCAAAAATAAGTAGTTCTTTGACTGTGAAACCCCTCGACCATTCCTCAAATTTCTTCGTTTAAATGTTTGTACCATCTGCTAGTTAATGAAGGTTTTGCTTTTTTCTTTTGTTATTTCTTTTGTGCTCTGTTGAGGTGAAAGTGGAAAAACCCCAGGCAAATAAACTTGACGCAATAAAACCCGTAGCCAGCAACAAGTTTTCGCTTTGCATGAGATGCCAAAGTGCTGATGGATGATGGAGGGAGGAGAGTATCTTAAATTGCAGCTCAACTTTCCCAGAGAGCCCAGCAGTTGATTAGGCATGATAGCTAGGCGGGTAGATAGAGCTGCTATATGTTAGCCATGGCTATTAACCCGTTGTGGGTTGTATTCCAAAGATCAGTTTAGTTTTTCTAACTGACCAACGCAACCAGGAAGTTGAAGAAAAACTTGACTTGATTTGTGACATTTAATTTATCGAACAGAACTAAGGCAAGTCCGCTTGGGTCTAGGGGTTTGGGTTTGGAAAATATTCAGACGGACAAGAACCGGTTCCATACGTAATCTTTTGCCACTGAAGAGTTGAAGTTGCCTCTCGGCTGGAAACGAGTTCAACGGAAATCGAGAGTGAGTGTTTAGGTTCCCTCTATATGATAATTATATTTTGGATAATTGTGTTAAACGGTCCGACCGTTCACTCTGCAACGCGCTGAGCACGTTCCCCCTCTTGTATCCGAATTTTTGCACTACGTGATTGCAATGCAGAGAGCAGAATGAATGTGCCACTTCAATTTGTATGTGTATTTTCATTCAATTACGTGCAATCGGAGCCAACAAGAAAGACCCAGAAACAGATGATTGGTAAAGAGCTCTGGGAGCAGGGCAATCCACTGCAGAGTTGATGAAAAAATCACTCAATGACCGACAGCTCGTTGGGTTTCAAGTCACTCTTCCCTTTGGTAGTCTGCCAGTTAATTTATATCCAGCCAAGTCCCCTTTCTAGATCCTCCTAAAGATAATATAAAGTAATGTTAGCAGAGTCTTCAATATTTTATTTGACTGCGTCAGATATTAATTTAAAGGAATTCCATTCATTTAATTATAAAACAATTTATTAGCTCCGAAAACCTGAAAGGCTACAGATAATACTTGATTAGCTAATTAACAGGTTTTGTTCAATTAGAGAACCCAAAAAGCAGCTGTACATATTTCAGTTGAATTTAATTTCCAGAATGCAAGCTGGAACATTATTTTATTGAAGTTTATTTTAATGGAGTTTCCACCAGACTTTTTTTCTCATAAACCCAGCAGGGATTAACCAAGAACACGCTTAAAAAACATTTAACATTGGTAGAACCCGATTTTTATAACCAACTAACAAACAATTCAGTCGAGTCATGCCCGACTGCACTTCCCAATGAGAAAAACTTGATAGCTGAGAACCCAAGAGGGGCCGCCCCGCAACATAAATTCAAAACGTGTTATCACAGCAAGCGTGGAGACTCGGATGGATTTTCACACAGCAGACAGCAGACAGAGGACAGCAGACAGATAGATAGGGTTTTGCATCATCGACGGTTCCGCATTCAAAAGAGTTTCCAACCAAAAACGTTCCGTGCCGGCTAAAAACATAATGGGAATGAATATTCCACTGGACGGACAGACAGGCGGACACCTCAACCGCACGCCGCACAAAATAATTTAATAATTAATAATAAAGTCAGTGTTTGGATGACTGAACAAATATTCAAAAGTAAAGTTCAACGCTTTGGCTTGGCCTTGTCCGGGGCGGAGGCGGAGGTGGAGGAGTCATTAAGAAAGCGTTGAACACAGTTTTTGCAACAGCTGATTGGGCGCAAAGGCAGGAAAATATTTGATGATCACTCAACCAAAAAAATACATAAGTAAACAGGAATAAATACGCGCTAGCAGCACTCTCAATTTCAAGTTGTATTTGTATTTGAATTTTTATTTTGAATTTACCCAGTTGTTGACGACTTTTTAAACTTGTTTAAAACGATTGACGACCATTTATTAGTCATTGTTTGGCATGCCAAAGTATTGTTTTTAGTCTGTTGATTACAAACGCTTTTAATATCAGCCCGCCCGCGTATTAGAATATTTTTGCGCAGTTCCCGAAATCCGAATTAGCCTTGAGTATGCCTAAATCCAAGGGGATAATTACTGTTGAAAAACTAATTTTTATTGTACTTTATTTTAGAGCACGACTTCAATGAGTTTTCAGCGGCAGCTGCCCTCAAGCCAGGCATGGCTGTGGTGACTGGTGCCAGCCTGAAGACCAAATCCCAGCTGACGGACACCATCAAGGAGTCCTGTCTGCCCAAAATGTTGTGCGAACTGGCCTCGAAGCCAGAGTATCAGCTCAGCGAGAAGGAGAGAGAGCTGCTACGACTGATTAGGTGAGTTGAGGGAAGGGAGAGGACATACATGACATATATTCGGGCAACAAAGACTCTAAATGTATGCAAATTTATGGACACAGAAGGGAACCAGTTGGTCAGTGACTTGCAGAAGAATTTGAATCAAGAAAAGTACAACAAGAGTGGTAGAATACTTACTAACAAAGAAGTCGGTAAATGAAATGAAATCGGTAAATCTGTACCCTTTTGTGTAGTGTTTCCCATCTGAGTCACATTTGTTGGCAGAACTAGACGAGTGTTTGATCAGAAAATTGCAGCTAAGGGCAACCGGTTCGAACCCTAAGTGAGTAATTTACTGAGTATTTGCGGAAACAGGTTCCCCCAGAGGGTTTGACTGATTGAAAGCCATTAACCGAAATTACTGATTAAAGTGCAGGACAGATAAACATACAAACAGACAGAGAGTGGCAGAGATCAACAGTCATAACCTACCTCACAGACAGGCTCAGCATAGAAACCGAGTCAAACTTTAGCTGGTAACCTCGCACTTGAGACGAAGGTGAGCCGAGACTCAGATGTAAAAAGCTTAGCCAGCATTTACACACTAAAACAACAGCATCAGCAAGGTGAATGGCATATAGGAGGCAGGCATTCCAGATACAAAAACTGACTACTGAAAGCGAAATTTAAACCGAGTCTCGCCAGCGGAGCGTGCAATGATAATGCCTTATTATAATATTTAACATTTGCTCAGTTGTTCTGTGGTTAAAACTTCCGCCTAACATTTGTTTGTGTGTTTTCCATCGCAGATCACCGACAATGCCCTGGATGATGAATATGCCGCCGAGCAAATGGTATTTTGCCGCCCACATGGGTGAACTGATGCGCCACACGGGAGACAATCTGAGCGGACCCATGGGCTGTGCCAATTTGTGGCCCAATTGCCCGATCAGCTCCAAGAAGCTCATGAAGCTGAGCTACAAAGTCAGGGTCTAGGCCCAACACGTGTTGTGATCTGAACTGCAAATCATTTGTCATTCTGTCTATATTCTGTTTATATGCTAAGTATTAGAGTTAGTTTGACCTCACCTCAGCTTTTGTACCATATGTTTTTTCACTGTCGCTTACCTTATAAACCCTTCGACCCATTACACCTTAAGTTTATTTAGTAAACACTCCCAAGGCATGACTGATGTGACAATAGAACTGTATAGAACAGAAGGGCAATCCGCCCTGTGGCTGCTGCTGTTAGCTGTGCGAGTCCTAGGCTTAGTCAAGTAGTTAAGTGTGATGTGACTCTAGTCACAGTCTTAGGCATAAGTTCGATGCTCCTGTAATTGTTAATAAATTACCATTTATTGTTCATTGATTTTACAGATTTACTATGTTGGGGCTTCCACTAATGACCGGTCCTCGTTCCACTTTTGTGCGCTGTCACCGTTGGGTGATTTGGGTTTGCTAATCGCTTCACCCAAGTGCAGCTCTCTCTGACTGCCTCGGAAGTGTTCAAAATGAACCTGCTGCTGACACTGAAATTGTATTATTTATAGAAATTGTTATGCAACGGAAGGTCGGCAACGCAATCAAATCATTTGCTTTCAGATGAATCATTCGTTTTGGACGCGTGTCGGGGCGAAATTTGATCGTGCTTCTAACATTTTTGTTCGGTTTTAAATTGGTTGCTAACATGCAATTGTCGGAAACTACATATAGGAAATATTTGTACACAAATTGGCAGAGAGGTTAATGCAAACAAAAGCAGAATCGAACGTTGGAGAAAATTGGTAGAAAATTGGTAGAAAAGCTACTAAAAATTATGCAAATTAATATGCAGCCCTGACGTTTCAATAACTATAAGAATAACGGACCTCTGGGTATGCTTTTTCCCATCAACTATCGTTTTATGCCCTTCGCAGCAATGCATCTTTGGCCTCTTTTCTAAGGCACGCCCGCAACGTACACGATGGTGTCTTCATACTAAGAGGCTGAGGAGAATTCCGACTACCAAAACTTAACCACTTTTTGTACATCTTTCACGGGACTTGTCCACTCTTTTGTTTAGCCCTCCGACGTTTCCATCCACATACTTTCAGGCGTAGTACAAAAATATTGCCCCCCTGCCACACACCTTGAATGCGATAAACACAGAAATTTATTGGTGGATCGCTCGGGCACTTTATATGCAAATGCAATGGAACCAATGACATTGCGCAAAACAAATTTAGAATATATTTCGCTTCTGTTTACAAAATGTGCCTCCTCGACGATCCATCGATTGATCGTTTGGGTATTCAAAGCACAAACGGGCAGAAAAAAAAGCATGCCATGGGAATGCGAGCGAAATGGCTGAATTATGACAAAACATATTGATGGTGGCATTAAAAATCACAGAGGGAATTATTACATTTAGACTGTCCGAGTGGATGAATCAGTCGAAGTGTTTGGTTGGGTGCCCTGAAAAATAAAAGAAATTCCAAGAGTGCCCAGAAAACACGTACAATTTGGCAACAAACTAGACAATAAATGCCAACAAATTGTGTGTAATATCAAATTGGGTCAGATTCGTTTAATGTACGAATGTACAAACATACATATATATGTATGTATTTATGTACTCATTCCACTCGTAGTTGTAGTTGTAGTTGTTACGCTGCTTGCGTGCCTTCAACTTTCATTGTTTGTGTCTGGCCCAAATCCATCCCGTGTTTGGCTCAAACTCGCAGGGGCACTGGCTCGCGCTGCTTGCTGTTTTTTGGCTCGACTCTTGACAAGTTGTTTTTGGCTTATGCAATGGGCCGCAGAGGTGCCGGATCGGATCGTACGCCCCGTTTCGGTTGCAGTTGCATTGTCCCAGACTTCTGTCAGCTGTCGGTTGTTTCTTTGCACTAATAACTTCCGCATTTATATTAAAAACAAAACAAAAACCTTCACCAAGTCCGGGTATTCCACAGCAGCAGGCGGGCAAAGCCCCATTTCCCAGTCTGCATTAATTAAATCCAATCATAATAAAGGCGAAACGCCAAACGGTAAAGCGAAAAAATAGTCTGCATAAAATGTAAGCCACAATTTTTGATTCACTGAAAGAGCCATTTTGCCATAGCGGTAGTTGGAGTGCCTGGAGTCTCTGTCTCCTCCATTCGATTGCATAACTCGAACGGCGTTGCCGTGTGGCCTACGTGAGTGGAGTCGTCAGAGGTTGTCCGACCAGTCTCTCTCGCTCTGTCTCTCTGGCTTGGCCAACTGACTGATTGAACCACTCTCTGTTGCAGTTATATATGGAGTAAAATATTTCAATTCAATTGATTTCCCATTAAGGCATGGGCCTTTCCTTTAGTTTGCTCACTTGAAAGTAAGAAATACTTTTCATTAGACAGATGAAATGGCTGTGCACGTGCTTCGGGTCAGTTCGTACAGCCTGTTTGTTGACTAGGCCCATTCGATTGGCTCTAAACGGTGCTAAATAGCTGGGCAAACAAATACCTGAACGGTGGGGGGATTGGCCAACTGTAGATCTGGTCATATGTGTGTAAAAACTTTAAGCAAGAAGGTGCTACGTTCTCTTGTGTCCAAAATGTTTGACTGGAGTTGCATGTAATTAATGCTCCCGTTCAGCAATTCTTTCCTCATTCAATCAGAGACAGTAGAGAAAGCTAACGGCTGTACTAAGTTCTCGAATCTCTCCAATGTTTGCTGAAAGTCTGTCCACATTTAATACTTATTGTTATTGTACCATGTTCACATTGTAACACGTGCCCGATGGCTCTTTACAGGGGGTTCTAGATCAGTACTATCGATAGATCTTTCAGCTTGTGCAATAAGCCCAGACTTGCAACATTTTCTTGCCACAGAAAGTGCCATATATTTCGCTCTGTGCCCAGTATGGCCAAAGTGTGCAAAGTGCATGCTCTCTGGGCACACTGTTATGTGTTTGTTTACAAAACCCGTTAATCCCGTTAAAAATTCAATTGTATGGCTAGAAAAGATCATTAAATGAAGACGGTTTCATTTTGTATTGCATTTTTGTCCCGCCGGAACGGACTTATCCAGTAATGTCGTGCTTTCTCCATGCTCCATGGCCTCCAAGCTCCATATCCACTCTGAAATAGCACAGTCCTCCTGCTTTCAAAGAAAATTTGAATTTTTAACGGTGTTCCTTTTGTAAACAAACACGAAACAGTGTACCCAGAGAGCATGCACTTTCCTCACTTTGGTCACACTGGGAACAGAACGAAATATATAAAAGAACATTTTGCGCTATTGCAGCTATGAGAATGAAATATTTGATTTCTACTTTTTGCTTATGCACATTTAATAATGAGTATTTTCTGCGACTCTTTGGTGTGTTATTAGCTTAAATACTATTTATGTTCTTCTGATTCATCAGCAGTTTTATCTGTAAAAGGGAAAAGCCTTAGTTTTAAGCTTCTAATATTATTATTATTATTATTATTATTACTCACCTGGAGCTGTATTTGTATCGCTTACAAATTCACACACGAAAAATATTGGGTGTGTGCTCAAATTCTCAAACCATGGTTGCTGGCATATAATGTGCTGCAGGACTTCTGGTGTTTCGTTGGTTATCGTGAACAAACGGAAAGAATAGTCGTATTTCGATTTCATTTTCAACTCTGCCGATTCACCCTCAATCGTATGGGCTCGAAGAATACGAAATGGTTTCTTGGCAGTGTGAAAGTAAAGTTGCACAGGACAAATATACAAAGACCAAAGCATTTTGAAAATGTGCTTTCAATGAAGCGGAAGTGCCGAAGCGCGGGATATGATCGATAACGAAGTATCGATCGAGAAGCTCTAGCAGTCATAACTTTTGAGTTGAAACAATGGCAAGGGAATACTAGGGACAGATCGAAGGAATGTATGGGATCTGCTTAGAGCTTTATTTATTTTGTAATCAAAAATGTCTTGCTTTATTCTGTACCAGCAGAAAACTGTTCTAATTTTTTTTACAATCATATTTAATTTGATACCAGCAGACGACAAGCTTCTGGATTATTTTCTTTTCTTCAATAAGCTAATTTATTTATTTATATTGATAATTATAAGCAAGTGTAATGATGGAACGAATGAGCAGTGAAACTTTTTTGGGAGAGGAAATGAGGGTATTCGAGTAAGCGCCGGATATAAAAAGCCTAAGGTCACACTGGGCATATATATTTATTTATTTAGATCAGCCACGATGGGAAATGTATTTTCTAGATTCTTGTAACAAGCATGTAAATATTCTAATCGCTTTCCATGCCAGCCCTGCTATGAAAATTCACTTTCGATTCGTTCCACTTGGGAATTCCTGCTGTTGCTAGTCGAACGCTTCAAACTTTTGACCCCAAGCCTACTCTAAAATGTGCACAAAACAAATTGCTTCATTAGCAGCCCCGCTTTTCTATATAGGAAACTTCGCACCTCTTCCCACATAGACGGAAATGGAGCGACCGGCGAGGCAGTAAATTAAGTAATTGATATGCAAGGCAACACACAGTACAAAAAAGAAGCGAAAAATTTAAGCAGAAATTCCAAAAGGAAAACGAAATGAGCCAAGTCAAGCCAATGCTAAGACATTTAATGAGAGTCTTAAGGTGGCAAATTTCATAACTTTTAATAATTACACAGACACTAAAAGAGCGACCAGAGAGAGAGGAGGACTAAGAGAGTGCTACAGTAAACACTGTCGGGCAATCGAAGCTGGTTTGGCTAGTTAGGCCTGTGCACGCACCTCACCGCTCCCCACTTTCACTTGTCTTTGGCTTCCGCACCAAAACTTGGTCAAAATGCAAAATAAACTTGGCCTGCAAAAAAGAGGAAAGAACGTCGGTTTCTATAGCGACTATGTGGATACCCAGTGATCAGACTTGATCATGTAATGGTCCCATAAAAGTAGATTCTCTTGGGTTTTTCCTTTTCTTGTGCTCCATCTGCTGGGTTGCCTCTTCATTCTGAACTCCTATTTAAACGCACAAAACATACCCCTTGTTACGTCGAATACCGTCGGCTTTACACCACAGGTGAATTTTACACCTGGTGTTTGGCCAACTTCTCTCTGTCTCTCTCTCTCTCTCTGTCTCTCTTTCTGTCTCCTCTCCATATTTTGTTTGCGCTTAAAGTTTTGTCTTTTATGTTGCGCTTCGTCGGCGCCAAGCGGATCCCAGTCGGTTCAGTCAGTCAAAGACTTTAAGCGCACCAAGTTGCCTGCCGCTTGGCCAAATCAAATCGTTTGCCCGCGGATCTCGTCTTGGATTATTACACAACTATTCCGGCAGTCAGTGTAGCCATGAATCTCCGTTATATTTGCACTGTTTCGCTGGTGCCCACGCTGTGCGTGCTCCTTGTGCTGCTGCTGGATTATGTGGAGCAGGGTCTGGCCCAGAATCCGGACCCGCTCTTCGAGCTGCCCGTCCAACTAGTCGGCTTTCCGGTCATTGTGCTCTCGGTGCGCCTCTCGCAGTTCGCCAGGAAGTTGGCCTACTCCCTGAGTCCAAGTAAGTGCGAGGTGTGGTCTGGGCGGGGTCAGCCCTCTCCCCTGCGCGTGAAAGTGTCTTGGAAATCAATATTTTTTTGATTACATTTCGGCTTTGGTTTCAAGTGAAAGTTACTGTGGTTATGTTGTGCATAAATTAAGTGTTTGCATTGTTGACTTGAGCGCAGAAATTTAATGAGTCAATTTACCAAATGTGGAGCCATCGAAAGTTGGATATTAATTCGAGTTTCTTTTGCATTGAAAGATGCATCTAAGTCTGCCTCTGAGTCAGTGCAATGTTCGTTCCGTGTTGAAATACTTTTGACACAACATTTCCATCTGCTCCTCACTGCTCTACTTCATTTAAATCAAAAACTTATCACCCGAACTCAAATTCAGATCATGAACTTGTCTCAGGGAAAACCACGGATGTTAATATTACATTATTTTGTTGACAAACCAAACCCCCGACATTAACATCATTCCAATGAGGGGCATTCGCCCGTTAAAGAAACCCGATTCGAGTTCGTGCACGTCCACTTAGGCGACAATTGAATAATCGGGTCAAGGCTGTCTGCCGGCTACCAAAAACCCCAACTACTGAGCAAAGCTGCGGCTGGAAGAGACCAAACCACAACAGAGGCGGAACCGTTAGCTTGTGCGTCGCTTAGCGAAGCTTTCGGCAAGAGAGAGAGGGAGAGAGAGAGAGAGCGCGGGATGATGATGATGAGCTTTGAAGATGCGTAACCAAGCGGAACACTGTAAAACTCTCTGCATTGCTTTGAACTCTTCGTTGAACTGTAAATCCACGCGCGGATGTAGTGGGAGAGTGAGAGCGGGAGGGCGCTTGAGTAATCAGCAAAGACAAAACGAAACTTACTCCCGTGGATAGCTGCATTTGTCATTTTGTTGCGTTTTGTTGTTCATTCATTCTCGTTTGCCACAGGCACCTACAGGTCTCGCAGCAGACGCGACATTGCCCACCCGCTGGCGCTGGATGCCGAGCTAGCCCAGAAGCAGATCTTGAGCGCATTTGGGCCACGGGCCTGCATCCTGGAGGAGCCGTGCCGTGTGCATGCGTCACGTGCCGCGGGCAGCGACCGCCGTGCGCCCGGCAATGGCAGAGCCAAGCCGCATGCTGCCTGGGCGGAGGTCTTGAGGTAGGTCCGGATGTGGTATCAGTCCTTTGGGTTGCTTTAATACCCTGCAAGGTTGGACAAGGCTTGTGTAACTAATGCAAATTTTTAGGTTTATGGTGGCATTTTACTAACTAAAATATTAATCCATTTAAGGTAAAATATTCTAGAGAATATTTTGTACATAAAAGGCGAAGCTTCACTGGCAGGTGTGCTTCTCATTTTAGGGTGTTTCCAGTGCGACTTCTTCCTACATTACCCACGAGTGTCTTGCTCCATTTGCTGCTCAAGTGCAGCGCTGACTTTATGGCTACTCCCCCGACATCCCCAAGCTGGCAGTAACAACTTGAACTTTTGTTGGTTCTGGTTCGCTCTCTTCCTCCCAACCACATCTTCGACTGAGAGTATCTCCGATTGCATTGCTTATTGCTACGCTTGCGATTTGGCGCTGCTGTTGTTGTCATTTGGCAAATGAATGGCTTGTTTTTAGCTTGGCTAAAAATGTTTTCCAATCAATTTTTATTTGTCCTTGTTGTCGCTGATGCTGATGCTGATGCTGTCTCCTCTCCAGATCCCTCTTCTTCTGCACCGATTTGCCCATTGTCATTGGCATTGCTAACTCATCTGTGCATAATTTAATGCATTTCCTTGCTGCCATGCTCCCTACCCTTCAGTTCTCTCTCTGTTTGAAGTTAAATGTGCATGTCATTGGTTTGTCTTTGGCTTTGAGTTTAGTTTTTGGATTTCAATTTGTAAGTTTACATAAATTTGTTCTTAACTTTTCCTGATGAGTTAGTTGCCCTCTGGCTCCCCTCCATTGTCATGGTAATGTTATGAGGAAGGAAATTATTTTGCCCGACCATCAAACGGAGCCGCCAAGGAGCTGCTGTGATTCATAATTAATGCGCTTGTCTCTTTGCTACTTCTTCTCTTTGCTCGGTCCGTTTCTCTTTCGAAGGGTATATTGTTAGTTAGGGACTCATTTTTGCAAGGAAAACGCTCTGTTTAGGTCACAGAGGTAAGGCTAGGGTACAACCACATTCGGTGCATTGCAGTTCCCTGCATTTTCATGCATTTTTTTTATTCGAGTTTATGCCATAAAAGGGCGGATACGGATGCGAATGCGAATGCGAATGCTTGGCATGTCTGACTGGTCAGTGATAGTAAAACATTTTTACTGTTGATTCCATTTGAGAAATATTTTAAGAGGAGCAAACAAAAGGCGAGATTAAAGAAAAGCTTCTTAGGGCAGGCTAGACCCTGGACCGTGTTCGTATAAGTAATATTTTGCCATGTTCGGGCACTACTTGCTTCTTGTTACTGTTGAAAGGGATTTTCCATTTTAATATTTTGTCATATCGCAAAAAGGTTTCCACATGCATCTGACATTTTCACACTTAATGTTTAGCCCCCGGTCTGCCCCGTTGCAACCCACAAATAAATGGCCAAAAGTTGTTTGGCCAACGTGTCAAGAGCAAATATTCAAAATTATTTTCGAAATGTTCGTCTGTCTTGGCAGCTACCCAGCTGCCTCCTTCACCTTTAGCCCAACCAACTCAGATGTGAGTCGGAGTCTGGCTCTGAGTCTTGCTCTCTGATGGTTTTTGTTTAGTTTTCGTTGCGCTGCAAATGTAATTGGCATTAGGAGAAGTTTTCTCTACTTTTGCCACGTTCCGGAGCCACGACAACGACAACGACAACAACGTGTTTTGTAATAATAAAATATGATTAAAGTTTTTGATTAAATTTATGCAAGTGCACAGTGGGGAGTGCCCAACACACCAGTTCTGTTTGTTCTGTGCTGTTCGGGTTTTGGTCAGTTGTGTCCCTGTGTTGCCACAGGGCCAATGCAGATGTGTTTCGTTACTGAGTTGATTAAATTATGCCATTGCAGACGTGTGAAATTTGAAGAGTCCATCTGAACGGACTCGCATAGGTGTGAAGAGAAAACAAAAATGAAAATAAATAGGAACGCAAACACACAAAGTAATCAGCAGGGTACACGCCCCAGGGGAGGATAAGTTTCAATGAAATAAATGGGAATATTCACATGGTTTTTTTTTCTTAAATATGTGTTTAAGAGTTGGGCTTAACTTTAGTGCAAATTTTAAGTTTAAAATTTGATTTTTGCATTGCAATTCTTAGATGATATTCGAGGCATGTTGGCACATCATTTATTTAAAGATATTAATTGTAATTAGCCTTAAATCAATGCTTACTAATCAACTACTGCTTGAGAATTGCTTCTGCCACATTGGTAACTAATGCAACTCACAATTTTCCACCATTCTTAACCTTCTTGGCTTTGGGTTTGGGTCTGCAGCAAGGCATTACCCTCTTTATAAGTAGTATGCAACCATTACACAAATAAGCCAAGTAAAACCCACACCATTCGCTCCTACATTCCCCCTGCATTCTCCACTCAGTTGGGTGGAAAATGGGGAACTGGGTGCACTCTGTTTTGTTTTGTGTACATATTACCCGCCTACTTATAAGTAATTATTTTTGTAATCCGCTTTTTGTTTCTCGACTGCAACAACCACCCAACCACTGCACAACCCAACAGCAACTACAAAGTGCAATCGAGCAACGATGGCGGGATGAAACAATGGTATCTGCTGTCGCTGTTCATCGGGGATGCGGTGCGGGATGTGCCGCTGTGCAAGCACCTGGCCAAGCGGATGCCCTGTCCGGGCGTTGGACCCCTGCCACCACCACAGCCACGCTGAGGAGCCATCCAGCCATACATCCAACCCACCATCCGGCTCCACATGAAGCTCTTTGGGGCGGAGCTGCCTTCTCTGGGTACTCGAGGAGGCTGGAGACTGGAGCAGGCTGAGTGGTGCGCCCGTAGTCAGTCACTCTGGACATCTTTGTTATACTCTCTCCTCACCATATCCACATGTATCTATGTATCTATGTATCTATGCTCTTTGTCCTTACTTCATTTCATCATTCCGTTGTACCTTAGTCGCTTTTAAGGGTTTTAATTTAAATGAACGTTCGCCGAACAGGCTTCGAGGCTCGAGGCTCGAGGCGACGTCGGCATGTGTAGGCGCTTAGATTTACGAGTAAGCAAATAAATCAACAAAAAAAGAAAAAACCAAGCAAAAATCATCACCAAATTGTGGCTACACCATGCTCGGACATGTCCAGGGAGACTCCATGCAACCGGACAATGCACAGCAACTACATACAAAAAATTGATACTCCAAAGAGCATGCAACAAAAAATTCGGTTGCATGCAGGCAGTGCCGTTTGCAAATTGTTGACGCAAAGCATTAGGCTGGATACCCTGCACTGATTGAGGGTCGCGGGTATGTGGCTGGAGTGTTGGTTATAAGAGTTCTAGGGTTGCCAGTGAGTTTCCAATGCTTTTGCTTGTATTTTTCTTGGGAAAACTTCTGCGCATCGTTTGATTTTTCTATTAAAAATATGTATTTACATTTAATTCCAATCAAAGATCAGTCTGTAGTCGTTTCAGTTTGTGTTGTTGCTTTTATTTCTACCTTTTCTTGCCAAAATACACAAAACCAACACTCAGGTCTCGCTCGGTCTCAGACTCCATAACCAGTGCTCCGGTTTGCCCCTTCCATGCACCCACTATTGTACACCCACCAGTGTTTCCCCCATTTATTAACCCAGCTGCATATGGTTTTGCATACAAACTGTCGTCGCTGTCGTTGCTGTCGTCTGTGTCGTTGCCGCCAGTGTCCCGAGTGCTGTAAATAAAATGAAACGACAGCCAGCAGTGGCAGTGGCAGTGGCAGCAAATGTTGCTTTGAGCTTTCGGTTGGCAATGACAACCCTGGCCCTCGCACAAGGGTATGCTGCACTTTTTTGTTCGTGCACTTTTCGCATTTCTGTGTGATTTTCGCACTGACAAACGCTCGACCATTTGGGAAAACGCTGACGGAAAAAAGAAACAGAAGCAACAGAACATGTTTTCTGGGGGTTTCCGCTGGGTACTGCCTTTGGGATAAGGGTATACACTGCTCTTGAACGATATTCAGGAAGGCTATGGCTTTCAGTTCTTAGAGAGCATAAAGTCGCAGAGAAAATAAGCATGTGCCCGTGCAAAACTTACACCTGATTAATGGGTATCTCCAAGTCGAAGACCACTCCGCAGTTGCTTGTCTCTTTCTTTTTTCTTGTTCCCTTTTCTGTTTGCGGGTTTATCACATTTAATTTTTCAAACATATTCCCGGGACGCTGCCGTTTTGCCGCTTGATTTATACAGCAATTCTCCGCTCAGAGCGTATTTCACTTGTTCTTTGATTGAATTGGGGTTTTCGTTTTATTATTAATAAATATGTGCACTCCTTTAAATTATTAAATATTTACAGACTTATGTGACTATTTGTGTGGCCTGCCTCTCAGTGGGGTTTTGGTGCGAGCAACGCCTTAGCCTTCGAGCCCTAGCCCGCCCTCAGGTAAACCTTGCTGCCATCGGGTCGTATGTAGTACTCATTGACGCCCTGCGAATTCGTCACGTAAATGTTCTTGTCGTCCTCGTATCTGGGCTTCTGACTTGGCCTGCTGCCATACCGATTGTCGCCGATGTAGTTCACATTGGGATAGTTGTACTGTGGAGCGGGAGGACCATTCGAGGGTTCCCCAAAGCGCACCGTACTGCTGCTGGGCATGTACTCGCCTTGGTTCAGGGTGTTGGGCTGCGGGTAGTCGCCCGCCTCCAGGCGGTAGTGTGCACCGGGCCTGTGCTCATTGCTCAGCACAAAACGATCTTCCTTCTCCTCCCTCCGATCGCTGTACTCGTAGCTGGGCGCATAGGTGGGTCGATTCAGTATCTTTCCTTTGCGTATATAGCGCTCATAGTGATCGGGGAAGATGACTCGTGCTCCTCGCTGGGGTGGCGCTGCCTCCTCGTAGACTGCATTCAGTGGATAGCGCTCGGGTGCATCCCGAAGTTGCTGTTCTCTCAGCTGAATCTCGCGGATACGTTCGACTTTGAGTTCGTCTTCTCTGACTCGTTCCGCTCTCAAGTGCTCCACTCTAATGCGTTCCTCTCGGATCATTTCTTCTGCCTCCCTTTGCTGCTCCTCCCTGTATCTCTCCTCATTAGCTGCCTGCTCGTCCAGTTCCTCGTTGGTATCCCTGAACACAATCCTCTTGCCGCGTCGCTTGTCCACACCGTAGTCCGCCTCATTCAGGCCATTGGGCAGCACTGCGCGCCAACCCTCCATGAGAGCCAAGTGCTTAGCCTGTCTGACAGCTCCATCAGCCTCCGCCTCCGCCTCCGCCTCCTCCTCTCTTTCCTGGGGAAATCTCAATTTGCGCTGGGCCGCATCGCGATTGAACTCGCGGATAATTTTACTCTGGTCGTTGCGCTGTGCTTCCGCCGGAGTGGCGTCCGGAAAGCGGATAGCACCATCCTGATACTGCTCCACCTCCTCACTCTCAATGTCCTTGAAGTTGACGACGCGACCCTCGTCCTCGGGAAATTGCAGCACTCCAATCAGCTCGGTGTGGGCCTGGGCGGCCTCCGCCTCATCGTCGTCTTGGAACTTCACCATCCTCCCCGACTGCGTGTCCAGGCTGTCCTCCTCGTCGTGAAAGTCGACTGGCATCAGGCTGGCATCATCCGTCTGAATGGCGCGTTTAATTTCCGTTGGCAACAGGCTTCTCCTTCGCCGCCTCCTCCTGCGCTGGTACTCCACGCCATTCAGGTACTCGGACAGTAGCTGGCTGAAGAAGCTGCCAATGCCGCTGGCAATGTCCGTGCTGGGCCGCTGCGTGGGTCGTGGTCTGGGTGCCACAGGTCGCGGTGTGGTGTACACCTGGCTCTGGCCACCACCTCCGCCTGTCAGGGCTGAGAGGATGCTAAAGAATGAACTTGCGCCACCTTCGCTCTGTTGCGCCGCCACCGGCTGCTCCTCCGGCTCGCTAAAGAACTTGAAGAAGCCCCCACGATGATTGTTCAGATAGTGAATGATTTCCATCTGCAAAAGAGAGTGGGGTTTATTTTTAATAATCATTAAGCCTGCTTCACGTCTGAGAGTGCAGTGCGGAGCTTACCTCATTCTTCGGACACTTTTCATAGCTCTGCAGGCAGCTGCGCTCTCCACCGCTGAGTCCCAGCAGGGCAGCCCGGCCATAGATGAGAGCGGGTGAGGCGACGGGAAAGCCAGTGAGGAAACTGTATGGAGAGGGTACAAAAGAGAAAGGTTAGAGAGAAAAATATCGGATAGGTATGTAGAAAGCGTGTCCCAACTTAAACAGAGCAAAACCCACCCTTAACTGCTAAGCCACACTGGAAAAGACAATCATTTACTTCACTCTGGCTACAAGCCCAACCTAAACATGAACTTTGCTGTAGAAAATAGTCTCTTAGGAGTTCAATATCATCTCATTATGTCTGTCTCTACACCCAACTCCTTCTTTGGCTTTACCCCCATCTGTATCGGTTATTGTTCAGGGTATCAGGGGGCAACAAACCTTCATCTCATTATATAACTAATGTGACTCCAGCTGCCATTGGATCTCATTTTGAGCTGCTTATAAAACTTAATTGACTCGAAGCCAAGAATTTTGGGGCCCAGACCAAGCCAAAGCCAAAACAATTTCAATTTACGCACGAAGTAGGAGGATGAGGAGTAGGAGATGGTCTGCAATGCAACGCAACCCCCTGGAACGTAGCTCATTTAATGGAACAATCAATATGGTTTCGGGACTAATGAAGTCTAATCCCAGTTAACGCTTCGGTATGGCAACACGATGCTTGAGAGTACCCACCTCCCAGCCCAACCCCAGACTTAAAATGCAAATTTAATAATATTTACTTACAACTAAAGCCCCCTGCAAACTGAGCCGCAACTCTCCCAACTCTCTACCCATACAATATTCCTTCCTCCCCCATTTACTATACCCCTTGTGATACTCACTTGGCTATGGCTGGGGACGTAATGAAGCCTGGCAATTGGCCACGTAACGTTTGACCGGCAATCATCTGGCAGAGCACCTTGGGCACACACTCCAAATCGTCGTTGCGTGCGATGTTCTCCAGGGCTCTAATGAGTTGTGTGTTGGGTGGTCGTCCCTGTTGAGGCTTCTGATACTGATGCTGCTGCTGCTGCTGCTGGTATCCATTGCCAGCGAATGCGCCGAGTAGACTGCCTAATGGGCTGGATTGTGATTGGGAGGCTGTGCCGCCACCTCCACCTAGCAGAAGGTTCGTAAATTGCGGTGCGTACTGCTGCGTTGAGCTGAACAGCGATGCCAGAGTGGCCAGACCACCTCCACCACCACCGCTGCCCGACGACTGACTGGGTCGATATGTCGTTGGCCCTGCTCCAGGACGATAGTTGAACTGCTGCTGCTGCTGGTACTGGTACTGGTTTGGGTACTGACTCGGTCGCTGTCCTAGCTGGGATTGCGGTGGCGGTATCTCACCAATTTGATACTCGTAGTAATTGTGTCCTGGTCTTGGTCCCTGTCCATGTCCCACTCCTGGCTGGGGTCTTGCCAGCGGCTCGTATTGATAGTGCGTCGGACTGGACCCTCCCAACTGAGACTGAGACTGAGACTGGGGTTGGGCATACGATTGGCTCGGGCTCTGGCTCTGGCTCTGGCCCTGGTAGCTGGGTGGTGGCCGCTGCAAATAATTATCAAAGTTGTTTGCATAATTAGACGTGGATGGTGGAGGCCTGGACTGGTGCTGGGGTCGTTGGGCCTCTGCTCGATTGTCATTGATGTCTTGGCGGTTGTAGAGCGGCCGTTCGGGCAGTGTTTGGGGCACGAAATTGGATGTCTGCTCGGCTGCATAGCTTGGCGGTGGGTAATCATGCGAATCGTATGAAATTTTATGCGACGCTGTGGTGGGTGGCGCTGGCAGCGCAGGCGGTGCTTTCGTGGGTCTGCGATAAACCGCCGACGCGGGGCTCTCATCGAAGACATAGCCGGGACGCTTAAGATAAACATCGTCCACAAATCCAGGACGTGGTCGCTGAGGCTGCGGCTGATGGCTGCCAACCAGCAGCGAGGATTGCACCGTGTAGACCTGATCGTCGTCGGGTTGTTCCCGCTGATACTGGATCACTGTGGGTGGAGTGGCTGTCTGCACATAGCCATAGTTCTGCTGGGTGTACGGATCCAGGTAGCTGACAATCGGCGTTGTGGGTATCGGCGTGCTGCCTAGCTGCTGGTTGTAGCCCCCCGATGACTCTTCGGGGAATGAGAACTGCTTGTCCATGGCCGCCGGTGACTGCTTCAGGGAGCTGGGAAACTGATGCTGATAGTTGGGCGCTAGATAGCTGGGAGGATACCGATTGAGTCCACCGCTGGGCATCACATCCGAAGGCGTAAACTCCAGCATTTGTGAGGGTCGAAAGCCCGAGCTGGAGGTGACGCGTGCGGAGATTTGTGGCGGGCCCTCCTTGGTGGCTCCCTCATTGAGCAGCGGCTCTGAGGGAAAGAAGTTTTTCAACTTTACGGAAATGCGCTGCTCTCGGCTGCAAAACAAAGTGGAGAGGTTCAAGCATGTACTTAATGTTCCTGGGGAATTTGCATAACTCACCCGACATCATCCACGCTGCTGTCATTGCTGTCATTTCCGTTTGCATTTCTTATGCACGACACGTTGCCGGCTAATACGATAATTAGAATTGCAATTTTCCACTGCATTTTCGGTGGAGCGGGAAATCGTCTCTTGATGCTACCCAAACTCTCGTCAGCGATTCATAAGCTTAAGGCAGCCAAAGTCCTTGCACGTCCTTTCGCCGACTGCAAGGAAAATCATAATACTCATAAAAACTTGCTGTCAACCGGCAAGAGAAAGAAACTCGCGCGCGACTTTTGCTCGACAATTTCTTGCTACATTTGCACATAAATTTATAGATTTGTCTACCCCGTCCCGAGGGATGCACATTTGCATTCATATTAATGCAATTCTCACGTGCTCGATGGGAGTGCCCCATACCACCCTTGCTCCTCGCAACATTTGTTTAATTCCGCTTTTTATGATTGCGCCGTGTTTATGCAGCCGCACGACTGCGACATAATATATAATCATATCCCATCATCATCGCAGTCTCTGTTTCAGTCTCAGTTTCAGCCTCAGTCTCAGGCTCCTTGCTCAAATTATTCGTATTATTGTCAAGTTTTATTTGGTTGGGGTTGGCGTTGACAGGCCTTAAAAGTTTAATGCGTGCAGACTGCATACAGTTGCTGGGTTTATTTTAATGCTCCAAGCAGTTATAGCAAGTGTTGGCTGTTCTTTCTTTTGAGTGACTCATGGCACTGACTCTACAAAGAGCTGAGCAATTCCCTCTTGTATGGGTCCATTCTTTTTTCTCCAGTGAAAGTGTGGCTTTGTTCTTTGTCGCTAAAACTCACTCGATCATCCGTTTATTGAATTGAATCTTTGGGATTGAGCACACACGCATTTCGCCTTAAAATTTCACCATCAATTATGCACAGCTCTTCGGGGCTCTGTTTACTGTGTCTCATTTAGCGATCTGTTCGAACCGCATTTACATTTAAACAGAGTCAAGGTTATTGTGTTGTTTTTTAGCCCGTGGAATACTACTCCCTACTAGCGATGACGCACGGGGAAGTTTCGAAACGACTCAAAGTCGAAGCTAAAGCTGACTCCCTCCCAGTCTCGCTGGCAGCAGCAGCAGCAGCAGCAGCAGCATCTGGGCTTACGCTAAGGGCTACGAAATTTATTATTTATGTTTTTGTGTCATACAAAAACGACTATGCCAAATGTCTTGTTGCATATAAAATTTAAATTCCTGCAGACTGGCAACAGACTTTTCCCACAGCTTTCCCACACAGATGTAATTGCAGCCAACAATTTTATGGCCCCATCCGTACGGATGCCAGCATTGGATAGGGGGTGGAGTGCGGGGAAGGAAACATTCGAGCAAGTACTAGAAAATTGCATTTGCCGAGGAGGCAACAGAGGGTGCCGCACTAAAAGGCAAAGACAGAGGCAGCAGCATCGAGCATCGAGCATCGACAGACGTCAGTGGAAGTTTACAGCAAGAAATGGCAGCTAATTCCAGTGCAGTGCAAATGCAGCAGGTGCAAGGATCACAAAACTGCTCCGGTGTCGTTGCCACGCACAAGGGAACACGCCTGTGAGCCAGCGAGGAGGCGGTGGCAACACGAAAGGACACTTTACGCTCGAGATGCGTTGCCCAAAATTGTGCGGGCACAAGACGAGCACGGATACGGTTGGGACGTGTTGGGAATTCTTCCTTTCCAGCTTGTCAAATTACATAATCCACTCAACACTGGGGGGAGCGCTGCCACTGCCAACTGTCACTACCCCTCCAATTAGCCTTAATGTCCAGGGCGTGCTGAGGTTCGATTTGAGTGTCTTAGCTTCATCAGAAAAACCTTCAATATTCCACAATTTAAGACAGTCCCAACTGGCAGGAGTCTTCGACTAGATTTGCATAAAGTTATGCCTAAAGTTGCCACACTCAACACGAATACAATCATTTCTTTTGATTTGTTGCTGTAACTCTTGTTTTTTGCGCAATTCTCTTCTGGCAACGCAACTTTCTTTTCTTTTCTTGGCTCTTCCTGGCTCGCTGAGCTCGGAAATTGTCGAGACACAATTGCGACGCATTGTTTGGCTTTTCAATTGCGACATCTGCGGATGGGCTTTGATTTGCACACTTTCGGTTTCTACGCTGCGGGCTTTTCCCCGCCACTTACTCACTGCACTTTGAGCCACTCTCTTCACTCTCTTCTGGCTGCCACCTGGGCGAGTCTTCCGTGCGGCGGCCGAAAGCAGGAATGAAATCGAAACTACCACAAAGTTCGGCTCTGTGCAGCTCGGCTCGGCTATGGTCTACTGGTTAACCGATACAAAAAAAAGTGAACTCGAATACGAAACGGGCGAAATGCGCATGCGCCAGCGACGTGTTTTCGGTTTTGAGTGCGGCGTTCGTTTGACACGCGACTCCAACGAAGAGCATGCGCCAAGCCATGGCTCGAGTGGAAGTTTGCAGCCAGCAGCGGCTGGGCTTGCGCTTTTGTTAGAGCGAGACAGCGAAACAAACCCGTGCTTGATCAGGAATTAACGGTGAAAGAGAGCTGGCAGGCAGCAGAGTTCGATGAAAGCTCATAAAGAGGAGAAGTTTGCTCAAGAGAAATGAGAAAGAGAGCGAGAGTGAAATGTGCGAGCGCAGAAGTGGTGGTTATTGAAGGTCAATGGGAGAGGAGAGGAGTTCTCAGGTGGAAGGATGGGAATATGTGAAACAAGAAAGTTAATGAAAATATATTTAAAAGACTGCAAGAAAGGATAAGCAGTGGCTCTTCGGTTTGGCTTGGACTTTGGCCTACAATTATTTATTTATCCTACACTTATTTATTTATTATTTATTTATAAATATTTCCAAATTATAAAAGCACAGAAGATGTCTCAAAGATCTTTCACTGAGCCCAGTATTAGTCTTTATTGAGTAAACTCTTAAGTTTTTTATTCTCTTTTAGCTCCTCTCTTATTGCTCTCTCCCTCTCTTTTGACTCGTGTTCATTCAACCTTTGCCCACATTATGTTATTAATTATACCTCTATGTATGTTGGCATTACACCGACTAATGGGAGTATTTGTTACACTTTTGCGTGTGAGAAATGCCGAGTACAATGAGCATTTACAATCTACAGCTGTCTGGCTGTCTGGCTGTCTGCTGCATGTCACTTGTCCGGCCAAATGGCTTAATTATAATGAGCCAACAAGCAGCGGCGAGCCGCGAGCGGCTGCAAATTAGTCGTCTGAGATCCGCCGAGTGAAAGTTGAAGCCCAAAATATCGGGCTAACAACGCGACTAACAAGCCGCAGAGCAACCCGCTCAGAGCCCATCTGAAATTGAAACTGAAACTTCAACCTTAAGCGACTTGAGTTGAGTAATTTTCTGCTCTAGTCGGTCAGTAGCCAGCCCCCCACGCCGCGCCGCACCGCGCTGCTTTCTTTTCCAGCTGTGACTGCTGGGAGCAGCGGACGTAATAATAATTTACACGTTTTATTGACTCGGGGGTGCGCCTGTCTCTTGCCTCTTGCCTCTGAGGAGCATGAGGTAACCTAGCCTGGATGGCAGATGCTGTGCTCTGTCTCTGACGGTCAACCGAAAGGGAAACCACAGCCAGACCGAGCAAAGACTGTGGGCCGTTCCATAGTTCCTGAATCTATGCCAATGTCTGTCATTCAACCCATTTCATTTTGCAGCTTTTTCGTGGTCTTGCAATTTGTTTACATTCGTCTGAGTTATGCAAAGCGCGAAATGCCGTCTTTGGGCCCATGATTCATGATTGATGATTGACGAACGGCAAAACATTGATGCCGAGCATTTATATCCGCTTGGCTCGTGGGCGTGCTGAGGTGTGTTGTGTGACCATGAAAGGTCGCATTGGGTTGCCAAAGGCCGTTGATTCAGTCGAAGATGGCAGCTCATGAAATTCACAGAAAAATACATAAGATTCCACACACTTGGGGGTTATAAATATTTATTTAACTATTTTAATATGCATTTTATTTTAAATTAATTATTCTGCAAGAAACGATATCAAAATATGGCTTTCATTCATACAATTCTCACTTATTCAGATAGCAGAGTGTGACCAGATTGAACGGTAACACTGCTCAATCAGCTGTTTTTTGTTTACAAATTAATTTAGTTCCAAGTGCTCCCTGGGTTTTTTTTAGGAAATTTCCAGCTGCAGGCCCTAAAAACATTTTGACGAGCAAACTTTTCGTCAGTTTGAATTTTAGAATTGAAATTACTTTGATATTTACTTTATACTCTGATAATAATCCAAGTGCCCCTTTTTTTGCAGTTTCCCCATGCGTCCAAAGGAGCATCCCGATCTAATATTTGATACGATACCCAAGCTCTACGAGAGCACCACAAAGGTGTTTCTGACGAGTCTCAGCCAGGTGCCTGAGCAGCTGAAGCCGCCGCCGCAGAAGTTCTGCCGAATGTACACAACCCGGCCACTGGCCGATCAGCTGTTGCTCCACTTGGAATGGAAGGGGGCCAACATTTCCGAGCAGGACTTTCATATTGTGGAGGATGGCAAACCCTTTCAGCTGCGCCTCAGCGATGGCAGGCGGCTGGAGGCCATGCTCTGTGCGGGGACTTCGCTGGGCAACAGTCTGGTGCTGCTCATTCGGAAGCTGCAGGGCGGCAAGCTGCTGTACTTTTACTCGGCAGTGCAGCAGGACGATCTGTGTCAGGTGATAGCCAATCCCGTGTTCCACTCATGGATAGCGCAGGGCACGGAGCTGCTGTACCTCAACCTCAGCGGTGCCCATCGGCCGCTTGTCCATGTGGACTACGATGAAGTGGCGGCGGACATCAACAAGTTTCACAGGGAAAAGAACTGCGTGGTGCGCCTGAAGCTGCCCCACTGCGGGTACGAGCCTCTGGTGCGGCGACTGGGCCACACTCTGCTCTACGGCCACATTCGACTGATGGGGCAATATGCCAACAGCTACGCGGCACTCAGCAGCGACCTGCGGCGCTTCGAGGAGCCCGACTACATGGTCAAGGTGCACATTTTCGCCTCCGACGATTTTACCGTTCTGACCACTCAGTCCGAGCGCTTTGCTCTCCTGCCACTCGACTTGCTGAAGTGGTCGCCGCAGCCCACGCGCATGAATCTCATACAACTGTGCAGTCTGCTGCGGCCACAGCACATCCAAGGCATTGTTCCCTACCACGCGACGGGCAATGTGCCACCACCGCCGGAGTATTTGCAACGCTTCAGGGCATCCTACTCGCCGCAGAAGCCCAATGCTCCGATGCGAGGCCCAGCGGCGGCACGGAAACAGGCTGCCAAGAAGGTTGATCGTGTCATTCGGAAGAAAGGTTTCGATTTCTTGAGCGATGACGATGACGCCGATACGACCGACTAGGAGTAGATGGGCGAGTAAAGATTTTCTGTTTACTAAAACATCTTTTAAAGCATTTATTTATTATTATTATTAAACTAAGCTTACATCTCCTTTGGGCACACTCTCAGCGCCACTCTGCACTCGTTCGTTCTTCAGTTCTTCAGCCTGCTGAAACTTGTCCTAAAATTAATAAACATCTAAGTGCTTGCTCGTTGCGCACTACTCACGATTTGAATGTACATTTATCCATCATTTATTCATGCATTTAATATGTGATACCACTGCCTTTGCCATTGGCTGCAAGTTTGCGTAAAAAAGGTTGTTAAAATGATTATGAAATGCCTGTTGGCATGCAGACGTAGACGTACATCAGAGTGCTCCATCCCAGTTCCCCTTTCAGTTCCAGGGACAAATGACCACTTATCAACGTGTAATGAAATATGGTGCATCTGCTACCATAAAAGACAGCCATCCTGTATCCCTGTATAGTTGGCGCCTTTTGTCCGTGTCCGTGTCCTGTCCGTGTCCTTGTCCGTGTGTTCGGCTTCCGGTCAAGCTTTTGTCGTGTGTGCTTTGGCATCTCATATGAATTATGATGATGGGGAGGACCCAGATCCCAGACTGTCCTCTGTTCTCTTCTGTTGGGGAGCTCATTTATTACATTTTGGCTTTTTGACAGATTGCTAAGCGTAGTAACCGTTTCCGCACTAATTTCCGTGTCCTGCAACTATTCGTTGTCTGGTTTTTGGGCACGACTGAAGCTGCTGGCCCATCTCCACCATTAAAAGCCAAAGCAAATTACTCATCACATCAACGGCCAGGTCCCCAGCATTTGCTTTTTATTATGTATGCCATGTAGAGGGATTTTAATAAATCGTTTGCCTTCATCTACGAGTGTCCATTCATCTTTCGTTTGCTCTTCCCTTTCCATTGCTTGTCGACTCTCTCTTGGCTTTTATTAGTTTGTCAATAAAGTGCCAAAAGACCTTGATTATGATCGCCATATATTGCCATCCGTCTGAGCTCTCCAGATGATGGCCTCCAGGCTACGAATATTTACGAGTTTGTCCAGCTTGCCAATTCCCATATCATTTGCCAGATATGAGATTACTCATGTCCTTCCGTTCGCCATCCTTCTTAACCTTTTTGCACCAAAGACACACCAGACCATCGTCTTCTGTGTCATCTGCTGTGCTGTGACACAAGTTTATCAGTTTTCAGAGATGAGTAAAGTTGCTGGGCCTGTACTGAGCAAACAAAGCCTGAAGCAAATACTTTTCATGTTAGCAAACCTTTGCACAAAGTTGATAAAAATGTAGCTAAAGAAGTTGCCAAATAAAAGCAGAATCGGATAGAAATTTCACGAATTTATTGTGCTTAGAATTATTTTATTTGAAAGGAAATAAGTAGAGTTTATTAATTGAGAGTTCATATTTATAAATGCATAGAACAAAGTCCCACATAATCAGGAAAATGATCATAAAACCTCCATGATAGAGTATGTTTATCTTTAGGGTATAATTTTCAATATTTTATCTCATCCATTTCTAAAGCCCTTACATAGCTTATTGCTCTGTGACTTCTTCACCATCGTGTGCCCGTGCGCATCTCTAACTCAAGTAAGCAAACATCTGAAAATATTTGTGGCAGATTTGTGTTGCAAGCACATGTACATATACAACCCCCAAATACTGCAGGGTGTGGGTGACAAGTTTCTTACATTTGTGTGCATGTTTCAAGAGCCACTTACATACCTGTACCTGTACCTGTAGCTCCCTTGTTCACCCATCGAAAGATTTTGTGTCCTCTGTGTGCACTTTGTAATGAATTTTTAATGCAGTTTCTGCTGCCCCTGAACATTGCACACACACAGAACACTCAGCGGAGGAGTTGGGTCTGAGGCATGTTCCCGCCTAATGAAATTAACCTTTTCTTTCCCTTTCACTTGGGCGAAAAACAGAAATAAGTAGATGCGCTTTATTTGTAATTGAATTACTTTTAAGTGGCTTTCGAGTGGCGAATAGTTAAGCAGGACACAATTTAATTAAAAACCTATGAAAACAGAGTTGAGATGAGATGATTTTAAACCGTAATTTAATGGCACCATGAGCAGATTTCATATTTTCTTGTATTTTAGAGAGAAGAATGTTTGAAAGGAACTTGTCAAGGCTCATAAAATGTTCTGAATAGTCCGAACATATTTTAAAATTAATCCCTTTCGAACATTTGTCGTAAATTTAAAAGAATATTTTATTAGTAACATTCCGTCTTGAAACCAATTTTGCTGTTATGCCATAAATGTCTATCAAACATCAAGACTTTATTGAATAGAAAATAGTTTTTCAAGCATAAAGTAGTTGTTTCCACAGTTAATGAAGTTTCATTAAAGCCAAATTGCCTATTAAATTATTTGAATAATCTCCTAATCGAGGGGTTGGAGTAGTGCGTTGAGGGTTTCTTCTGATAATAAAATCTGGCAATGCATGACACAATGTCCTGCCCCCCCCCCCATACCCCACAGTGTGGCAGCCCCTTTTGTTTATGGCCGTTGGCAGGTGTTGGGCCAAGAAGTAATTATCATAAACTACAAGAAGATGAGAATACAATTGCGATGGCGGTTGCTGCTTTTGTTTTGTTTTGTTTTGTTGCGAAATTTAATTGATAAATGGAGCAGGGAAACCCCATTTATTAGAAATTACATAATAATTTAAGATATTGAATAAGTGAATATATTTCTAGGATTCCATCAGGCAGCTTTCCAAATCTGAATTCACAGAAAGAGTTCGTTGTGTTCGCTATTTGATATCCATTCATCCATGGCGGACACACGTTCGGACACAGATTGCATGGAAATCGCAGTTTCAAATTAAATGTACCCTTGATTGACACTTGCATGCGCCGCCCCGGATTGTAGGCGGAAGCGGATGTCATGACTGCCAGAGAGAGAGAGAGAGAGGGGCGGAGCATTTGCAGGTTAACATAATTGCCGCCCAGCCGCGGCCGTCATCATTATAATCGCCTGCCCTAAGCCGTTAATAACACATCATTTTTGTGACACGACCCACGTGGTTCCCGGTTTGCCCGGTATCCCGTTACCGAGTCGCGTGTCACCTTGGCCGCAGGAGCAACAATTATGGCCATTTAATCCGCAACCACAAAAAGGGAAAAAGGAATTGAAACTACAAATTGGTTTAGGCACTCGCCCGGGGGGTTATTTTTCGGCCAAGTGGCCAGCAATTTCCATTTGAATCACACGCACCGCACTCGCTCCACTCTGACAGCAGAACGGGGGGGTGGTTTTTCCCAATTCAAAGACTCTGTTCTTTTCAATTTATACTAGTTTATTTCGTCTCATGAATCAAACCAATCGTTTATAGAAAGGAGTTTTTCCTAGGCAAGTATGAAACTTTGAGAGTACTTTTACAGACCACTCCCAGCTGGAGTCCCGTTGAGCCTGACAATCCCTTGCAATCGGTCCGTGGTCAGTCCATAAAGTGGATCTCTTCCAGAACGTGCACATCAATGTCAATGGAAATCCTGGCAATAGTCTTCAGTCTTTCTACGGTCCAGAATGTGGTAAGTGTGTTCATAGAGTGCCTCTCATTTTTGCTCTATGATTCTGATATTCTGTAATTTCATTTCAGTGCCAATATTAATTCGTGTGCGAATGCAGCTTCGGCCTAGAGGAGAATCTTAACAAACAGATCGGCCATCAAAGACGATTATGATTGGGAAGTCCTGCAGTCCCAGAGATCTTAAGGACAATCTACAATCGGATAAATTAATCTCTATCTTAGAGATAACCTTCAACGTTTTTGAAGTATCTTTTGGGGGCTGCTTTTGACCAAAAAAGGATGGCATACTTTCAGGCTGAACTGATCTCAACCACAAAATTGCGTAAAACCGCCATATCGTTGAGTCCTTGGTGTCCTTGAAGGATTCAAACGTTGCAGGAGACTCTCCCGCTCAGGATGAGACGGGGCACGTCCTTATCCGACAAGAAACACTATGGCATTATCCCTAATGTCCTTGCATCCAAAAGGATTGCAAGCGATCGGGGACCGTGTCCCGATTCCGAGGAGGTGCGCCATGTCTTGATCGTCCTTCAAATAAAGGATAAAAGGATAAACAGTTTGTCCTGTTGTTGTTGTCGATTTATGTCGTTGCACAACAAAAGACGTTTTTGTTATTGTTGTACAACAGCCGCAGCTTTGCCGCTATCACTACGGCCAGTTCTGGAACTAAAATGGCACAGATCACTACTGTAATTTTTGTGTAAGGTAAATTAAGAATTTGCACATCAAAAATACTGTAGCATACTTTTAGCTACTTTTCTGTTAAACAATAAGTTGCGGTTTCATAGCCGCCAGCTTTTGACACAGTGAAAAAACCTAAAGCAGCTACTTCCTGCTGATTTCTGTTGGCCTGGTACTCGGTCTAAAAATTTGCATTTGAGTGAAGCATTTTCAAGAGATTCACGGATTCTTAGTTTCAGAAGTGGCCGTCTTGATCGCTGGGGCGCCACTCTGCAATCGAAGTGGTTGTTGTACAACAATAACAAAAACATCTTTTGTTGTACAACAACAACATAGATCGACAACAACAACAGGACAAAACTGTTTTGTTGTTTTATCCTTTATTTGAAGGACGATCAAGCCACACCTCCTCGGAAAAGGGGGACACCGTCCCCGATCGCTTGCAATCTTTTCGGATGCAAGGACATTAAGGATAATGCCATATTAAGGATGTTTTCTGCTAGAATCCCTACCACGCCATAACTTGGCTGTATCCTGTCGGATCAGGACATGCCACACCTCCTCGGAATCGGGAAAATGTGCCCGATCGCTTGCAATCCTTGGGTGCAAGGACATTAAGGATAATGCCACTGTAAGGATATTTTCTGCTAGAATCCATACAGAACGGGAGAGTCTCCTGCAACGTTTGAATCCTTGTAGAACCCCAAGGACTCAAGGATATGGCAGTTTTACGCAATTTGGTAGTTGAGATCGCTTCAGCCTGAAAGTATGCCATGATTTTTTGCCCAACAGCAGCCCCCAAACGATACTTCAAAATCGACTTGTTCAATTTTTATTATTCTTCTTTAAGCCGCCATAACTCCGTCATTCCTCATCCGATCTAGCCGTGCGTCCACTTCCTGTGTTCAGAATAATGTCCCTGATTTGACAGAGTCCTTTGGGTCAATGATCAAGGATCAAGGATTAGCTAAATGCCTAGGCCCAAATATACATTGATTTCAAATTAATTTTAAAATGTTTTATTTATTTTTTTATTTTTCTTTTTTGATTGTATTTTGTTTGTTCTGTAAATCTTACATGTTATATTATGCACTCAAATGTACGAGTAATCGTTTCTATACAGATAATGTTTGATGCTTAATTTGTCTTATGAACATATTCATGAGATCAATAATGATATTATTTATGCATATTAAAATATTACAGCATAATATGTAAAATGTACAATTAAACGAAGTCTTGCGCTTCTTTCGAACACGAAACAAAAACAGAATAATTATTTGCTAAATTGAATTGAATTGACAAATTGCTGAATTGTTGAACTTAGGATCAAGCTTAGCATAACTAAATTCTAGTATGTATAATATGTGTGTGTGTGTGTGTGTGTGTGTGTATAATGTGTTCGCAGACAACTGTATCTGTCACTGTTTTGGCACCAAACAAAATTCTATACAAAAATGGCATTTGATTCTATGATTCGAACTGCGCGCTATGTACAGGGTCGAGTAAAGATACTTAAATTTATACAAACGGATCAAGTCGCATCGGGTCAAAAATATAGTTTGCTTTTGCTTCTGATTCTGCTTCTACTTTCGTTTAACTTTTTGTTCCAGTATTCATGGCAGGCCAAAAAATCAATCATTCCATCATGACTTCTGGGCCATGCGAGGCCACAAAACTTTACCGAGATCATTGTGAAAACTAATTGGCAATGAACCAGAGGAGGAAGACAGGCTTCCGCCGGTTTCCGGTTCATTTGATGCAACAAATTTACAAAAATAATTTTTTCATTTGGTTTTTTGGAAGTGGTGTGTACATATGTATGGTATGTATGTGTGTAGTTGAGAAGTGTGTGTTCTATTTTTTTTGTTGAAGGTGTGTGTGTGTGTATCTAAGGCTAGATTGGAAATGGGCATGGATATATCTGGGGTCTGGGCTATCGCTTATGGCTACACAGAATAATATTGCTTTAGGTATAATTATGTACAAAATAAACGCTTGAAAAACTCACTTATATCTACCTTAAACGCTCTAGAATTTAGAACTAAAACGCTTGGCGAACTTAAGCTTAGACTTTTCTTACATCTCTAACTCTTGCTTTCCGTTTCTCTCTCTTTTTTTCTCTATTTCACTTTTCATTTTCCTCTTTTCTTCTCTTATTTTGTATTATATTTCTTTTCTCATTGTAAAAACTGTGTATTGTATAAATCCATGAGATCAATGCGATTTTTGGGAATTGTTTTTACTTTTCTTTTGATTTTTTTTTTCACTATTTTCGCTTTTATGTTCACGTTGTGTATTCAATTAGCATTGAAACTAGCCCGGAAAATGCCAGCAAAAGCGGAAGACTAACCTCTGAAAATGGTTGGCCCGATTCTTCTCTTTCATTTGATTTCCTTTTTTTTCTTTTCTTTTACTTTGGCTATCGTAGGAGATCAATTTCCATTAATTTCCATTTTGGGAGAGATCATTTGTGTGCGTGTGTGTGTGTGTGTCCAAAAAAGATTGTTAGAGAATGGACATGGCCGTTTTTCAGAGGACATTTCCCCTTGAGCTGGACATTTACCGGACTCTGGTGGAGCTTAAGTAACTAAATTGTGAGACCAATTTGAAGACAATGATGAACAAATGACAAAAAAAAAAACATAAATCATACGAAATTTAACTAAAATAACATGACATAAACCGTAGACACAAAACATCACAAAAATGGCATAAAAACTATATACAAATAAAAAAGAACTAACTTAAACATTGCTGTTGGTGTTTTTTTTTATGATCTTTTTCTCTGCGTTTGTTTTTTAACAATTAAAGCTAGGCGGCGTGTGATCTTTTTGCTTATGCTTATAAATTTCTACTAGTTAAACAAATATTTAAAATATATTTATGTATAATTCATTTTTCTTGCGATTCGAAATCACAAAAGCGAAGACATTGAAATTGCTTCGGGTTGGAAGAAAATGCAGGTGGAATATCAGATAACTAAATGCAAAAACGAAAAATCGTATCGAAAGTGTATCTCAAGAATTGTCGGTTTTTCCTTTTTTCGTTTGTACTTGTATAATTTGTGTGTTATAGTTAAGTGTTCAAAAAGTTGTACAAAAATACATGTGTCTATGTACTCGCAATAAAAAATATGCTCTAAATTCTTAGTCACTTGTTTGCCAGTCTGAGAGTTTTCGAGTTTATTTTGAGCAGTTTTGGAGGAAATTTCTGTTCCTGTTTCTGGAGATACAAATGTACAAATGCAAAAGTTTACCCTAAACAGATTGAATATATATTGTTCTTGTGTCCCGTCAACCCTCTTAATTTATGTATTATGTATGTATGAATTTATGTATATTTAACAATCGGTTTACGAATTAATGACTTTCTGCTTTCAATAAATTCGTTGCACTTAAGTTACGGTTTCGCTACATCTAGGCATAGATCGATTTAGATAGCCTAAATACTAGCTGATTTCACTATAGATCATTCGTTTACACATATTCACGCATCCCCAGATGGTTCATCGCGCCGCAAAGAAGCCACAGCCCATGGCCAGCACGAAGACGGTCACAACGGTTGGCCAGGTGAAGCTCTGTGGTTTCTGAAAGATTCACAAAATGGATAGAAATTTAATTAGGATTAGTTATAGTTGATGTGCACTTGAATGTATATTTAAATCAATAAAGTAACCTTTCAGCATCCCCCCAAAAGCACTCCCCCTCCAACTTACTGCTCCCCTGTGTGGCATAAAATATACGAAAACCGCACACGTGACCCTCTACTCTATCCACCCTCGCTGGCACTCTTGAGCCGTAAATCAAGCGAAACTATTGACTGGCAAAAGTGACCCGAATGGGCGGTCAATTTTTGTCTGGTCAATGGTGTAATTATTTTTCTATACAGAACACTTGACTCTCCCCCTCCAGCGACATTACCACACCCGCATCAATGGTTATATAATTTACACCATTTATTTGTTCAACATTCCACGCTTGAATGGTCGCAGTGTGGCACGTGTGGATGGCATGGCCATGGATTTTTGTGGTGCCAAGTGGTGGATGGCGGCCACCACCACCACCAAACCCTACTAAAACTGACCTCAAATTTATTATGCAAATTCACTTTTTCGCTTATTTTAGCCCCGAATTTTCGGCTCTATTTGGTTGGGACATTTGTGGCATTGTCTTTTTGCGGTTAATGGTATGAAAAAGCCATCGAACATGTGTTCGAATTTCGATTCAATTTAGCTGTTTGGAAGGGGTTGTTGGATGTTGGATGGAGCTACTACGCGTTAAACAAGTCATACAATTCTTGTCCATTCTTAAAACATTCCTTCAGTGCTTAACATTTATCAACCATTGGAAAAATACACGCAATTTTATGCGTCAAATCACAATCGAGGATCCATGTCTGTGGCATACATACATATATATTTGTATGAATAATACTTTGTAGATTATGGAATTTCACACGCTCTCGTTTAGCAGCTGAAAGAGTGCTCGGATAAGGTCAAATTGTAGGAGCTTTCACAGCTTCCAGATCAGTTCGCAGCTTCCCCCAAGGGTGGACAGCCTAAGCGATAAGCGGGGGCCCAGAGCGACGAGCATGAATTACAACAAAAATCAAATGGCAATAAGAGAGAGAATGCTAGAGTTAATGTACCGACTATGTGGTATCCATTATCCCAACCAGAGTCTTTTTTTTTAACTTTAAAAGTTGTAAAATTATTTTCTGGCAGTTGCATTTTTGCCTTGACAATTTTGTGCACCCTTCCACACGCCAATTAATGGGTATTCAAGTGAACAGGGGAGCTGGTCTGATACCCAGCTGAGTCAGTATGTGTGTGTGTCATGCGATTGCGATTGAATTTCCTCAAGTTTACATTTCTTTTAATTGCGCAGGAAAGAATACGCAAAAACTAAAAACTAAGAAAAAAGCGTAAAAAGTGGGGCTTAATGAGGCCAGCAGCAGCAGCAGCGGCCGACACAAAGGCCCGACTTACACGCCAGATATGTACAGAGCGAGAGACTAGAAACGCGGCAGGGGGAGAGAGGGAGCGTACGGCGCCTGCCACGATTAACATAATGCAAGAGACGAGCAGCGCCCGAGCAGAGACAAGAGACAGTGAGACAGCGAGACAGCGAGGCAGAGAGACTGCAAGACAAGACTCTCTCCAGCAGGCACCCACCCGGGCCAGAGCCAGGAACTGCGCAATTAATTTTTATCACACTTTTAGCATGTGCAAAAAAAAAGTGTTATATGTGTTATACATTTGCCTGCAGCGACATGCACGAGCATGCACGAGCATGCATGTGCATGTGCATGTGCTCGCACTCTGGCACTCCCCACCCTGCCTCCCGCTCTAGCGGCAATTTGTCATTCCTGCGGGTTTGTATTTTTAGCATTTTCTGCAGCATTTTCAACTAGTTGAGCCTTTGAAAAATGTTTGCCACGTGCCACAGCGCTGTGGGGTAGGGCACCAGCAACAACAGATGTTGCGCCTTCAAGTTAATGAACTCCCCAACTTGCAAATATATCTGGAATATTTGTGGCACTTGCCCGAGCCGCGAGATGGTTGAAGACGAATCGGATTATAATGAAGAGAGGGAAAACAAAAGTGCTAAAAACTCTAGCCCATAGGGTATCCCATGTTAGGTGTTCCCCTTTGCTTACCTTCTTCTCAGCCTCCGCTCGCATCAGCCGCTCACGCTCTCGCTCTCTTTGAGTGTTGCTGCTGCTGCTGCTGTTGTTGCTGTGGCTGTGGCTGTGGCTGGCACTGTTGCTGCTGCTGCACTCTGCATTCGATGAATGGAGTTGGAAATTATTTTGGCTGATTGGATTGTTGTTGTTGCTGTTGCTGCTGCTGCTGGCGCTGCAGTTATGACCGTTCTTCTTCTTTCGTGGTGGTATACGTCCGTTGAACTCCTGCAGACGCTCCCGTCCGGCCGTAAAATTGTCATAGCGATCATCGTACTCATCATCCCAGCTGGTCTCATGATCGCTCTGATACTCGCGCTCATCCTCGCCCGTCGAGGTCAATCGCTTGCTATAAATGGTCAAAGAGAGACAGAGAGAGAGAGAGACATAAATATTTAGTTGGAATACTCGTAGTAGTGTGGTGGGGGGAACGTCATGTGCAATTATCAGCGAGCGCTTTGCCTTTTTCATTAATTAAAAACATTGCGTTGTGTCATGGGAATTGATATTCATGTGTGGTGTGGTGTGGTGGGGGGCAGGCACTTGGAATTTACGTTCACTACAGATAATCGAATTTGTGCTATCAGTAAGCTTCGCTTTTTGCTAGCCGTCATTTTTGTACAGTTGCTTGGAACAGATTCGATGGATTAATCATTCAATTTAAAGTCTTCCCATAAAATAATAAGGGAATAGGCCTTAAATTGTATCATCTTTCAGCAAATTGGCATCCTTCTCGCTTATTGATATTCCAGCACCGAAATAATCATTTGACTTTCACTCACCGTCTGGCTGCATCCGACTGGCTGCGCTGCAGCCGCATCTTGGAGCCCATTGGCGCCGACAGTGGCGTCGATGCCAGCTGGGGGCCATGGCTGTGCCAGCCGAAGGCCGCCGATGAGGTCGAGGTGCCGGCATTGGCCGTGTTCGGTGTGGGGGGTGGCGTGTAGGTGGCATAGTAGGAGCCGGGACCCGGCTGATGCTGCTGGCCCATGCCGTAAACGGAGGCGGGATGATGGTGCTGCAGCAAGTGCGGCGACTGCTGCGGGAAGCTGTGGCTGTAGTGCATCGGTGGCGCCGACTGCGGCGGCTGCGGTGGCATTGGCTGCGGCGTGGACGGCGCCGGATATGGCGGCTGTGTCTGCTGCCGGAAGAAGTTGTACTCCTCGCCGGCGGCATAGCTGCCGCTGGTGTGCGGTGTCCGCGGCGGCACTGTCGGTGGCCCATGGGGGAAGAAGACATCGCCGCCCGTATAGTTGCAGGAGGGACTCGGTGGCGGTGGATACTGGAATATCTGCGGGGCTGCAAATGAAAGGTAGGAGAATGGAATTACAATACGGATTGCAACACAATGCAAAAGGGGCAGACAAAGGCGGCATTGGACGAGTCGACTCGAGTGCAGTGACAATGTAGGGAAGTGTCTAAGGTCGGGGCATTGTCTGTCTTATTGTTTACCCAACTGCCACTTAGCCGACTGACTGTAAAAATCAGCTATAATTATGGCAAGTCCTCTTCGCTTCTCCGTGCTTTTTGCTGATCATAAAAAACGCCCATAAAATGATCAGGTAGCCCGCCCTGCCCAGTGCACATAAAACACGAATAAATGCAGCAAAAGTATCTCAGAAAAAACCACCAAATGCTGTATTTAAGATACGCTGAATGCAGTTAAAGGAAGCTTAAAGATAGTTAAACCTTATAGATTGGTTTTAATTACAGCATATATCTCAATTAGGGAATATTATGTATTAATGAATGATACTCTCGGATGGAGCAACTTGTTGGCACACCCTTTCGGGAGAGTTGTAAATAAAAGTACGCATTCTGGATCGACTTCTGTGTGCACACTAACCTTTAGGCAAACATCTGCAAGTGCCCAAGTATCTCTAGCAAACATATCGTAGCAAATGTACTTGAAAAGTATCTGTGTATCTTAACATCATTTATGCATGTATCTTCTGCCCCGACTCTCAGCTGCATTTCAATCTGTTTCTCTTTTTTTACTTATTTTTTCTTACTGCAATTTCATGCAAATCGACAACAAAAGCGTTGATAGGTAAGTACGTCGCTGTCGCTGCCACTGCCACTTGATATGCGCATAAATTGTGCCCCTTGCCACACTCTGACGGGGCATTAGATGGTTCGCCATACGAGACGACTATGGCTATGACTTCTTAATGTTTATTTACTTAAAAAGCTATTGGCCCGCTCGCGACAAATGATTGATTGTAATGCAAAGTTTATACAAATCACTCGAGGCAGAAAGCCGAGCAGAAAAATCAAATAATTATAGTCCCAATGGAGACGCTGGTCACTGCTCGTTTGTCCACTTAAAGTAGCCTCAAATGCAGTTATACCACACGGAATAATGTCATTCAACGTCATACAACCTGCGGGCGACTAATTTGCAATTTGACCCAATAGCCTTGAACTCGAAACGAATCGAAACGAGCCCACCAGCTGTTCGCTGTTCGCTGTTCGTTGTGGCAGTTGCAGTTGCAGTTGCAGCAAGAGCGAAACAAAAATCTGCAGTTAATTGCGAGCCAGGCCACTCCTTGCAGTCTGATTTTGTGTGTCTGTATCTTACAGATACTTTATGCCATTTGAAACTAGTTTGCAGTTTGCTGAGCAGCCGAGCAGCCGAGCAGCTGAGGCCTGCCTCTGGGGCCAGGCGCTCACGTGCGCTCCACCGCGCGCCATCGTTGCTGTTTTAACCTTGAAAAATCTGCCAGCTACAAGCTACAAGCAACACCGAAGCCAAAGGCAAAGGCATAGGCAGCACAGCGTCAGGCATCATTACTACCGAGTGCTGACAGTGCTGCTGGCCACAGTTTATATAACTAGCCATGCCATAGAACACCATAATACCATACACCATACGCCATAATACCATGCCAAGTCAGTGCAAATGATTCTGCTGGTTGCCTTTATGATGAAACTGAACAACGACCAGCTACAGTCTGAGCCCAGTCAGAGAGAGAGAGAGAGAGAGAGACCGATAAAAATGTTATTACTAATTGCAAATTGTGTGGAAAATTATTTACCAGACTACACCACACCACACATTTCGTTTTGTTTTGCCAATTTGCATATGAGAGATATTCCCTCCCTATTCCAGTGCTGATCAAGTGCTCCTCTAACCATATAAATCTTTTTGTTGTTCCCCTCCCCCCCCCCGATATCAATCGCTTAATGGCTTACTAAACTGTGATTTAAACCCTAGCTCGCTGGCTCTCTAGCCTGTGATTTAATCGCCAATTGAGTGAGCACAAAACACGTTTCCAAAGTCTAACAAAATATGTAATGTAATGCCATTTATTTTAAAGTCTAATTTATTGCGAAAATCTGTAAAGATTAGGAACGAATATTTTATAGTTTTCTATTGCAAATATTCTATATATTTTTTGTCTAAGTTTCTCTGTGTTCTTTTATCTGTAAAATGTGTTACAAATATTTGTTTTTCCTTCCTCTTCAACTAGTGCTTCCCCAGTCACAGTTTTCCCAGCAAAAAAGTCACCTTCTCGCACACATTCCCACCTCTGTGGAGCTGCTCTCTCTCTACTCCATTGCCTGCTGATCATTTTGTGCAATCGTTTACCGGCACTCAAAGCTATTTTTTATGATCCCAAGTCTATGCGGGCGATGCATTTGTCGTTGTGGAACTTTACGAAACGTGACCAATTGCTGGGCTGCCTGTGCATTGTTTTTTTTGTTCTTTCTGCATTCTTTTATAGTTTTTTATGGGCGACAATATGTGCAAAATGTTTTATTGAATTACGAGTGTTGTTTCGAATCAATGGAGAGGAGAAGGTCTACAGAGTGCAGCATCTGTGCAACGCCTTGGACACAAAAAGGCAGCAATTATGTGTATAATTTACTTGAATTTTCTGTTCTGTGTTCTATGCTATGCTGTTGCAACAATTTCTAAGGCCGCTGGGCAGCAGCCACACAGGCTGACAGCAGCCACAGCTGACAAACATCAATCAGGCCAGGCAGCACAGGCAAGCAGAACGCCTCAAAACAGCTCAAGAACAACTCTAGAGGAGAGAACCCAGGCAGCGGAAAAACGTGAAACGTGAAAAATGTTTCGCTTTAGTTGTGGCTGCTGCTGCTGCTGTTGCTGCTAAAGTCGTTGAAGTGCATTTTTAGTTGTGCATTTTCGCAGCTGATTGCAGACCGACAGCGGATAGACCCGCAGCATATGTTGCTCATTATAACCTTGAAGCTAAGTGTAAGCGATCGGGGGGTTGGGGTGGAGTGTGGGGCCAATATATACTACAAGTCTCATGAATAAGTTTTCGAGTACACACACTCGAGTATCCAACAAAACTGCGTCGCACTTCACACTCGAATCAGAAATGGAATTGGAATCGGCACAAGAATCAGAATAAGAATCTTAGAATCGAAACGAGTGTTTGTTCGATGTTGGTCAAAGGAATGGAACGGAATGGGAAATGGACAAGTGGTTTGGATGTGGATCGGATGTGGACAGAGGAAGGAACCTACAGCTAATGTGTGTAATTTTTGCAGTTCAAACATGAACCACCTCTCATGTGGATTACCTGTACAAACTCTCATATTGATGATCCCTCCTCAAGCCGTTAACGTTTTCAGCAAAGTGCAATATCTCTTCCATCGAAATCTGCCACTTGACATTGACATTTATTGATGAATATTTAATTTGAAAAGAACCGAAACGAAACGAAACGAAACGAAAGCCCAAAGAAACAAGCTCGAGATGACAGAACAAAGGAATGCGCAAATGTACTCCAAAAAGCGAGAGAGATCCGTGCTCGTTGTCCCTCTCAAGATTACAACATGCGAGACCTGAATAACTCACAAAATCCCCCCCCAAAAAAAAAAAAAGACAGAGATACATTTTTTACAGTTAACACGGCAAACGCCCACACAAGACGAGGATAAATACGAAACGGAAAACACGAGACGGGGAACATAACATTTACCACAAAAATTACATTTAAGGCGATTTGTCGCGAGTGTCACGACGATGCGGCGAGAGAGAGAGAGAGATTACCAATTTGGTCACATTACGGCGCGGATCGGATGTCTGTCCTCGTTTTAATTAGGCAACAGCAGAGGCAGCAACAGCAGCAGCTGCTGATGATCATGATGAACGGTACAAACAGGTGACTAATTAACGGCATCTTGGCGGGGGGGGGCACATATCTTTGTACGGTTTTTCGGGAAATAATTATGTGCTATGCACTGCATTAAGATATGGCTCTAAGCTCCCAACTGGCATGTTCTTTATATAGAAGCTAACAAATCTAACAAAAAGATTGCCATTTTGGGGCCGACAATTCGATCAAGTATTTGTTTTGCTGCTGCTGTTTGCTTGTTTTTTGAATGTCAATCAGGTGTCGATCTACAGATCGAGCAATTCGATGCCAGACGAATGCCATGTCCCCCCACCACCTGCTGGGCATGCGGAAGTTCTCAGCGAATTTGGGAAAGTCTCAAGTGAATCATTCGTCTTCCTTCTCCGCTGAAGGAGAAAGTTCTGGCAAAAAAAAACGGTTGAAGATCATTTGATTTACTTGCGTAACAAAGAGAAAGTTCTTTTGTTACACAATGATGATGATTACACAAAATTCCTTTGATAAATATTTGATTCGTTTGTCATTCCGAGTTGTATATATTTTTGAGCTATATACCCAAGAATTTCCTAACTGCTAACTGCATTTACGTCACTTTTTCCCTTACACGTGTCATGCGGCGGTTCCCCTCAGTCGCAGCTATTTGCTGATAATAAACCCATAAGGCCAAGCACATTAAATTAAAAGCATAAAACGGCGGCAATGCCCATTCAAGTCTATAAATATAAGCGAATGCCCGATAAAAGAATTTTTTAAATGATCTTTCAGAGCCGCAGTTCGCAATTCGCGATTCCCAGCTTGTTGCAAGGTCAGAGCATGAGATGCGGGGCCAGCAAAATAAAGCAAAATCTAGCGCATAATTTAATGAAATATTTTAGGAATGGATATGCCGTTGCGTTGCCTTCAAGAATGAGGAAACCAAACCGACAGCTCAATGCGAATTCTCTCAAACATTTTCCCAAGGAGCCTTTCTTTACAGTTTCTTTTTTCTATTTGTGTTTTTTGTTGGCAGCAGTTTTCCTGGGAAATAGCTCAAACGCTTATCACGAGCACACCAGATGGAGTAGGAGTAGCTCTGCTCAATATTTTATCAACGACAGACAAATGCAATTTTTCAATTTCCTTCCAGCACACACAACAAAGGGGAGAACAGCTTAAAAGGCTATAAAAAGCCAAAAGAAAATCCAGAAAACGATGCATACGACGCGTTGCACATCGATTGACAGGAAACTGTGCGAAACACAAGACTGCCAAGCAGTTGTTTGCATATTTTGATGGAGGATTGGCTGGTAAAAGGCACATCCAAGGAGCATGCAGCATGTGTTCCTTGCATGCCTGCATACAGGACATTTGAGGATATGGCGGGGAGAGCGAACACTAAAATATAACTGGCTGAATCAGCTTTAAAGCTCGATTGGCTTAGCGAAAAGTAGTAAAAAATATACAGAAATACAACGCATAAAGACCAAAAAATACTTAAAAAATAATAATCAAGAAGTTTCCCATCTAAATAAAAAAGTTCTACCTCCAGCAAATGTATAATTTATTTATTTTATGCCAAAATTTATGTTTATTATATTTAGAAGTAAATTTGCCGCAACTTCTAGCTCATGTTAATTGCATTTAATGTTTCACTGCAACTTCTACCATAAATGTCTTTCCCCTTTTTCCATTTAACCCAAACATTTATTTCTTTCAAACGAGCAAAAAGCATTTAACAGTTGATTAAAACGAAGCTCTTAGGCGGAAGCCTACTCCTCCGCTCCGCAACCCCGTCACAGGCGACTCCATGCCGCAATTAACAACGTAAATGCGAAAAATCACAATTAAACAATAAATAAAGTTGTGCGGCCAGGCCAGCATTCGATCAGATGAAACGCAATTAAAATAATTAAAAAAGCAAAGAAAAACAACAACTACGGCCGCAAAAAATCGACAAACTGCACGTCTTAACAGCAACAACAAACAACAGTAAAAAAGTTTATTAATAAATGAATGGCAACGGCAGTTGCGAGTGGCACCCGCGACTCGTAGCGGATCGGCCAGACTCTGTGTCTTCGCTGCGTCATTCACACGGACCACTCATAGGTGGCGTGGCCAAAGGGTAATCTCTACGAGCAACCCGCTGTCACCCCACATGGGGGGTGTCTACAATTACATGAGCTTCTTATTTGTTGATTTAATTGCACATTTTAGTAATCGCCTTTGCATTTGTTCACGCTGCTCAAGTGCAAGGCAAATTGTGGCTTCAACGGAAGGGCAATTTTCGTATGAATAAATTTATGGAGAGAATTAGGAAGACGATGTGCAACGTTTTCTATGGAAATTTACTCATTTATGGTACCTCCAATCTCTATAGCAAAACTCTATTATCGATGCCTCTAGAGAGAGAGTCTTCAGAGAACATTTTCCATGACTTTCTTGGCTTGAATGTTCCTCTGGGTTTGTTTCCTTTTAGAGAAAACATTTTAAAGTGAACTTCTGTCTCTCATGTCTCATCATTTGCCACCTTTTGCCAATTATAACAAGTAGCAGACGGCAGCAGCAGCAGCTACTTGTGTGTGTGAGAGCATATCCTGTTCTTAGTTTTCCGCCTTTTGATACATATCCTTTTCCACTTCTGGCCCTGAGCGTTGAGCACAAGTTCTTTTGTCCCTAGCCAACACGCTTGCCTGAGTCTGTTCTATGAAAAGGAGTTCGGAGTTGACAAGGACAGTCAGGCAGCCAGGCAGAGCTGCTGGGATGGATCCTTGGATGGATGGATGGCTTGTCTAGGCTCAATTTCATAACAAAAACTTGAGCACGTTTTCAGCAGCAAAGGCGAGACTATAGCCCGCCCACCAGAGCCCCCACAACTTAACCCGAACGCTTCAATGCAAACAATTTAGCACGGCCTCACCGGAGACTTAATCAAAAGCCAACTTAGGCAACGGCACAGACAGACAGTGTCTACGCCGCGTGATATCATGTCGCTTTAGTGGCTCCTTTTCTTAGTGTTGCTTGCAAGTTGCAACTGACTCGAAAAGTGTCAGGTTTTAGTTGACTTTTTTTCTTATTAGTCAAAGTGCCTGGCGGGCATTTAAACTTGAAAAATGTACAAAGTTCATTGCGCTGAATGGTGTGAAAAGTAAACAAACTTGCGCCATGAAAGGGATATTATGTTTTAAGAGAAAAAATAGTTGGAAAAGTCTTAACAAAAAATGTTAAATAAGAGTTTGTGGCTTTAAAAATAGAAATATACTTCAATTTACAAGTATTTTAATAGCTAAAACCCAAGAGAGTAATTTATAATATTATAATATTTATGGTAATTATTGCAGTGGCATTTTTTCTGAGAAAAATCTTTATAATTCCAACCTATTCTCACAATACATCTTGAACTCTCGTTGCATTTTGATTCCCCTCCATAAATCCACATAATTTCCATCAAAACTTCGGAAACTTCATCAAAATCCTTTACTCTTAGGGAGAAATTCCCGTCACAGCTGCTGGCAAAAAGTGTTTTGCAGCAAACTACTTTCCGATTTTATGGTCAAATAACATTTGGCTAAAAGAACTTTTGGTTCGATTCGTGTCGCAGCTGCTTTGGTGCCGTCCAGAATTTTTAGCAGATCATCAAAAATGTTTATGGGAAATTTATGAAGGCATTAAACCCCAAGCACAAAAAGGCACAAAAAATTCAGAAAAAAATGCAGGAAAAAGGCGAATAAACTTAAATGAAATGAAACAATTACAAACAAACAAAAGACAAAAAAAAAACGAATCCAAAAGAGAATACTTACAATAAAAACAATTTGCATAACAGAGAGAAGGAAGGAAGGAAAACAGCAAGAGAGAAACGAATTCACGGTCAATGTAAAGCCACAAGAAAAACAACAAAAAATCGCTGAAAGCCGACAGAGAGACGCGAAAGAAAAACGAAGAGAAACAGATACAGAAACAGCTCCACAGATACAAAACTGTGGTATATAAATCAGCCTGGCAACAGGCCATAAAAATCGAGATGCAAAATGCAGATGCATGCCACCTCCTCCAGCTCGTCCTCCTTCCCTTGGGTTAGGCTGTACAAAAAATGAGTGTAAAAACTTGCGGTTAATCGGAGACCCAAACCACTCTCTATTCACTCTCTTTCTCTCTGTTTCTGTGCGCAAAATCCCGCCAGGAGTCAGCTGTCGCGTGTTGCCAGGCAGGAAGCGGAGCCTACGGGTCGCCATATTTGCCGCCATTACCGTTAGCTGTCCCGCTCTCTCTCTCTCTCTCTTCCCATTTCTTTTGGTGCTGCCAAAGCTGCCACGAAGTTGCTGAGCAAAACAAAATGGTTGAAAATGTCAAGTGCGGCTGCGACGCCGGCAGCGAAAACAACGCCTAGCAGCAACAGCTGTTGGCAACAGCGAAGCAGCGAGCCAAAGCGGAGCCAGCGAATGATGCGAATTGTCAGGGCAAAAGCGAGAGGCCGTGAATTGAGGTTAGGAATATGAGGAGGGAAGAGAGGATATGCCGCAGCAGGATGCTGCTGTCATTGCACCTTTTGTTGGGCCTCCTCCTCGGTCCACATGGGCGCCGCTTAAGCCTCGCCCGAACAAAGGGTCCGCCACCCCACCGACACTCTGCATAGAAATTCTGCTGTTGGGAGAGAAGCTCTTCTGGTATTTAGGAGTTTCGGTTTTGGGGTTGTTTGCTCGGGTATTTTTAGGTCCTTTAGGGTGGGTTCAGCCTACGACGGTGACGACGATGACTAAGCGCATCTTAGTGGCCTTAGAGTAGAGGCTTTTTCCCCCCATTTTGAACGGCTAAAAAAATTGGTTAACGGGAGTTTAACTTGGTTCTTGTTTCGAGTGCTTAAAGCATTGTTCAACTAGTTCGTGGATGTGTCACTATTAGATAAATTATCCACTTGAGTGGATAACCAACACACAGTACCGCATTAGGGGAGCAAACCCAACCCCTTCGCTGCTTTAAACTTGGGGTTAACGTAACGAAGGGGCACTTTTTGCTGTTCTAAAAGGTCTTTTGTTCAAACGCAAGCCACTTAGAAGCTATATTTAATTACAATTAGCAAAGAAAATTAAATCTGACATGGTTCAAAAATTAATAAATTAATAAACCCTCAACGGTGACTCATACGAACACCTTAAGACGGGCGGGAACTCTCTTTTTGAGCTGGACCAACTGTTGCTGACAGATGCAAAAATAAAATAATGTACAAAATGTATTGTCCAGCTACAGAAATGTACAATACCGCTCCACCCGAGCTGCACCGCAGCTGGCAATCAGCGACGGCCACAGCAACAAAAATCTATTATGCAAAAGGCGAACAAAAATAAACAGCAAGAAAATCCAAGGGGAAAAAAAGGCAGCAAGAAAAAACCGCAAAGCAAACATGAACACAAAAACTGACCGCACTCAACGCCCGAGTCGCGGGCTACACACAAAAGCTACTTAAACCACCGTTAAGCCAAACACTTTGCAAATGGCCCACACCCCTACTGGTACGCCCCCCGCTCTTTTCCGACCCGACTTTTCCGCTGGAAAACTAGTTGCCTAAGGTCAAATGGCGTTTAATAATTTGGGTTACGACTCTGGCTGGTTGGCTGACTGCCTGACTAGCTGGCTGGCGGTGGAACAGTAACAGATACTGGGGGCCAGGTTAAGAGATTGAGATACATATCGGGTCGATATATAGCCAGATACTGGAATAAGACATTCGACTCGGAGTTTGGCGCGTGCCAATTAAACGTGGCTTAGAGTTGTTCGCTCTTTGTGTTTTTCTTTTGCCTGCTTCTGGTCCAGCACACGCCCAACTTCGTTTTTTTTTTTTTGTGGCTCAAAACAATATTGCATGTCAGGCAAAAAGTTGGCAGCACCCCAGCACACGTCTCTGGCTGTGAATTGGCCGAGCATTCAGTTGAATTTTGTGTGATTGGGGAGCGATTTGTGCGCGGCTTCTTATGGTTTATTTATGAGTTTTATTGCATGGAAATTGTATGCAAATTATCGCATGGACATGAGTGGCTCATTTAAGCTTTAGCTTAACATAAATTCAGTTAAATATTTATCCAAAGAGTTGATATGATAAGGTTTCCCTGACATCTACTTATTTTTCTTAATGCAATAAAGAATTATCTTGTAAGTCCAATGAAATTGGATCTGGGCCTTCAACCCTTGTTCCTTTTTATTTACCCTGCATTTCTGTGTCTTCCCATTTATTCGGTTAGCTCCCCCCAAGCGGAAACCTTTCAATAACTTCTCAATTTTCTCCCTCTTTGAACACTTGTTCGATTAATTTTTATTGAATTACAATTACAAAATTTCGGTTTGCTTGCGGCCTCTTTTCGTGTGTAATCGATTGTAATTTAATGCAAATTTCATGTTCCCCCTCTCCAGCTCTCTTTCTCTGACAAAATTCTGACCTGACCATACCCAAAAAACAAGAAAAACCTGGCTGATGAGTCAACAATCTCAGCCTTGAAAAGTGAAACTTGAACAAGCGGAACTGAAGCAGTCGACGATTAACTTGGCTAATTGCTGACCCATTTCGATATGCAAAACAAAAACCAGCTGAAGCGGACAGTTTTGCGGACAAGAGATTCTTTTTTTTAAGACTTTAGCATGAGGAAGAACTGATTGTGTTTATGCTTATAGGTAATTGAAAATCCCTATAGCTATTCTAATTCATTTAAATAATAAATACAATTTTTAAAAATCTCTGCACCATTATTTTTAGCTTCAACACCAAAAGATTGTAAGTTTAAAATGCAGCTTGAAGTCAGATTTCCTAAGAAATCTTCAGAAATCTATCAAACTTTAGCTTTTTTTTCCAAAATATTCCCCAAAGTAGGGAATAACTTTACGTTGATTCCATCGATAGGGAGTAATTAATGCTAAAGATCTTTGTGGACTTACCGCTGTTGTTCTGTTGGCTGTGGCTGTGATAGAGGCGCACCCACTCGCAGAGGGCGTAGAGCACCTGGTCCGTGGGCAGTGGCGACTGCATCGGCGTCTGCGTGGCCGAAGTGGTGGTGTTGGGAGACTGTGAGGCAATGCTGCTGGCGCCGTCCGAGGAACCTGCCGATGAGGTGGAGGCACCCGATGAGGATGCCCCCGAAGAGGAGCCCGAGGCGCCCGACGCGGCAATGTCATCGGCTCCGCCCTCAGGCAGATAAAAGGGCACGGCCATTGTCCGTGTGTGTGTGTGAGTCTGAGAATTTTTGGGGAAGGTGGGGATGGGTGTCCTGCGCTTTCTGCTTTTGCCTGGCTCTTCTTTCCTCTTCCTGCTGTCCGTTTCTTTTTTTTTGTTGGCTGACCCTTTGTTATTGTTCTTCGTTCGTTTTGGTTGTTATTTTGCTCGTTTTTCTTTTGGCGATTTTCACTCAATTTATTTTGTATTTCTTGTGCAAGATTTTGAATATTAGAAACTTTTGCATTTTTTGTGCAGTTTTCTTTTTGGATTTCACTCAGAGTTGGTTATTTTATGTGCATTAGTTTTTTTGCATGTTTTGTTGCTTTCAATTCTTTTGCATTTTTCATAAAGAACTTTTTACGAGAACTTATTTAAAAACACAAACAATATATCGGGATGGGGGATTCGGTTTATCTTATTTCGTCGAAGAACTTAAAACGTGTGTGTGTGTTCGTGTGTCGCAGACTCAAGAGAGAACGCTTCCAGAGATCTGGAAACTGTCTTCGGGCTGGGGAGTGAACACGTCTTACTGGCTCCGCGGCTAAAAAGTATTTGTGGCGGCGGCAGGCGCCTCAAACTACAGTCGGCAGAGTCGGCTCAGCGGCTAGGCGGCAGCGAGGCGACGCGACGCTTTGCGAGGCAGAGCAGCGCTGAGTAGGCGCAGGGAGCCAGTGCACTGTGCTGTGTTCTCGCTCTCCCTCTCTTGCTCTTGCACATGCACATGCAAGCAGGTAGCTGGAGGGGGCGCGCAAAGAGTATAAAAAATCTCTTCCAAATGAGAGTGAGTGGGCAGGGCAGGGCAGGACAGGCAGGCTGGCGGCTCTTGTGCGAGCATGTGTTTGTGTCTGTGTGTGTTTTGTGCTGTGAGAGAGTGCACAAAGATCTTGTTGAGCAGGTAACAGGCGGCAGCGCAGTAACAGCACGGGGAGCAGCGCTGCCCAGCGAACGTTAAAGCAAAACAAAAAGTACGATTGTGCAGCGCTCTGCTCTTGGGACCCTTGACTGGCTCTCTTTTTTTTCTAGTGCTGCAGAGAACCAGGCAGAGCAGAGCGTTTTTTAAGAGCCTAAAAAGAGTAGTAGAAATAGGAGTATTAGTGGAACGAAAAATGTCTCAAAATGGTAGGAAAATGTAGGAAAACTGCCTATAAGAATAAGTAGAGCTATTCCAAAGAGTGGTTATGCCTTTCCACAACTTGACTTGATTGGTTTTATATTAAATATTGAATTTATGTTACTTTTTGATAAATTTCATCATACAATTTTATAGAAATTGACTTCAAACCTGTTTTTGCTTTCGGGCCCACCATAAACAGGCTTATGCTCCACCTCCCCTCCCACTCTCTTGGGTACTCAGCACAATCAAATTTGCGCGCGAAAATATAAAGATTAAGAAAATCGAAGGAATTACGAAATAATATTTAATTATTCCTTTGATATTTGAGTATTGGAAATTGGAATGCTTTTAATGATTACCTAAAAGGAAATGTCGCAAAACCAATACAAATTCTCTTATTGATTATTTTTTTCATTTTTACTGAAACCTCATCCAAATAAAAGGTTAGCTATATAATGTAATTAATGTCTATATTTCCCTTCAAAATGGGTTCAAAGAAGGTCAAATATTGCCCATTTATAATCGCCGATAAGAAACCCTTACGATGCATTATGCAGGGATTGCCCCATATGATGAAATTCATAAAAAAATACTCTCGCTCTAAAGCAGCGCAACATGAACATGAACGAGCATGCAAGAAGCGAAGAAGTCCAAAGCAAAGAGGAGAAAAGAGGTTCTATACGAAGAGTGGGGGGATTTGCCAGAGCAAAGGAACAGAAAAAGGGGCTCGATTTGTATGTTTTTAGCTTTGGTTTGTGTTTTTGCAGCTCGAAGCTTTTTCATTTGGGGACTCTAATTTCTAGAGGGTTGCATCAAGGATGGATGGAGTGGGTTATGAGAATGGGCACTTGCCTGTTGATATCCGAGTGGCACTGATTAAGCAAAATATGAGTGGAAGTCCCGTCGAATTGGACAACAAAAAGAATATGAAAATAAAACTTGGATAAGAGATGGGACGACATTAAACATCAATGACAAAGATATGGTGGGGAGAAATATTCGTAGATATGATGAAATTCATTGAGTCATGAGAGAAGTTGTTTTGAGTCGAAATCAAAGGTCCCTTTAATTTTTTCACTATTGAAACACATTTTAAATAAATATAATGCTTAAACAATGAATTTAAGGCATTCTGATAACCAAATATAGTGTTCTATGGATATCCAATGAATAAAGAATACTAACAAATCCCAAGAGGCAAAATGAAACACTGAAAATCATATCACAAGCCCCATAAACAAATAACAGAGACACAGATAGAAATAGGGAGAGAGAGAGAGAGAGAAGGAGACCCAACAAATAAAGAGTAAAATTAAAAACGACTTCCCCGTTTGACATTTCTGGGTCAGCGACTTGCACTCCTCCGCCCCCAAACCTATCTGAGCGGCCCCGCCCATGCTGCTACTGCTGTTGCTGCTTTTTTATTATTATTGAATATGATTATGTGGCACGCTGCAAAAGCGAGCGTAAATTATTTATTACACAATTTCTGCAGCAACAACAATGAAAACAAATAAATTTCTGCATTGCATTTTGTTGTTCGTTTTACAATACCCTACCAGAGGGTGTTCCGATTTTAACTGAGGTTTGGCGGAATAATAAATTATTATTAAGATTTTAACCAACGATACCAAGGCACAAATTTCGCATCCAAATACAGGGTATCCCCTTGTCGAGTGACTCGACCGTCCTGTTCTCTCTTGTTTTGGCTGCATTCGCTGCCGCTACCACTGCCGACGCCTGCTTCAATAAAAATAAATAATAATTCATAAGCAGAGAAGCAACAACAACAAGAGCAACAACGAGAGCAATCAATTAGGCGGAGAGCGGCTAAACAACTGTAAATTGTGCGCCTGTGCAGCGCCAACAGCGACGCAACGCAATGCGAACGACAAATGCATAGAAGCAGCAGAGAGCATGGCAGAGCGTAGGAGTGATGATGGCGGAGGGGAGAGAGTAGGCCTGCCTGTTCTACACAAATTACCGTTAAATTAAGCGCTTGCCGTTTCATCACTTACCCACTAAAAGAGAGAGAGAGAGATGGGAAAAGTGTGCGGGAGGCGCATAAATATATGTACATACATATGTGCATGAGGCTCTCCCACTCTGCTGGCCTGTCCGTAAAGTGTTATACAAGCTATTATAAATCGCGTTATACCTTTGGCAGCACGCCCATCGCAGATTTTTCTGCAGGATGTGGATATCGCTGAACCCCCATGTTGTACACCCCCCTTGCCCAATTACACTTTCTGAGGCAACTTCTTAGGCTTTCTGTATTTCCCCTCCCGCAATCAGCATCTGGCATCTCGATGACCTGCTCTTGATAAGAACAGCTGCCTCTACCCCCAATCACCCTTTGCATATGACCGTGTCCATGCCCATGCCCATGCCCATGCCTCTGCTTACTCACTCCTTTTGCACATGCCCTTGCCTAACCCCCACCATGCCAATTGCAGCAGCAGAAGCAGCAAATGAAGCGAGCCCTTTGGGACCAGGGCTGCACCGCGGGCAGAGGAAGAGCAAAGAGCGAAGCAGCACGCGACCAAAGCGTCACATGTGCTGCAATCTCACACACAAACGCACAGAAACTGGGATGGATACACTCCCCCCAGCATAGGCCCTACTCTCGCAGTCACAGAGACCATTTCCCTCTCACTGCCAAAGGCAGCTGCGAAAACGTCAAGAACGTTGACTTTGTGGAAAAGGCAAAAAAGAAATCGAGGGAAAAAAAGTAAAAGAAAACGAAGCAGAAGCAGAAGAAGAAGAAGAGAACGAACACGATGATGATGATGCTTGTGCCGCTGTTAGCTGAACGAGTGAGGAATGGGGAGGGACAGGCTGCGGACAGGACAACCGCAGTGTGTGCACAGGCAGCTGTTTTTGGGAAGGGGAAGAAGGTGCCTTGCCTGTCCCCCGTTGACTTTGATTTTCAGAAAAATTAACTAAACATTGGAAAAGCTTTCTGTCAACCCTCGCTGCTGCTGCTGTTGCTACTGCTCCTGCTGCTGACACTGCCCTAGCGCAACGTCATCATCAGCATCCCACTGGGTCACTGACCTATCAAGCGCAAGACCTATTGAGCAGCACGCAACCAAATGGGAGAGCAGCGACTGAGGCAGAGCTAGAGCACATCCACAGGCACAGGAGGAAAGAGGCATAACCAGAGCAGAGCAGCGTGTGGGAGCGAGCGCCCATGAAAGAGGGGGAGGGAGGTTGGCAAATGTGCCAGCAAATGTTGCCTGTTGACTGAAAGAAACCAAAGCCAAAACAGAAACAGCGATGGAGAATGCTGGAGTCGAACTAGAGATACTCTATGCTTGGATCTCAGTGGAGAGAACTGCCTTTCAGCTGAGTGCTTTGTGTGGAGAGATGGAAAGAGAGTGAAGAGTGAGAGTGAGAGCTTAAATCATCATACCCTCTGCAAGGGTATGTATCATACAAAACAAAAACACTAAAGGGGTCGTAAGAACTCCTCTCGCGCGCGCTCCTTCCTACGCTGCTCTCCTTCGCCCTTCCTATTGCTCTACTCCCCTCTATTACTCTCTCTGTCTTGCACTGCTGCATAAAAATGAAAGCGCAGGCGAACAAAAAATTAAAATAAACGAACAGGGCAACCCCTTCCCCGCACCCTTTCCCATATAAACCCAACAAAAACAAGCGCATCAAGGGCAGTGCAGTGTTGGAGGGGCGCGGCGCGGGCGAATGATTGTCGGGGGGTATGCGACGGAAGGTGTGTAAGGGATGTGGAGGCGTATGTGCGCACACTTTAGGTGTCAAAGTGGCGCAGAGAAACTTTGCCAAAGGCAACAGCAACATTTTTTGTGGCAATTTTATTTACATTTTGTTTCAGGTTCTTTCCCCTCTAAAAATGCTGTCGATAAGAGGAGGGTTACGGAGGGAGCTGCTGTTTAAAGGGGGTGTCGAAGGGTGCCGAATGTGGTAAGGAGTAGGGACGGAGACGAAAAGTGTATGGGTTACGGAAGGAAACCTAATGGAGGAGACTTATGTGCGGAACCTGAATTGGGGTAATTCGTGTTTAGCGAGGGTCGACGTTAAGTAGCTCTAAAGGAGATATAAGGCTGGACCTGGTTCTTGTCCTCTTTAGAGCTGATCAATTGAGCATGGGTAATCCCATATAATGAGGGTAAGCCAGACCATGCGACTACGATCTGGAAGAGATAGCACTTTAAGCCATATCGGATGTATGTAGTAGTACCATTAAATGAATGATATAGAATCTACCAAAGAGCAGAATATACACACCTTTCCATACACTTCTTTGATAATTATTGGTGGATCCAAAACCGATCCCGCAACGTTGTTACACTCGAAACCAAACAGTAGCCGCAAAAGTTGTCTAAATGAAATCCAAACAGTAGCCAGGGAGAACACAAAAAGTAACAAAATGTCATGATTTACAATATGAAATCATATTGGCAGTATCTCCCGAGAGTTTTTTGTTAGTTTTCTGTCGCTTTTTATCTGGTTTTTCATACAGAAAAATAAGCAAAGAGAACCCCAGCTGAAAATCAACGCCCAAAGGGTTTTTCGAAACTGAAGGCACAAGCAAACAGCAAGAGACACAGATAAAAAGACAGAGTAGAGTGGAGTAAATACAAAAAATATGTTACAAAGCCAAAGAAACCATGAAAAAAACACAGTAAGAGTGAGAGATGAGCGAGAGAGAGGGGGGGTCCAGAGGGAGGTGCATTTATTTTGTGTAAGACAGGTAGCAGCAGAGTCACCGCTCGTCTCGTCTCGGCCATTGTCTGCTTCCCCACACCGCAGCCAGCATATACCCCCTCCCTTAGTCCAAGAAAAGTGCGCAGTTAAACAAAAAAAAAGCGATGATCGTCAGAGCAGCCCACGGACAGAGGCAGAGACAGACGACGGGAGAGACACAGCAAAACGAAACGAAACGGAAAAAATCCACATAATCGATCAAGGTGGAGTTTTGAAGAGGTGAGGCATTGCCCCTCTTCATGGTTGGCACTGCATCTGCCTCTCTTAGGATACGCTCTTCGTCTGCATTCGCTGTCACAAAGTAAGCGAAAACTGTAAACTACGGTCGTTGCATGTGTGTTACCTTCACTTAACACACCTTGGTAGTGGCCTATGCCTCCCCTCTCTGCTGCTCGCTGCGCTTCCTTAAATGTGTTAAAAACGCGCAGCGAGATTAAATGAGCATAAAATACATTGCAGCGATGCGGCGAGGGGAAGGAAAGGTAAGGTAAAAACTTCAAACAGCGTGTAGCAGAAACAACAGCAAAATCGAACCCAAAAAGAAGAAGATGAAACGAAAGCTCTCTCAACGCAGATGGAAACGTTTGATACCCTTGCTGGCCACGCTCTTAGGTTAGGCTAGCGATCTTGGAACGGTACTTTCTTCTGCCAGTTCTCCTTGTGTAGTTCTTTACTCGTTTGGTGACCCCGATTAATTATGCTAACAGCACGTCCTACACGGCTACACGTTCTTTCTCTGCTTTGCCAACATCTGCTTAAACTACGCATGCCCTCATCCTGAAGGGTATTAAGAGAAGAACTTAAAGATGCCAGACACGAAGCACGTCGTCGCCGTCGTCGACGTTCATCAGCGCCCCCTCGGCCCATGACAGACAAGACCCAGAAACCCACACTCCCTTCACAGCTCCTCAGCTCGTTCGGCCGGCTTGTGTACCCCTCGAGCCTTTTTGCCAAATAAAATATGCATGCTGTGCGCAGGCCCGAGGGTCGATCGCTGTCTCTGCGCTGCTGTTGCCTGCTCCTGTGGTGCCTCAAGGGTTGGAGAGGGTAGAGAGGACTTCATAAAGTGAAAATGTGTAGCATATTTCCAGTTCCAGATGATATGCAAGGGAGGGTGGGGTAGGGTAGGGTACGCAAATGCGCAGTGTCCACGATTGAAGACTGGACTGGAGCTGAGGCAGAACCTGAAGATGAGTGCGAGACGAGGACGAGGCTGTGGAAGAGCAGACGTTTAGGGTTCGGTCGGAGAGGGTTTCGGCAAAGCAAACCCGAGGATCACCTGCCCTGACCTGGAACGATACTTGCATTTATTTGCTTTAAATAAATATTTGTGCGTTTCTTAATAAATATAAAAATTACCTAAAGCAGCTCCTATCCAACCAGTGAGGAACCCAACTACCCCAAAGTAACTCCCGTACCGCCACACACTCGATGCGCTACAATATCTCTTTTGGGTTTTTGGTTCCAAAGAAGCAGACAAAAGCCCATCAAAAATTATGCCCCGCAGGCAAATGATGGCAATGAAGAAGCAAAAGCCCAAAATCAAAATAAAAAAAAAAAAAAAAAAAAAAAAAAAAAAACAGAACAGAGAAGAGAGAAAAAAAATTATACGCAATCGAGTGGGGCCGAGCAGCTTCTGTGCATGAAGGCGGACAGGCAGGCAGGCAGGGTCCAGGCAGGCAGGCACACAGCATCTTCGATCCACGCCAGTCGGCCAGGCTAACAAATTATGCCCAGCCCGGTCGGGACCGGCCATAAAACATTCTGGCTGGACTCGGTCAGCGTATCACGATCGCAGCAGTTGCGGAACCCCTCGAATACGACTGGGCACACGCATTGGATGGGTACCGCACCGAACCACTTCGGTATCTTGAGCTCTGCATCAACGCCTCAGAATGCGGACCGACCCCATCCACACCATCCAATGTCCCAACCACTGGGTCTCTGGGCAAAAGTTTTAATCATGCGTTCGTGTTCGCCAAGTTTTCGTTTGCTCTCGCTGTTGCGCTGTTCCTGTGTTTCTTATAATGATTGCATTTATCATTTATTCTGCGCGTCAACGAAATTATACGCCTGAGCTTGCCCAAGACCCAAGGAGAAAAAAATAAAAGGGAGACCCCGGCCCCGGATTCGAGGCCAACAGCACAAAACCCATATTTAAGTGGGCTCGATCGATTTGGCCATGTGCGCATTGATTTTCAGAATGTTTACTGGGTCTTCGTCTGTGGTAAAAGGAGTGCTTAAGGTTTGCAAGGATACAAAGTCATAGAGCAAGGAGCACTGTATTTATGTGCCCCAGCTGAATGTCAACCCATGGGAGATGGTAGTGAAAGAATAACGGACACTACGGACAACGCCTATATGGGTTAATGAGATAGAGCAAAGAGTCACTCCTCGAAACCCCATCTAATGCACATCTGGCATCTGTGGCAATGTGTGGAAATGGCCACTCCGAGATACAGTTGCCAGTAGATTACCCTCATCATGGCATCGCCTGGAGTTAGAACTGTACGATAAAAGCTTTAGAACGTCTCATAAGCAGTCTTTTTTTTGGTCGCTCGCTCTGCTGCCCAGTTGGCGTGTGCCTGCCACAAAGTGCTTATTGTTGCTGTTGCTGATTTCCCCTTTGGGGCAATTATATATGTGGTGGAGCTCCCCAGGTTGCTGCCGGGCCATTTATAATTGCGGGCCTAAGACACTCTTTTTTTATTTTCAGCTACTGGTTGCAGCTTGCAACTGCAACTGCAACTCTAACTTCAACTACAACTCCAACTCCAACTGCGGCTGAGATTGATCAGAGACAAATAGATGGAGCATAATAAGTGCGATGCGGGCACTCGTACATCGTACATCGTGGCAGATACTAGATACTTTGTAGCATGCAGCACGCGCCACACACCATCCACAGATAAGTGGCAGAGATACATCGAGGGATACGACTGCCGACTGCCGACTGCCGCGTATTAATTGGAATTACTGTAATTGCCCCCCGCCAGCACTGGCCAAAAAGGTGATCTGCAATCATGCTCCTATTTCTGCTCCCTCCAGCGAAACTTCCACTGAAATCGATGCTCAAAATGAAAGCGAAACTATCATGTCCAGTCCCCATGCTCCAGTAAGTTCTCAAAACTCTCTCGCTGGGCATCAAAGAAATGAGTTTCAAGCGCCGCCCAGTGAGCAGGGCGAGACTGGAGTTTCTCTAGAGCAAATGTCTCGCTTGGCTGGTGGCGACTCTGGGTCAGTGCTAACTGGAGCTAAGCTCAGCCACAGGGTCAGGGCAAGCAACTACAAATATGGAAGACAGGCTAGAGATAGGAAAAACATCTTTATTTCGGGTCAAAAACTGTCCTAGAAGGCACTTGCTTAGGTGGCTTCCAATCAAATGGATTGGCTGGGTAATCCGTTGTTACCTTCAGCATTCCCGCATTTTGACACTTAGCCAACTGCAAATGGGAATTTAAAGTACAATACTTTGACGGAACTTCCAGTAAACTCACCAGTTTACGCACCTCCAAAAATTTGTCAAGCTTAAACACTTTCAGTTCAAAGGGTTGCTCTGACTTAAAACCATTCTCCTGCAGCATGTCCAAAATGGAGCTGACAAATGTTTCGCTTAGCTTTGAATCACCCAAAACTATGGATAGAAATTGTAGCTTCACACAGCGCTTGATCACTTGGAGAACATCCGTTTCCTCTAGGGGTTCCTCAAGGTACAGCAACTCTAGATGCTCCAATGTGCCGGAGTGTTGCAGCACCCATTGGTTAAGGAATTGCCGAGTGGCTATGCGTGTATGCCTTATCCTCAAGTTTTTCAGTTGAGGAAAGTGTGGCCAAACCGTTGGTATCCGACAGTTAACCACAAGAAGAGTCTCCAGGCAGGGACATGGCGGCACAATAAACCCATGAGGGATAATTACATTCATCTCTGTGACTGTCAGGGAGCGTAGTTGCGGCAAGGCAGAACACACCTCAAGAATGTCAATGGGTTCGCTGTCAGAGAGCGGCGTTACGGCTAACTCTTCCAAGTTTAGTAATTTTTTTAGCCAATCAACTGAAAGCATACAAAATAATGAATAAATGAAGAAAACACTTTAGCATCTGCAAACCCTACTCTCTTCCTTTGGGCAGCTTTTCAGGATGAGTTTTTGTAGACTCTTAAATTCCTGCAGAAATTCACGATATCCGGAACACGCCCTGCAATCCAAACCCACTTCAACCGAACGCAGGGACCTCATTCGGGACAGCAAGGACCTGACACCATGCCAATTCGATTGGGTTACCTCTAGCGAAATTGTTTCCAAGTTGGGGCAATTGTCTTCTATTAGTTTTAGCACAGAACAGCCCCAATCGTTGAGGTAGCCTTTAAATTCGTTGACAGTGGAGCCGCAGAGTGGCAAAATGACTGGCCAGTGGCTTAGTGGCACCCAAAGTGGGTCAATAATTTGATATTTCTTGCGACTGTGATGGGAAAATGCTTTGCCAAGCAGCGGATGGACCAAAGCAAAGTGCAACTTATCTTTCTCGCTGTCAAGGTCTTTGAATATTAGAGCTAAAACCTCAAAGGGCAAGTCTAGAATATTCATTTTGAATTTATAGTTTTTTTACACGCAAAAACACGTCTGTCCTCAGGGAACTCACTGCTAAGAACAAAACAATAAATATATGTATACACATAGCTGATAAATTACTTTGATAAAATATAAATCTTACAGATAAGATAAAAAATAAAGTCTTCTGTATGTTATATACCAGAATGAACTTTCTATTTCCGTATCACTTCAAAGCAGTTCCCTTATTTCCCGTAAGATAATAGTTTGGCTATCTCCCCCTTTATTTTGTTGCACTGGTATCTCGAGGGAGAATATTGCTTGTCTCCAGTGCTGGGATCTGCATCTGCACACACTTCACATTGTTGATTAAAAATAAATTGTCAACTTTGACAATTGTGCGGCAGTTTTATTTATAAACTAAAAGGAATTCTCTTTTTATTCTGCTGCAAGGGGAGAGACAATTTTTGTTTACAATTTTGCAGTTTTTTTTTGTATTATTTTTAGAATTTTTGCCATGGTAGACAGCAGGGAGACTTGTCGCGAGATCTTGCTGAATTTTGATATACAGATTTAATTTTCATTATAACTAAAATCTCGCAGCCGAAGAACCCAATAATCTCGCTTCTTAATCATTCATCAATGCCCCCGTTTATGGCCTGGGGCATGATTAAGCATTTCCAAATAAAAATGAAAACCGTTTACGAAAAGTCACTCGGCGTAAATTTGTCACACGCTGAAAAGGAAACTGACACAGAACAAATCACGTGTGAACGATGGGAATATTTCAGGTGGGCTGTGGCTGTTCTTTCTCTGTCTCTTGGATGGTGTTAATCCAGGCGATGATTTGGCGCTTTCATTGGCAAGGGATCGGAAAGTTTAACTGGGAAGTGGCCTGGATGAGGTCTGGACGATGCCAGGAAACACTGGGGACCAGTAGGCAATGGGATGGCCACAAAGCAATAGAAATTTAATTTAATTTTTCGTAAATACAGATATAAAATATGATATTTGATTTTTGGCCGCTAAAGTTTCCTAGATTAGAGTGCGGAACAGCGAAAATGGAGAAATATTCTGTCATTCGGTTATCTATTTTATATTTAAGAGTTTCCTTCCTTTTTATATAAGTAATTACAAGCATTTCGGATAAGAATTACTATGAGAACATTTGAGGTACGTTTTACATTTGTTTTACCATCAATTAGGAATCATTTCTGCTCAGGTTCCCCTAACATAATTTAATGGAACATTGGAATTGAAACAGCGAAGGAATATTTTGACCTACATAGGTCTAAAACTCTTGCGAGTTTTCAGTACCTTTCGTTTGGGTAAAAAAAATACATTCGCTCTTAGAAAACTCCCCAGTCCCATTCCCCATTTATTTGACCACCAAAATGTGAATATCAAACCTTCTAAAGCTTCCATACCCAGTCATCAATTAGAAGATATTCCCAAACCCACCGACAACTCAGTTCCCAGAGATTTCAAACACAAAACGGTATTAATGTATGATATTTGTGAAGCATTTGGCCTGCCCAAGACACCTAGCAGAAGATCAATAAACCCATTGGAAAGGCCAATTGAAAACTCGTCAAATGGAAATTATCAACGACAATTGCAGTTCCTTGAATGCACTTTGTATACCGATGCGTTTATATATGCTACAACAATTGAAGAGAGTGCACTGTGGAGCCGTTATTTGACTTTCCCAACATATAATAATCATAACTTGAATTGAAAATTACCACAACAAGACACCGACACCCATCGACGACGATGCAAACAGAGCCCAAACCCCCCCCCCCCCCCAATAAGGGCAATCAAATAAAGCAGAACCAAGCCGCACAGCGCATAATAAACTAAATGGTAGACAAATATTGAAAGTCGGTAAAGGCAGGGAGCCTTCAGTCTTGGGGGCTTCGTTCGGTTCTTTTCTGTTTACCAAAATTGTCGCGCAAGTGCCGAGAGAGAGAGAGAGAGAGAGAACGAATTGGGTCATCGGCTTCTACCTGATGCATCCACTCTGATCGGTCCGGTGTCGCATTTCAGTAACTCTTTTGGGGCTCTGTGCTTTTGATGAGAAATTTAATTTGCTTAACGCTTAAGGCGGGCAGGCAGGAGGCTCGACATGCGTGGGTGCCATTTATTGGTGGGGTTTGCATTTGACTCCCTTCCTTTGACTCGATAGATAGCCAGATAGCCATCGACTTGCTTAATTGTCGTGACAAGTTGACAGTTCGCATGAAAGCCCAGCCATTGTGTATTAAATTTCGAACAAGAAGAACACACCGAAATACCGAAGCTCCCCTTTTCGGGTATATATGTATTGTTTGTCAACTTATTTATCTCACTTGACCCAATTTCTGTGTGGAGCTGTCGCATGCCTTATTAAAATCATCCGACTACCGAACCGGGGCCCAGCGGTCTGGCTTTGCCTTTGGCCAGCTCTTGTGGGTTCGATGATTCATTTCTGCTTGGTTACACATTCTGCCATTGACAGACGCGGCCCGAGGTGTTGTCGGGGCATGCCATTCCATTCCATGGGTCTCCGTCTCAGTCTCAGTCTCAGTTCCAGCGTATGCGTCAGACCTAAAACATTTTTACATACAACAACAAAACAAGAGCAAGCAAACGAGAGCTGGTGTAGGTTGGGAAATGCTTCAGTAAGTGAAAATACTTTGCAGGGTAGAAGGTAAAATGAAACTTAAATATTGTGTAATGCCAAAAGGCCCAGAAGTGGCCATTAGCAGAGGGAAAGCTGTGGGGAAAGAGTGTCCCAGAGAGTCAAGAGCGCCAGAGAGGAGATTCCTTGATCGCTATGCAATTTCCCGAGTGTGGGAATAGATTGATGGTTCAGTAAATCTCTCCTGAAAGTACTTCGATTTCGATTGGGACACTCGAAATAATTAACTCAACCACCAATGTCTCACATAAGCCAAGAGAAGGCCTCAAAGGATTGTCTTAAATAAATAAAAATCGACTGAAAAGTTCAACTAACACTCCTAAGACCCTTTAAGGGTACCTTAAATACACATAAAACATCAAAAAATCTCAAGAAAAACCCCAAGAATAAATCAGTTTGGCGGCACGTTTAACCCAACTAAAACTCCTAGACTCCAGACAACCAGTAGCAGTTCACAACACAAAGAATAAAAAACAGATAGAACGTTGACAAAAGGCGTAATGATTGATGCGCCTACCGATAATGACTTTTTAAATACGATTCCAAAGCGCTAAAAAGGGGACAATCTGCCGAGCAGTGCGACGACAAAGAAGAGAGAGAGCGAAGCGAGGCTCTAGCTATTGAAATGTAATTTGCATTTTATAAGCCTACACAGGGGCCAAGGATCACAGGGGAAAACAGCAACAGCACAACAAAAAAAAGAGTGGCGATGATGACATTTAAAAGAAGGCGAGGACCCCAAAGGGTTCTTGGGAGTGAAACAAACAAAAAAAAAACGATTTATGGGCTTTTGATGATGGCAAAGCAGTGCCAGATATGCCCTCAGATCTGTCGCTAATATTATGCAAAGTACGCGTGATCGCAGACGGCACACCAGGGGTTCCAAATGCGATCATTGCAGACCCTGTCTTAAATGGGTTTCTACTTGATATTCAGTGGCAATGATTAGACAAGATTTAACAACAGTTTGTCACGTTTCGTTAGGTGAAAAGATGTCGAAAAATCCATGGGCGGTAATCAGTTTTCATGAGGCTGCAATTGCTTTGAGCCGTAACGGGTGCGTAACAAGCTTATCATGCGACCGACTTCTCACCATCATCAATAAGAATCAATCAACACAAAGACAGAGGCACAGACTGTGGAGAGGCATAGGAAGTCGCTGGAACTGGTACTGTTACTGGTATTGGTATCTTCTGTTTTTTCGGTTCCAACTCATTAAGTTCTCCAAGCGAAACGTTTTGTCAACGACGCAAACAAAGAGCCTTCCTTCCTGCCATACAATACTCAACGAACACACACATAACTGGACGTTCAGTTTGCCGGGCCTGCATCTGTGCAGCTAGCTCTTTGGGTAAGTAGCCTCCTATAATCCGTCATGCCTCGCTGGCGATTTACATTAATGCGCCAATTTCGTGTCGTCTACCGAATGTCGACAGTGCAAAACAATGGGCCAGATACGTAGCGGTAGCGCTGACTGTAATTAACATTTTTCGCATTATAATTTTGCCCTTTTTTTGTCTGACGAGACACGGTCTGAGTTGGCAACTTTTAATGTCCGCACATTTGCGGAAAGTATCGCGCTGGAGCTCTCGGTGTAGCTGCCAGCCACTTAACGAAAATCATTTTACATTTTTTGCGGTGACTAATAGCAAAAAAGGAAGGCGCGCTGTGGAGTGCCTCTGGGGCACACGAAATATCAAGAGAACACCCAAAGATAATGCCAAATGATTGGGCTTAACCCACCGCTCATAGGTCGCCGCTATACTTAGCATCTAATCAAAATGCAATGCCAATGCTGAAGCTCAGTTTGATGCTGAGCTGCCTGACGAAAACAAGTGCCATGAAATTGCTATGCCTCTTATCGCTCAGCTTTTTGCTGTACCTAAAACCTGTCTCCGCTGGTGGAATAGGTAGGTGCAAGCAGTTCCAATTCAAGTCTAACGCTAAATAAACTCCCTCCAGCTAATCGTTACTACCTGGAGAAGCAACGCTTTCTGCTGGAGATACTCCATCATGTCCACGAACCGCTGCTGAACGATCAGTGGCGTTCGTTGGGTGAACATTTGGTCAGCGATAAAAGCCAATATGTGGTAGGTAAAAACCAAAAATCTATAACCAATTTAATACACACAATTTGCCACTTCTCTTAGGTGTACAATGAACAAATGACCGACTTCTTTGAGACCTTTGCCCATGGCAGACTTGTGCCCCGCGAGGTGTACTACAATCCGCAGTACCCCGAGCATTATCAGCAGTCTTTGGGGCTCTATTACTTTTTCTATCACACTCGGGACTGGATTACCTTATGGCAGAACATTTGCTGGGCACGGGTGCATGTGAATCCGGGAATGTTCCTGCAGGCTTTGAGCCAGGTGCTGCTCAAGCGGGAGGACTATCAGGCGCTGGTCATGCCCAAGATTTATGAGCTGTGGCCCGAAGCGTTTCACAATGAGGTGACCGTGAGGAGTGCACGGAATTTCAACTTTGCCAATTGGATACGACAGCAAGACACTTTCACCAGTCAGCCGCTGGAGGTGCAGCTGATTCTGCCCCAAGAGCTGCAACCCATCCGGCTGGAGGGAGATCTGCGTAGCTCCCCCAAGTGGTTCGAGGCCATGGCTGACGTGCATATACTTAGACTCAAGGAACATCAGCGTGGACTGCACCGCCTGCAGCATCTCATCGAGGACATTGGCTGGCAGTCCTATTGGTACTACATCAATATGGGCATAGCCCAGACGGAGAACAGCTCGCAGGAGCTCCAGGAGTGGTGGTACAACCAGTTGGGTCAGCTTCTGGCACGCTACAAGCTGGAACGCTATGGCCAGCAGCTGTCATACAAACGATTGACCCTCCAGGCATTGACACCGCACCTCTTGACCTGGCTAAACCAACGCTTTCAACTGGTGACCCCGTCCACCACGAAAAAGGTGACCCAAGCACTGCAAAACTTAGAGACAAATGTTGCCGATGCAATTTCCACGCGTAGATTTATGCTGAGCAATGGATCTAACATCGATTTGGCAGCAGCTGATAACTGGCTGCTGGGCTTAAGGGAACTCTTTCCCTTTGACCTGACACAACTGCAGCTGGAGTCGGCCAACGAGCCCCAATTGCTGCTCGACCTGCGCACTTCGCTGCGTTCGCCTGAGTTCTATTACTACGCTGAGCGGTTGCTCCGTTCTTATAGAAGATATCGCCAGGTTCTGCAGCCCACACCCAAGACTTCTTTCAGACCCACCGAACTAAGGATTGATTCAATGGACATCACTCCACTGATCACCTACGACGAACCGGTGGATGTGGATCTAAGCAATCTGCTGCACGCCCGGCATTTTCACTTCGATGGACACTTTATGTGGCCCTTTACCCTGCAGCAACGACAGTTCCGACTGCAGCATGAGCCCTTTAGCTTCAGTCTTCAAATCACCAGCAACAAGACCCAATCGATCGTCTTGCGTTCGTTTCTCACTACCGCAGAGAGTGGCTCTGGTGCTGTCAATCGAGAGCCCTTCTATCAGTTGGACTCCTTTCTGACGGTGCTCTATGAAGGTGTGAACCGAATTACCCGAGATTCTCGACAGATCAGTGGCCTGATCGGTGATCACATCTCACTCACCGAACTCCATCAGTATGTGAGGCTGGCCGAGCAGGAGGAGTTTGATTTCCCCCTGAATATTTCCACACCAAATTGCGGCTTTCCCAGGCGTTTGATATTGCCCCGAGGTGGTCAGGGGCAGGCCCTGCGTCTGCGCCTACTGATCGTGGCCACGGTCTACGACTTCAAGGCCAGGCAGGCCAACGAACTGAACTGTGACTTCAGCAAGGGGGTTAGCCGCTGGGACGAGCTACCCTTGGGCTACCCCTTCGAGCGTTATTTGGAGGCGGAGGATGAGGCGTTGCATCTATGGGGAGATCACACCTTCTGGCAGCCTGTGGAGATCAATCATGTGGATCGTTTTCGCCATGAATAAATAAAGATCTTCTGATCTTTGGAGTTCTAATGGTAAGATCGTAGCGGTTGAACGTGTGTCCTCTATAGGAAGGACTAACAATGTTCCTGAAGAGTTTATCAATGATCTTGGAAGATTTGTTTCTAGATTTTTTGTGAATAAAAATATATTAAAAGTGATCCTAACTTACTAAGACCTTTTCTTCCATTAGTTGAAGTGTAGATCCATTCCCTATCAGGTCATAGGACTGCTGATCCGTTTGCTATATCATCTCAACTCTACCGATCACATTCCTACGACACTAAAGACCTCTACGCTTACGATTTCCAGACGTTAGACCAAGTCCATTTCTATCTTTGATCAACCCCACCCTCTGTACGAACCTTTTAAGACATCGTTAGACCCAGCTCCATAAATAAATCTTAATTCCACTTTACCGTTCGTTGGCTATCCTCCAACACACACTCCACCCAGAGACCTTTAACGGCAAGTGACGTCAAATTTGGGTAATTACACGGCTTTGGGTCTGGGGTTTGGGGTTTGGGGGGTTGCAGCACTCTCCATGGGGTCCGAACCAACATGTATAAAATATTAATCAAAATCACAAAAGAACAAGCTCAAACGGGGAGAAACCACATCGAGAATCAAAACAAAAATTAAAAAACGAACAAGAATATGAAGAGGAAAAGGCATTAGGCTGGCAAGAGGCGAGGGACTGAGTTCTGGGTCTGAGACTCGGACTGGGGCCTGGGGTTGGGGCACCAAATGGACGACGTTGCATGGATGCAAAGCACTTTATATCAAGTCCGGAGAACGGTTCCATGGGGGCAACGCGGGAGCGAGACAGCCAAACTTGTTATACGCAATCGAATCGAAAATATGGGCGAAATATAGCGACGTCTGAGGAGTCGGTGGAGTAGGAGTAGAAGTCGGTGGAGTAGGAGGAGGATAGGTGCTGCAGTGAGTCGCGGCTCGGCTGTAAATCTAGAACTAGTTTTTTTGTATTTTTTATTTCTCTCTCTCTCTTTTTTTTCTTCTCTCTGTTTGGTCTGTGTGTTCGTCTTTTACCCGATGACGCGGTATAAAAGAAAATATTGGACACCTGCACGGTTTCGTATCGCAGCAACAACAACAACAACAACAACAACAACCACACGAGGTGTATGCATGAGCAGGGGTGGGGGCACAAGTGAAGCCCGAAAAAAATTAAATAAACGTACGGACAGAGGGCAGAGCGCTGTGCCCGAAGAGCGTCGCCGCGTTGATGGTTAAGCGAGCGCAGATAACGCAGAGGGAAGAACAAGAAGGAGAGCAAGAGGGTTCCAGATTCTAGTCGAATATTAGCTGCCCTTAAATATGTCGGTGACTGTCCCATTTTATATACTGAATTACATTCAGGTTTTCTGATCACCTAAGAGCTAACAAAATTTAAACAGCAGACTTAAATCCTCAACAATTTCTATTTTCGAGGCCCAAGAAATGTAAACAAACAGTCAAGTGTGGCCGTGTAAGTATCTGCTAAAAGAACGGTCACTCTTTGTCATTTTTCTTTTGTTTGTGAGCCAATTCCCAATGCCCAGGGTCACACTGCTGGTTTTCATCGATAAATGAGCAGCTAATTCGTGGAAATAAATAAAAAATACTCAAAAACTAATTTTAAAAATGTATAATGTTTTTACCTTAAATGAAATTAATTATTTAATTCACTTTCCTTGATTTTACTTTCAGAAAATTAATTATTATACAATTTTTAGATATGGTACTTTCAGAGATAATATTTTCTACCATACAAAATGGTTTTACATGTGTAGAAATATGGTTTAAAAATAGGAGAAAATATGCCTTTGAAAACTACTGAAGAAAAAAGCCTTACAAAATATGTCCTCCACACCAAAATTTTTATTTTAAAACCCTAAAATTGTAGTTACGCAACCATTTGTTTTCCCTAATATTCCTCTCTTCAGCCATCCAGAATAGCCCTAGCGTATTTTTGTAACAAATTTTACTGCCCGACCAACCGCATATTAAATTTACGATCCTCAACCTCAACAAAGGGTATATCGAGAAGACAAGGCAAGCGTAACGCTCCTTAGATTTTCCTTAGCCTCTCCCACTCCTCACTCCACTGCACCACATCTATTTATCTCACTTCTCGTCTGGTTGCTTAGGTAGCTGCAAAATTTTGGCCTGTCCCGCAACCCAAAAACAAAACAAAAAGAAGAAGAGAAACCCAAATAATAAAAAGGGGCAGCCGAGCGTAGAGCGATAGAAAAGGGAAGGACGAAAACTAATGGCCAGGCTTTTATTTCCAAGAAATTTAAAACTTTACGAAGGAAAAGAGGGATCCGAAACATGGAAAAAAATGGCGTTGGAGCACTCGAAAACACATGGCAGTATGAGGATCTGTTTTGGGCAGTTAGCGTTAGAGGCAGCCGCAGGTAGCTAGCCGTTGAAACAGATTCGAGGTTTCGCGGACATCGAAGACCTAGAAATGGTCTTCTATTTATTCCTTTATATTTAGTCTTCTTTAATTTTGATAATAATTTACGAGGTGGAATAAAGAACTTTGTGGCCCAAGTCAAATGGCTTCTGGTGAACAACTTTTTGGGGTACCAGCAAAAGAGTCCATAAAAAATCTCAAAACAGAGAAAAGATGTGTTGTGCTGTGCGCCTTTTAAGGTGATTCCAGTTGAAATGCATTTTGTCAGCTTAGCCTCACTTTTGGCCAGGCTATAATAAAAAAACTGCCCCCACTCTGTGTGTCTGTAACTGTAAAAGGCGAAGGGGCAACGCGAAACTGACATCTGTCCGCACCCAGAACAGAACGTCTGTCCGTTCGTCCGTCCGTTGATAGCTTTTTGAACTTTCCCGCCGCCTGCTCTCAGTCGTTTCTCTGTTCTCCGCACTTTTACTCAACTGTCCGGATTTTTTTTCGAGCTTCGCATAATTAATTAATTGCAATGTGTGCAAAAGATACAGATCTTTGGCGATTTCCATGGATTTTTATGATTAATATTACAGGGAGGCAAAACGAGGGAATATTATTGGCACTCGACTTTACTTCACTTTATATTTTTTGTGGCTAAGTATTTTAATATTCATGCACGATGCTCAGCTGTTCTTGTATTTCGTACAGCTATCTGTCAATTTTTACAGGCGCTCGCTCATATTTCAGTTTTTATTAATATTTACTTTTCATTTATTATTTTAATTTTAATATTCCTGTCGGGAAGTTATTCTTGAGACCCGATCGACAGACAGAGAGCCTAAAAGCTTTTGTTTTTAAGTTATAAAAATTCTCGAACATACATGCAAATGCAGAGCTTGTTTCGTAAAGTATTTTTTTGAATCTTCTGCCACTTACCTTGTAATTATTATTTGGCAAATTGAAATGCAACTCCGTCTGAAATAAATACAAAAATTAATAATAATATACTATTAATAGCTAGAAATAATAAAATGTTAAATAGTGCGAATAAATCAAATAAAATAAACATTTCGCGCAGTTCTAGCTGGTTTTGATTTGTTCAATATATGAATATGAATATGAATATGCCTTTAAAATAAATTAGCCCACAAACCACAAAGTTTATCCGACCAAAAGAGATTACCTCCCCTTTTGGCAAAGATCTCTGTGCAGTCTTAGTCCCTCGCGTTAGTTCCTTTCATCATCCCCACTCAAGAGTCTCTGTTAATTTTGTTTGCCATTGCTGCATAATTAATAAATTGTTGCAGAGCGATCAAAGCTGCCCATGGCCAACAGATCTGCACGATTCAACTTCCTTTAGGGCCTTATATTTTTTGCTTAACGCTTTATTGACAGACACGCCAGCCAGGCAGCAGCGCACATAAATCGACAGGCAGCAACCGCAGAATGCAAATGCAGGGAAAGACTTCCCTGTAGCTGCAGCTAAAGATCTTGAGAGGCGATAACATAAGGGTGCTTAAGCAAATCATTCGCACAGTCCGTGGAAGTTGATGATGAGTGGGGCCAATGGAATCGAACTGCGGCACGGATTTGCTGCTACTTTTTTGTTGCTGTGTGTGGTTGATGAGAGATTAATGGGTGTGAAGAATGGAGAATAAATCCCTTAGGTACTTTGAGATAGATTTGAAAGAAACAGAAACAGAAACCACCCACAACCACCTACAATGCCTACCCCAACAAGGCCACTAGGGCTGCCATTCATTGACCCACTTTCACTGTCTCCGGAACAGAGCGGGAAGAATGTGATTGGGAATGGGAACCCACTTTCGATGACACACAGAGAGAATTATTGAACAAAAGTGGACAGCACGCAACGCGGCGCATCGCTCATCCGCGACAGAGTGAAAACAACAAAAGAGAGCCACAAAAAAAAAAAAGAAAATACGGGAATACTTCCGCTGCAGGAGATCGCTGCGATCTCTGTCTGGATCACCCACACACAACAAGGCAGCTGAAACAAAAGGCAAACAGTTGCCAGTCAGCCAATTCGTTTTGGGTTTAATTTACGAGACAAGGTCGAGACATCGGCGCTGCATTTGAAGAACATTTCAGGACATTGCAAAACAATTAGCAGTCAAAATTAAAAATCCAATCTGTCGGGCCCACCCGCTGGCAAGTCCCAAAATAAGGTCAAATATATGTAGGTGCTTGGGTTGAGACACAATAAAGTATGTCACAAATTCGTTGCGAGAAAGTGTCACATTAATTGCGGGAAGCTGGCTTTAATCAAAATAAAATTCAATTAACCGTATGAGAAATCCCTTTTTAATGGGTTCTCGCTGCTGCCAATGGTCCTACTATTTCTTTGGTTTATTAATTTACATTTGGCGTTGAACCATTCACATGAGTCAAATGATGGAAAACCCTGGATGATGCGCAGGCCAGGCAGTTTATTTATAAACTTATTCCAAGCGGTGGCCACTTGGCAGTCGGCCAGAATATAGCCTCATGAAGGCACATTCTGAATGAATGTGGGAACAACGTCGCCACACAAAGTGTGCATTGGAATTGGTCAGATTATAGAAATTATAAATAGTTTGCCAGTGCGAGAATGTGGCATCAACACAGTGGAGATCGCTTGGTGATCAAAATCTGGCATTAGAGAGAACAAGCCATAAAAGATCAGCAAATAATTAAATAAATTAAACTGAACTGAACACCCGAGAGAGAAGAGTTCACTAAACCAATAAATCTCGCCTAGTTCATTGTTATGGCGGAGCTCCATTAACCCATCTTTATGGCACAATCCCTGCAATAACAAATAAACCCAGGCACAGACAATAAAATACAATCGAAGGCGCAAATCTAAATGCAATTGATGCGATTTTTATGTGCCAACAGAGAGCAAAACTAATTGCTGTAATTGATTGGTGGAATTATTATAGGGGCACTTTTTTTTTTTGTGTGGGGTTCAGTGATGATAGCGCCAGTCGATGAACAGTCGCCGAGTGATTTGATAATTGTACAACTGGTTTCTGGGTTGCCAAAACAAAATACCTGGCCAAAAAGCAAACACTCGGGCTGCAGTCGCTCAGCTGCTGCAAGAAGTTGACATCCTTGGCATGTGGGCTTTAATTTCGATTTGCAGTCGCGACTCTTCGATTTTCGCCATCAGTTTTGAGAGTTGACCAAGCTGTGTGGCAAATTAAATATTGACAAATACTCGCAGCAGACAAACCGCCAATCGAAGTGCTCTTGGCTTATCGCGCTTTGAATTATGTATGATGTGGCACAGCTGATTGAAGGTTGCCAATTTTATTAACAGTTACTCTAATTGGTGTGGAAAAATCAGGACAATGAATGGGAGAGCTTAGAGTTGTAAGAGAAATAAATATTAATAAAATAAATAAGCTGTCTGTGGAGCTCAAATAAATATATTTAATTTATTCTGAGAACTGTGGAAACCAAATTAATTTTGCACAAAAGTTTTGCTACTTTGACTTTGACTGGCAGCCCTGACTTATCGATAGATTCGAATTATGTAAACAAAACTCGTCCAGCCCTGGAAGTGTTCTTCGGTTTATTGTGTTTGTTTTTCTATTTTTGTGATTTATAAAAAAAAGAATTTAAAATGAATTAAAGTAAATTATTTAAAAAGTAAATAAAGCTGAGAATATTTAGGAAGTTTGCGTGTGAGAGATGACTGTGAGTTGAGTTTGTGTGCAGGGTTGGATCTCTATACAAATGTAAATAGTATTTACATACACTTGAATGCTTTATCTGCCACAATTAAATTTCGTTCACTTTTGAATGGTAAACCTAAAACCCAAAACGATGTCTGGCCAGGAAAAATTGATTAAAAAGCCGTACAGTGTGCACACGCGGCTGACAAAGAGAGGGGCAAGCAAACACGTTTTTGGCAATATGTTGCCGGCACATTCTGATGGTGCCACGCCTCCGCTCTTTGTGCAAACAATTCACACCTACCCGATGATGCTTCGATGCAATATAAAATATTTCTATTTCAGATTTTTGCATAAAATGCAACGCTGCAAACGAACTGAAAAAAATAAGCAAACAACCCGCTAAAAATAACAAAAATCAAGCTATTGGTTCAAGCTTTAATTTGGACAGAAAGCGCTTTCTCCATGAATCTATCAATGCAAAAAATATCTAAAAATATATAAACCCCTTTAATGAGCTGCTGCACGAAACTCCAACCTGTTCTGCATTTATCCAGCTAAAAGTTAAAGCAAATTTTACTGCTCCAATAATTTATACAATTTTATAGAGTCTTCCCAACGCCGCAATTTAATTAAGAAATTTCAGCGACTACTGGGGCCCATTCCCCACCCCAGTGCCAGTAATCAAGCTCATAATTTGTCCATTTCGGACTAAAGTCCGTTGTCAGAGTCTCGGCAATCGCAAACAAAAGGAAACATAAGTTTCGCATTAAAACAACAAAAATATATAACCCAGAGTAGAGGCGGTGCCGACGTCGTTGTCGTGTAACCAAAAGTAGCCCCCAGACGTTGCGATGGGAGAGCTCTGGTCTGGTCTGGTCTGCGCTGAAGCGATCGTTGGATGAGTCATGCTCCACGTACTGCTGGCAGACGCTCCGCTCCAGACAACGGACAGTTGAAGGCACGATCCCAGCTTCAATGTGTGAAGTGTACATGGTAGCTTTTTGGGGGCACACAGACCGCCAGACAGGGCTCAGGGTCGTGGCTCCAAAAACTACCTGAACGATCGGAGACTGCATTGGCGCAGACTTTGCTAATCTCATATCTGACTTCAAATTGTTGGAACATTTAACTTTGTGGCGAACTTGAAGATTTGCCCCTGCCACAAATTGTTGTATGACTCATGGACTGCAGGTAGTTGTGCCGCCCAGTCGCGGTGCCTAGACAGAGTTCGAGTCATCTTTGTTTTTATGCATACCCTTTATGGCCAAGAAAATGCTCTTTATACATATTTTAAAATGTTCGCAGAAGCTCTGCTTCCAGGGTATTGCCAGTTTCGGTTCTGTGGCTGCTGTGAGCCACCCATCCGGTGGTCACTCTATTAGATTTTGCAGAGCGGCTTTTTCCAGGTAGATTTATTGTACAAACAGCGCTGAAATGGGCAAATAAGCAGCGAGAGACAGCGAGGTATTGGAAGAAAAAGTATTTATATTTGAGCTTATTTATGGGTTTGGGTTTGGGCTTCAGTTCCCGACTTGACCACTTGCCATAGCCGCCGATGACTCACACGATTCGATCTCTGCTCCACATGTGCGGAAATCGAACTCCTTTTTCAGCAGCATTTTATTATTGTTATTATTCTTGGCGCTGTTTTTTTTTCTCCCTCTCCCTCTCCCTCTCTTTTGTTGTGTTGCTCGCTCGTTTTTATGAAAAGTTGATTGATTTTATAGGCGCGATAAGTTTATTGCAGCCGATTGGTTTGCTCGTTTTCATGGTTCGTGTCGGTCCGTGTGTCCCCCCTCGCAGATGACTAATGTCGCCGGGTCGGCCGGCCTCTTTGGTAATGAATTTTCTTTGTTGTTTTTCCATGCGATCTCTTTGTTGTTGAAAAGATAGTTATAAACACTTTGAACTGGTCGTTGACACTTGGCTTGGAATGCTTTTGAGTGGCGGCAATAATGCTCAATAATGATTGGCAAATGGGGCAGAATTTGAGAGAATTTAATAATTAATTAAATATATTTAATATTTATGCTTGGACATACAACATTTTGCAAATATATTTTGCACCAAGAGTGGATTTGTAAACTAAATTAAATTAAAATTAAAATATTTGTTTCATAATTAAAATAAATATTTAAATAATTTAAACAAATATTTGCAACGATAAAAAAATAGTTTTATGGCTAAAATGCAAATAATTTACGTTTAAATTAAATATATTTTATTATTTCCTCTATAAATTATAAGTATTCAAATTTTTAGATTTTTATACATATTTTTTCAAACAATTTCATTTATTATATTTATTTGGAAAGTTTTTGTATTTGATTAAAATTAAAATATCAAATATTTTAGTTATGTGGAATATTTTGACACTTTTCTGCTTTTATTCTTGACTTTTATTGGCAAGATATCTGCCAATCTGGGATATTAGATCCTCACATAAATCACCCCTATCTCAGAGGCCAAGCTATCTACTTCCCATTGGTTTGTTGTGTGTCCTTTCGCCTGAAACCTCCTAAAACCTCCAAAAGACCTTGAATGTCAACGCCATTTTCCAATTTACGGACAGCAATGGTACGCTTGTGGCTTTTGTTTAATTAATTTAACAGGCAAATGGAAAATGGAGACCATAAATAAAGACCGCAACTAATTGCTGACACAGTTGGCTCGACAACAGACAGTGACAGCAACGGCAACCGCGACATGGGGGCCTTTGGCGTGGGCGCTGCCAAGCAGTCAAAGATCAGTAAGCAAACAGAAAAAAAAGACCTAGAAATTATCCACAAGAGGGAGAAACACCTGCGCCATGCCAATGGAGGGAGAGCACGTGCTTTTGCTCTAGACACAAAACAAATTTAATTTCATTGGAAATATGGAAACAAATTTCCATTATCTTCGCAGAGATACATGAAGAAGCTCTTGAAATATTCCCTGAAGCTGCAGTTACAGTGGAAGCTGCTGCTGCTCCTGTCTTCCAGTTAACCAGAGACGACAGTTGGCACGAGCCATAAATAATACCGGGACAGGGGCGAATCAGCTGAATCATCCAAGAAACCAACCATCATGATCAGCAGCCACCTTCAACAGCAATTACAATGTCTGTGTCTGTGGCAGAAGCTCTTCTGTCCGTCCCCCAGAGGTAACGCCCACTTTGGGCACCTCCAAACTCGTGGGCAGGCCTAGACATACATTATGTATGTACAGCAATGGCCCAAGGGCCACGGGCAGGCACGAGCCCAAAACATTTCAAGAGGCGAGAGTATTTTGTTTCTCTTGCTTCGCTTTTTTTAATTAAAAGAGAAGAGAGCTTCAACTGTCCGACAAACCCAAAACAAAATAAATTACTTTTACTCTGCAGAGGTAAAAGCTTCTTTTTTTTGTACTCTCCAACTCTTTTCACAATCGAACAAGTCATGGTCCAAGCTGCTCTCTGATTCCTCTGTCTTTGGACAGATGGGTTTGGGTTTGTCTCTACTCTGTAGCGTGGATCTCATGTAACTGTTACAAGAAAGTTAACAAAAATCAAAGTGGCAAATAAGTAAATTTAAGAGGCAACCTTTTACAGGCAAACTTTTGTTGGAAATACATTTTTTTGGAACAATATTTTGTAATTTTTGTAACAGAAGTTGAACAAATAATTGAGTTTTTCTTTTTAAAATCGAAATCTATGAAGCAAATAATTATTTTCTATGAACGAAAATGCATTTCAAAAATTTGAATTATTTTTGTGAGAATAAAAACCACTAAAAATTATTATTATTTTTTTTTTTCTCATTAATTTCAATTATTTTTCAATTACAAAAGCTCTTCTTGTATGTAAATTATAATCCTCACGTTCCCTGAACTCCAGCAGATATAAACAATTCAAAAACCCTGACGAGCAGATGTTTAAATACTTCTAAAAATATCCTTTTCCTTTATGATTTTATGGAGTCTAATTGTAAAAACAAAGAAAGTTTCACTGTTTGAAAAGAGTAACCAGCAAACGCTTTGAGTCGCATTTTGCTCTCTTGTCTGCTCTTGTCTGGGTTTGGCAGCCCCAACTGGGCGTATGCCCCAAGAAGGTGCCCCACGAGAGGCACCAGCCATAAACACAGCAAGAGCAGCGAACGAAGTACAACTGTGCCACAAATGTTTTGGGCGTCGTCATCATCGTCATCATCATCACTGGGATCAGGCATCGTAGAGTGGCTGCTGCTGGCTTGAGTGGGTCTGGGGCCTTCTGGCTGTGCGCCTGCGCAAAAGCCTGGCACGTGCGCAGCAACCAAAGCCAAAGACAGAGTCAGCGACTCAGAGCCAACTCCCCAGCTTCATTTCGTTTGGTTTGGTTTGGTTTGGTTTGGTTTCGTTTCATTTCTGGTTTTTTTGAAAAATGACATACAATGGGCTTGGGTTGAGTGCTCCGCACGGCTCAGATTGGTTTGGGCTTTGGGTTGGGTTGCGTTTTGGGGGCATTTGTGCTGGAAAATCAACTTGTTTGTGTTTCTGTGTGTGTTGGAGTCTCAGGTGTTGGTTGCCTGCCACCGTTTGATGACTCTGTTTCGACTCGGTCTCTGTTTTTCTTCTTTTTTTTTTGGGGCCATGCCACTGATTAATTTACGACGCTGGGTCAAACGCAGATGCTGCACAAAGGGTTTAGCTTGTCGCTAATCGGTCAAGGTTTTACCCCCATTGTCTAGCCCAAAAACGAAGTGAAGCCATAAAAAAAAAGCAACTCCCCGACTGCCAATCAAAATGTTCAGCCCGATGCCTGCGGCAAGATTAAGCAGAAGAAAACTTCTGACTGGAGAGTCATGGAAAATTAAAGATTTACGCCACAAATCAGAGATCTCTACAGCCAACACCTGCAACTGTAACTGACTCTGACTCTGGTTAGAAAATTGTGTCTTAATCAAAGCATTAAACCCTTTTGGCACGCTCGCCAATTGGTAGGAACCCAAGCGAAGTTCCTAATGAGATCCGGACAGTAATCAACTGCAATTGCTTATGAAAGTAATGAGACATATAATGAGGCTCATCTTTGGGTATCTGTAATTGATTGGGCTGCCTGGAAAGGCAAATGAACCTGCAGTTAGCAGTCCAGTTCAATCTCTGCAGCTGCTTTATTGTCCCAAACCCAACACTCCAGTGGGAAAGAGTATTAAGCCAGATTATTTGGCTACCCGTGTTGAACATATTGTGGTCCGTCTCCCCATCCTCCCAGCCGACACAATTTATGACCCTTGGAACAGTTTTCAGACACGACGACAGGCAACCATAGACAGAGTCCCCACCGATCCAGAGAGAGTCAGAACCCAGGGCTTGGGCATGACGAGGCCTGAACACGCATAGAGGGAGCTACGCTGCCAGGAGGAACTGGTTACCGGGGACTGGTTACTGGTTACTCGGGAGCCTAGGGAAGTGCTACCCGTCTTACACAGATACACACGGGATACGACTCTCCCGATCTCAGTGCCACAGTCTCCGTCTTCAGTCTCCAGCTCCGTCTACGGCTTGTCAACCACACCTCACCCCACGCCGTACCCACCAGAGAGCAGGGAGGCTGGCGTAACCCATAATTTTAACACCAATAACAAAAAATAAAAATAAAATAGAAAGAGCGAGAGCGAGAGAAACAGCAACACGGCGGGCAAGGTAGATTGCAGGTGTGCATCAGGTCCAAGTCGCAGTAGCTGCGACTTCGTATCGAGATCTCTTACAGATACAGTCGCAGTCTGCATCATAAATTAACGTTTTCAAATTGTGTCTGAACCGAAAACGAAGAAAACCAGTTCTAGCCCAAAGATTATAATAAAGGCTTTTCTCGATTATTACCCACTCGCAAAGTGCATTAGAATCTTAGACATCTCGGAGGGAGTGTGTGAGAACTTAGACTCAAAGTAAATGTAATTCTTATTTACTAGACAACGGACAAAGGGAAGTTGATTGTTAATTTTTTGGGTGTAATAAGTACAGGAAGAAAACAATTGATGGTACTGAAAAAGGGAAGGGAAAAGGTACAGTAACCAGGAACACAAATAATATTTAGTTGAATTTTTCAACTATTTTGCCAAGAGGTTTCCTTGCGCACTAAAACTTCATTTATTTGCATTTATTTTAGCAGTTTTTGGCACACTTTTTGACTCAAAAATACTGACTCCACACTCCTGACCTGATTCATTGTGGGAACAACTCATTTCACATTGACCCAATTTTTTTCTGTTGCAACACTTTAAACTGTAAAATTCTGACAGTTCGGTTAGCTGATTTATAATAAGCAAACAAAAAATAAAAACACACCAAAACGGAGTCATACGCCAGGGCGGACAGTCAGTAAGATTAATTATCGCATTAATTAACTGAGCTGAAAAAACGAAAGTTTTTGCCCATATAAAATTACTCACGAACAGGAAGAGAACGCAGGAAATGTGACGAAATGAAAGTGTTTAAAAATGTGAACTTACATTTCACGAAATTTAAGGTGTTAGCTGAGTTGTAGTGTGCTTTATAAATATATTAAAGAACATAAATTCCTTTCAAAGCCTTTTATGTCCTTTTATAATTATTTTCCAACTATTTTAATTGGAAACTTTTGCCTAAAACAAAACCTATTTCCAATGACTTTTTGAGCCAAAAATACAAAGAATCTTTGTTCAACTTTAATCATGTATCGCCACCGGCCACATGGAACAACATTTGTGGGGGTCATTGGGTTTGTCAGGCAGTTGCCTTTGGCCTTTGTGGCGACAAACAAAACAAATATTTCGAAATTGCAAAAAAAAGGAATCAAAGTATAAATTCCAGCCGCTGGACTGACTCACTGGACAACTATGCGAGGCAATTTCCTTTCTGGTAATCCGTTCCAGGACATCGTAAAACATTCGCAGAGGCCATGTCAGCAGATACATCAATTGGACTTTATGGTCCTGGAACTACTTTAAGGAATAGGACACAGACGCAGACACAGGCCGACAATTAAAAGTTAATGGTCAGGCGACACGGTTGATCAGCAAAGGAAAATTGCATGGCAGGGCAGCACAATGCCCTTGCCAATGCCCGTCGGGGCCCCAAATATTAATCATGTGAGCACTTAATTTGACACTTGGCAATAATGGAAAGCACTGGCTACCGTTTCTGGTTTTTTTTGTTTTTTTTTTGTTGTTTTGGGTGGGGTAGGAGAGCTGGAAGAGGCCCGGCACTAATCACCAACTTCAGAGTGGCCTGTCTGTGACCGTGTCTTATTCTCTTCGCTGGCAGCAACCTGCCACCTGCCTTACGCAATTAACAGACAGATCTCGTCGACACACAACCCACACACACACACACGGCCAACGCACGACACGACAAAAGGTTCGTTTCCCGCTCTCCCACTCTACCGCTCTCTCTCACGCTCTCACTCTGTCGTGTAATTACTCAATGCCCCGCCGAACTGGTTCTCTTGCGAGTATGTTCTGCTGCGTGTGTAAGTCAAGTAGCCGAGGCTCAGCCAGATTACAGAAGACAAAAACGAACAACGACAGGCCATAGGCATAAATAAATCACACAAAGATATTGTGCAAAGCCAGATACCCTTAAGCGTGCTATTTATGTACAAAAATATGTATAATATCACATACATAGGACTTGGCTTTTTAAATATTTTTCAACTAAAACATTGACTTGGAATATTACAGATTGTAAACCCTTTTTAAACCCTCCTTGAGGAAAGTGTACTCCAAAACCGTCGAAAAGACTGTCTGTCAGAGGGTGGGGTTGAGGGTTTACGATAAATATTTATGTGTCATTAGTTGGGATGCCCGTGCAGTAATCAGGTGGAAAGACGGCATTGAGATGCCTTTGCCTCGCTATTACTACTGCACTTCGAAAGGTAATTTATTACAAAAGAAGTGGAAGAAGAACGGGCCCCAAGACGCGGACCCTAACAAAGCTAAAATAAGTTGTCCCAGCCCGGGGGATGCGTGCAATTAAATTGTGTATAAAAAAACGAAATGAAATCAAGTTAAATCGTTAAACATATCCATCCGAGTGCCAGAGAAATATTTAGAATATGAAAAATAAAAGTAATGTAATTCTGCATATAGAAATTCTGATTTATTCTCAGCTAGAATATGACTCTGGAACAGGCTGAAGGGATCACAAAGTTGCTTAGTCTTACTTGCCACCTGCTGCGACCAACGGATTGGCTGCCCTAGAAAACATATGCCAAAACTCGATAACCTCTAAAAGATGCCTAATGGCATTCCTGTTCCCTCAAGTGGCCATTGGTGTGGCACGGACCAACATCGCACCAGACGCGCATCTCATGTGTCACATGCCTAGACCGAGAGAGAATGAGAGAGGGAGAGAGGGAGAGTGTGAGAGGATGACACATGCCAGCGGATTGCACAGTGCGCTCGCTTAGGGCGGCAGATTAACTTAACTGTGCATAAAATGCACGAAAATAACGAACACCCCAGAATACAAACAAAAAAAAAAAAAAACCAAGGGAAAACAGAACCGCTGGAATTCTGTGGCTCTCTGGTGAAAAATTCTCAAGTACCGAATATGCCTGCTGGAGTGGCTGGCTGTCATTTGCTGGATTCTTGGCAGGAATGTGTAAAAAGTCATGCATAAAATTAGTTTCAACTTGGGTGACGATTCCTGCTGTTTCCCCCCGTCCTAATTTATTTTCCACAACTGAATTTTAAACACTTGGGCAACACGTGCGTTCTTGGAATATTTTCCTTCAGTTAAAAAACCATAAAACTATTCCAAATGTTGATGGCATATGACAGGCTCAAGTGGGTGAAATGGGACTCATGAAATTTAACACGGAAATATTAAGAACAAAAATTAAAATAATATTAAGATAAGAATTCAAAGAGTATATTTAATTGTTAAATATTTAATCAACAATTTATTTTCTTTATTTGCACTTACCGCCATGAGCTGCTCTCCACATTTTTACAGCTATGTTTTTGCTAATAAGCTCTGCTCTCTCTCTGCTCTTAATATCATATTCATCGCATGGAACTGCATTGCTACAAAATAAGAGAGAGAGCGAGCGAGCTTGACGCTCGTTGAGTCTCTCTTTGCAGAACTCTCTCTTCTCGCTGGAAACCGCACGGGTGGCAAAGCACAAAGTTTAGTTCGGGCTGCGCTCTCTTCTGGAAAGTCGTGCGTTTATTGCGTCGTCCTGGAAAAAAGGGAAGTTCAACGTAGCATTATCGATTTGCCTTTGCATGTGCTCGAGATGGTGTTCCAGTTGCTTAATCACAGCGACAAATTGCATTTGGCCCAATCTGATCGTGTGCTTGCCGAGGCATATGCCTCTCACACTCGACGTATATACAAACGAATGCATTTATCGTACGAAAACGAACGTCGTATCCCATGGGCAGACGTTTTGGCCATATGTGGCGCCAGTGTGGTCGAAATAGTCAACAGGCATGCTCTGGCCGATTATCAACTGAAAATCATAGAGCTGCATTGTCCCAATCTTCAAGTCGTGAACTTTGAGATAAAGGATGCAAATTGCGCTGGCCTCAAGTCGCTGCTTGAAAGCCTCAAAGAGCAGACAACCGTTAGGCTGCGGATTGGCGTCAGAGCCACACCAAAATCTACAACATGTTGTAGAAATGCTCAGGGGCTGCAAGAAGCTCCGTTTCCTTGTCATAGAGCTCAAAAATTTGCAGATCACTAAGGAACTTCTAGCCACCATAACGGGCATTTTGAAGGAAAATGGTGTGACACCGGACAAGCCTTTGCAGTTCAAAGTGAACGTCCAGAAGAAAGTGAAGAATGTCAAGCTCAAACATCTGGTGAGTATTTCGCGAATACTTTTTGGGACGCACTTAAACACTATTTTATTTTATTCCAACTATTTGCAGATGGCTGAGACCCCAAATGCAGTTAATCAAATTAACAATTAATAACTAAAAACTAATTATTTTCCACTTGTATTTCATTTATTTAACCATAAACATTTGAGCTGCAATAAATATTATATGCATTATTCGAAACTATTTTCTATGTCTAAAACCCCAAGATGTGTTCATGTTGTCAATGTCTACATAAAGACAGAACCAGCCTGACTTGAACACTCAAAAGAAACTGACTACCCCGTCTACATGCCAAATGGCCGGAAGCTAGCCAAGCCAAGACAATGCTCGGAGTTCACACAAAACAAAATCTTGAACCCCCCTCGCAGCTATCGATATTTGTACAATTTGTTAAGCAATTTCATTCTCACACATTTGCTGATTTTTCCACATTTTCTTAAACAAACAATACGAAAAAAAAGTTCTGCTAGGTGCGGCGGAGTGGATCGCTTCTTGAAGAACTGCTTCGATATGGTGGGGAACCCTCCCACGCAGAAGTGCTCAGAATGGCGTGAAAACGCTTGTACTTTGGTGGGTAAGTTCTCTTAACATTTAACAATCGACTGCACAACGGGCCAGGGTACACAGAGTTAAAGAAAAAGGTAAGAAAGACACTTCAAACAAATTAATTTGCTCATTGTCATGGCTGAATGATTCAAGGTTCTTTATTTATGTTCTGTCTTCTTTTTTTTGGGTGTGCTTAACCGCAGAGTTTTTGACTTTGTGCAAAAGATGGATATAAAATGAGAATTTTTGATGTCTTTAACGCTCTCCCCATGGGCTCCTTCTGTGTGTCTTCTTTCGTCTTGCTCGATTGCACCACTGGGTTAGGCTTCAGTGGTCAACCAACTTGAGGGCAACTTGTACTTTGGTCACCATTTAGATCACTTAATAGTTGATGTCTGCTCTGGTGCAGTGCGTGGGAATTTTTATAGAGTTCTTCACTGTCTTGTTTATTAATTAAAAAACTCACTCGTTCGTAACTAAAAAATCATTATGCACAAAATCGAAATTGGTGAGCATTAATTTTTGAGATTTTAATGATGTTCTTACAGTAAAAGCAGAATACAGAATAAATATTGATCGAGAGATCCTTTAGTATCATTCAAATTTCGGGCTTTGTTTGTCATGTAGGGCAAACCGCAAGGGATGTACAAGTACTCTACTCGATTTAGGCCAACTTTCCCTTTTTTTCGGTGTTGTTAATCGCACGACCGCAGAATGCATGAAATGCATGGATGGCACTCCCTTTTGGTATTCGGAAAGGAACGCTTCTAGGGATCATTAAGCAATACATAATCCAATTAGCACACAGATTGTATGTGTATGTGTATGTGTATGTGTTTGTGTGTGGATCCTCCACCTGTTAGGGGCACACAAAACAAAAAAGGGATGTGGAGGATTTTTCATATTTTTGTTGAGCCAAACGAACCAGAAACATTTTCGATGGCATCGATGAACCTGCTAAGAACTTATACAAACAAGTGATCACGATCTGTGTCCATTGTGCAGTAGGACGGGACAGGGGAAGATCAACAACATTTTACTTTTACTCTCAATTGTTGTTGCTGATTGATGCCAAGGCAGCAAAAAAAAAAGAGGACGACGGACCTTTTCTGATATCTGATCTGATCTTTTTTCGTGGATGAAAGAAAATGCCAATTTTACTTAGAAAATGACACGCAAATGGCAAAAGATAAAAACAACAGCAACAACAAAAATCACTGAACATAAGGGAATGAGAAAAAGGTTTCGTTTCCCTCGACTGGGGATAATCCCCTCTCATCAATATGTCTGCAATTAAGTTGGGCACGAATTCGTTATTAGGGGTCAGGGCAATTGATAGCAATGCTCGGTGATCGTTGCACGGATCCTTCGCATAAAAATTGCGTGAGGCACAAAAGCAAATCTCGGGCACGATCATTACATGGTCCAGGATAACCTGTCCCCGAATCTGTGTGTGAGTGTGTCGAGGGGCGTTGCAACCTATGCAGATTTGTGTGGAGTTGGAGTGATCTCCATTTGTTTACACTGAACAAAAATGCGAAACGATCATCCAAACGATCTGCAGCTGCTGTCGAAACGCATTAGGTTATTCAATTCAATATTCGCAAAGTGTAAGCCTGCATAGATTCTGATACGTCTGATACAGTACACATCAACGATCGTGTGGAGCGCTGAAGGGCGTACCCTGGCTTAAATCCTTAGCTGTCATTGTCATTGTCAGAGGACGGAGCCTGACAGTTGCACGATTGTAATTGGCAGTAGGCGCGAAAGCAGAACGCATGCAAAATAGAGGCGTGTGAAAATGATATACCCCCTGACGATCGGCTATGATAACCCTTTCCTTCAGACGCACCCACTCTATCGAACGTGAGAAATTCATGGGGGCCTTTTGCCAAAGTGAATCGGGGTTGCGTCTAGCTCTAGGGTGATCAATGCTGCGTAAAATTGGATTAGTTCGGGCTCGCACACATACACAGGTTGCCCAAGTGGGGCCAGCAATTGGCATAATTGACTGGTCGGTCGCCCTGGCTGTCTATCTGTCCGTCTGTATAACTTTTCGGTTAACATATTGTGTTACTTTTCATCATTAATAACAATCACAAGAGACCAGAAACAAATGTGGTGCCCACAAGCCGCTCGGGAGTGACACTGAGCTTGTACCGCGAGGAGGCGACACTCTGGATGCTAAATTTCAAGCGGAATGGGGCAGCTGGCCAAGACGGCCAGGAAAATCCTTAGATTTGTTAATCGATTTAAGAAGTGAAATGTTCCAGTAAAACACTGATTTCATTTCGACACATCTCTGTGTAAACATCCAATTAATTAATTAATTCAAAAATTGTATACCAATAGGTAGATATTTTGTGCACAATAAGAGACAATAAGAGAACGCAGCAACCGCAAAGTCCCGTTGGTTGTTGCTTCTGCTTCTCGAAAGTGTTTAGCATTTTGCTGAGAGCATAGCTAGAGAGCGAGCGAGAGTGCAGCTTTGTTGTTGTTGTTGCTGCTGAGAGAGCAATAGAACAAAGGATAGAAGGAGAATTGCGAGAAGGTTTATTTTTGCATGCGAGAGAGAAGTGAAGCTAGCAAATGAAGAGAACAGAAAATCGGATGCAAAATATTTTAATAGTAAATAATATGAATATAAAATGTAAATAATAATACTTAACAAATGTTTATGAGATTAGTAACAACTATATTAAGTATGAATATTCCGTATCTACATTTGAAGATCTGTTTTATATTTATTATGAATATTTAATCAGCTTTTATAATTTGTAATCTATATTTCGATGGATTTCCATTTAGAAAATATTAATTAAAATCAAAAGCCTATGCATTCAAATGGGTTTTGTATGATTTTCTTCAAGTAGAAAAATATTTCTAAAAACTTATTGCGTTATAATTTAACCATTGACATACTTCAAAATGGACCGCTCAAGTGGATATGCAGCTCGTAGATTTGTTACACGGGTTCTTCGTACTGAGAAGTTAATTAATGTTTGTATAAATATTTTAATAATGATAACTCGCAATTCGCTTACTCTTATCAGTTACATTCACTTCTATTAGTTTCCGCATTTGCGATTGTGTGTATTTTTGCATCTATAATAAAAAATTGTTTTAAAATATTGAAAATTATCATTTCCGATCAATAAACATACCAATAATCGCATCCCATCTTCCGAATTACGTTCATTAACTTCCCAAACAAGACGCCTTTGTTCGTTGAAACCATTTTCCCTCAAAATGTTATCAAAGGAATTCAGAGAATCGGAAAACACAGTGTTAATTACGGAAAGTTTTGTATGAATCAACTGCAACTTTTTACATTTGCTGATAATTTCAAGTAAATCTTTTGGAAGATAACTGATTGAGTATAGATATAAACGCTCCAGGGTATTGGCGTATTTTGAAACAATTTGAACGATATTGAGAGTTTCTGTGCTCGCAAATTTTAACGATTTGAGCTTTGGACATGTTGGCATTACCGACAGACTAATTCTGCAATGCACTAACTCAAGTTCTTCCAATTCCGGTAATAAAAAATCTAGTTTCTGGCACAATGAAACGCTATTGTACATAACCACCAAGCTGCGAAGTTTTTTTAAGTGTGAGGCTATTTCAAAAATATTTAATAAATTTTTTCTCTCAGGCCAAATGAGGTACAGTTTTTCCAAGTTTTTCAATCTTCGAATGTGTTGTGCTGAAAGCAGTATAAACCAATATATTCAAAAAATAGATTCATTTTGATTAATTTTAAGTCCATACCCTGTCCATTCCTTATGTGAAATACTTTCAACTCCTTACAATCTGTATTAATGCATTCGATTATATGATTACACCTAAATTTATTAAAATATTCAATTTTTCTTAGGCTTTTAATGCCTATAAATGCCTTGAACTCCTTCAAATGATCAGTTGGAATCTCCGAACTGGTAGATTTCAAGTTGGTGCAGTGCTTTAATATTAGCTCCACAATTGGCTTCTCGAATGTGTTTTCAGTCGTTTTCATGTGGACCACACTCGCTCCGCAAAGCGGCAGAAAAACTCTCAATATATCATTTGTAAAAACATAGCAGTCCAAATGTGTACAAAACAATTTACTATGGTAGGAAAATGCCTGGCCAAGGATTTCGTTGACTTGAGCCAGTTGAAGTTTATCTTTTAAACTCAAACATCCATAAATCTTATCTAGAATCTCAATCGGTAAATTGGAAAGCATTTTAATAGCGACACTTAAACCGGAAACGGAAACAGCACAGATGTATGTAAATAATTATCAGAGATGGTAATATGCAGAGTCCCTCGATATATTGTACAGATTAATTATGTATGTCTATCGATGTTTACCGAGGTTTTTATACCCGGTACTCGAAGAGTAAATAGGGTATATTGTATTTGTGGGGAATAACGGTTGTATGTAACGCACAGAAGGAAGCGTTTCCGACCCCATAAAGTATATATATTCTTGATCAGCATCAACAGCCGAGTCGATTGAGCCATATCTGTATGTCCGTCCGTCTGTCCTGATGAGCGCCTAGTACTCAGAGACTATAAGAGTTAGAGCCACCAAATTTTGCATCCAGACTTCTGTACGCTCACACTGTTACAAGTGTATTTAAAAAGGCGGCGGGGCTCATGTCTTCCGCCTCCGCAAAAGGGCGAAAACCTCCCAAATCTACAATTGGGAAGATAAAAGAAAACTAAAAACGCCATTCCGTAGGAAATGACCATATCTATCAGACACCAAATTGGGATCCGATTGGTTCATTATTATAGCCACAATGAAGCAATTAATTTTCAGTGGCTAAACATTCACACTCTGCTTCTTCATTGTGGGGTTCTAGGGAAGGGGGGCGAGCTAAAGGAGCGTGTTGGCGTGAGATGTTATGTAGATGTTGATAAAATATGTAGAAAAAATGTAAAATGTACAATTTGAAAAAAACCCGTTAAGGTACAGATGATCTACTGAGTACCGGGTATAAAAGTTTTGATGCGTAAGAAGCGTTGCACACGTCCCTTCTCGTTTTTGTAGGTATTGTATTTTATTTTGATGCTGCAAAATAGAAACCCGCAACCCGTTGAACATTGTGAATCTGCCGCTGAAGCAGCTGAGCTCAATATATAAATTTATTGTGGACACGAAAGATAAACAAAGTCTGGCACAAACTCATCCAGTACTTCGTGAGGCATATATTTCAGTAATGCCAATCAAACATTTGCCCCAACTGCAGAATTTATTCATCAAGAATGACTGCGCGGTGAACCTGTGCGAACTGTGCTCGCAATTCTGAGCTTACAGCAGTGCAAATGGAGTTTGTTTTCAAATGTAGATATTCCCCTAGCAAAATGGGAGCCGCTGTGCCCCAAGCTGAAGCTTCTGAGCATCGGTATCGAAGATTTTCGAACCGAAATGCCGTACTTGCCGAGTCTGGAAACACTGCACGTTACATTCAGCCCCGATATGGAATTATGCGAGCTATTTGGCAGATCGATTTCGGACTATGCCAAGAGATGCCAGCGATGAGATAACCAAGACCATCGGACAACTAAAATCACTAAAAAGTCTGATCTGCTCCGATATGAATAATACATATTTGCAATTCATCAAGTTGGATCAACTGCAGATGGTGATCCTCCAGTCATCCAATAACGTAACCAACTCCGGAATCCTACGCATGCTCCGTGGCTGCAAGAACCTCCGATCGCTCGATGTCTCTGGCTGTAGGAGAGTCAACAAGAATGTTGTGGCTCCACTCTTAAAGATTCTAAAGCAGCAGCTTTGACGTTCAGCCGGATGATCCACTGGTTCTGAATGTTCGCTTTATGTCTTTCGGATCCGAATAACAATTTATTGCTCATCCAGAAAAGCAATATTATTATATGTGAGCGTCCCTATGTCCGGTGAAATGGACTTTTTAAGACTGATTGACTAACGAATGAACAAATGATGATTCGGTTTAATTTAATAAAATATGTTTATTCAAACGATTTCCCATTAAGGCAGTCTGCAATTAAAAATAATCATAATTTAAGATACTTTTAGCAATAATTAGACACAAGTACATACTTGTTATTTAGTTGTTTAAGCTCTCAATCGTTATTGTTGGTAGCTGGTTGAAGTGTTATTTCAATGCCATTATTAAAGGGGTCTGGAGACACATGGCAACGGTGTAAAAATACAGCCAGCAGCGTAGGATGCGACTCCGCCAACGTTAATTGATCCGCCAGACATAGTCTACCAAAGATAACGTTTAAAGTTTCAAATGGCAATTGGAGTAAATTTGTGACGTCCATTTTGCTTGCACAAGCTTACGATGGGAATCAAAATTCGGACTATCGACTGGTGTGACCAGAATGTTTATAGGTCAAGGTAACAAATCCATGTCTCACTTTTTCAATACAACATTTTGCAGCTTGTGTCAAGTTTTTAAATGTGATTTTGGAACACATAATTCAATGAAATATTGTTGCAGTGTAAACGAAAGAAAGAACTCAAGCAGCGTCAAAAACAGAGGCTCAGGCAAAATGGAATCTGTAACGTTGCAAAACGACGGTAGAAGGCGGCTGTAGTGGGGGGGGGGGGCAGTAAACTCTGGAGCGATCATGCAGATGAAGAGAAAATGACGAAGGTAAGCAAAGAATTGTTACTCCTCAAAAAAAAAAAACCGAACAAAAACCAACAGCAGCAGAAGGACAGAGTGAGACAGAGAGAGAGAGAGAGAGAGAGAGAGAGCGAGTCAAGGGAGATGGAAAAGATAAACCAAGCGCAGTTTCGGCGCGCCGAACCAACGCTGCCCAGACGCGCCAGACAGGCTGGCGACGCTTGTGAAATTCTCTTTCCTCCACTGGTACGCACACACACACACATACTAATAAGCAGAGTAAACACACAGACGCACGGGAATGAAGAAGTACCACAGAATAGGACCATAAATGCATTTTCAACAAAAGACAGACCCCAGAAGAGCCAATGAACCTAAAGAGCAAAAAATAAAACACAAAAAAGAAAAAGAAAAGAGAGAATAAGAAGAAGATGAAGATGAAAAAACGGAATATAAAGAACCAAAGCCCCAAACCAAAGGCCATAAATAAGCCGACGTCGTCGTCGGCGTCAGCGTCGAAGCCGATGCGCATGCGCCGCAGCATTCGGCTGCACTTCAACTTGAGCCATGAGAGCATGCCTCTCTCTCTCTCTCTCGCTCTCTCTTTACTTAACGTCTTGCTTTCACGCGAGGGCCCATCTTAGATGGAGTGAGCAGCAAACAGTAGGCACAGCTCTTACACGGAGACACTGACTTTTTGGGCACTTTTTGTCTGGTTAATGTTCAGGCTGTACACACTGTGTATTTTAGCGGAGAAATAGTTACAGCCTTATTATAGTCATAGGTACTATCAATAACTCTTAAAAAGCAAATTTTTGGTGTACATTTTTCATGTGCATTGCGGAACGTTGGAACTTTTGGAACAGTCTATGTTTTTATTATTATTTAAAAATTATGATTATATTTTTTGGTGCTTTGACTTGCAATTTAATGACCCAAGCGATAACAAGCCGCCAGCCAGCACGAAGCCAGCAAAAGCCTACCGAGGGGCGGTGCTGCATGACGCGTGAAAGTTGCAAACATTTAGCCGAATTGTGTACATTTAATTCTTAACTCTAGTGACCCCTATGTACCCCTTTTGTTAAGAGAGCATTTCCAATTCGTTGCTCAACGGCAAGTCCAGAAATTCTCACCGCTGATTGTTGGCTGTCTGGCCAGTCGATTTATGCCTCAGGAATTTCTTGAGATCTTGAGATCTTGCCACCATTTTCTAGTGCAATTTTTCACCAATGATGACTAATGCACTTGTTGGCCGTTGGTTTCGTGTGTGATTCACGCATTTGGGCTGAAAGAGGTGCGAAATTTGAAACGCAGGTGGGCCCAGCGACTCAAAGCAACACAATTTGTTGCAGCTGTCCATGTAAATAGTTTGTTTCTTTCCCCCTCCCTAGCTTTTCCATTATTTGTGTACTTTTATGGGCCATAGATCTTTGTGGAATGTGGAATTTGTACAGACATTTTCGTGGGGTGACTTATCAGCGAGACTTATCGCTTGACTTTCGCCTCGAATTACAATCAAAATCCAATTATAAGTTATCAGTAAAAGTTCCAAAGGCCCAGCCAAAGTTCAAATCAGAGGAAATGTTTATTTTTTTGTGGGGACCAGAAGTCACTTAAGTGTCTGGTGTATGTGGCTTTCCCGAGTTTTCCAGCTTGAGGCGCAGTTTCAGCTGTTAATTTGAAAATTAGATAATTGAAGCCCGCCAGAAACTCAAGATGAACACCAAACGCTTGACCCAATTCGAGGCCAGAAGAGCCCGAGAGCAACAAAACCCGCATATAAAAACTGAAAAACTTCAAGATTAAGAGCCATTCGGTGGGGCTTCGATGATGGATCAAGTGCAGGGAAAAACTGGTAGGCAAGATGGAGATTTAGTTTATTTTTTATACTGTTTTTCCTTAGATTCACAAATCTAGTTACTTATTTAATTAAATATCTAATCCAATATTTTCTCAACTACATTTTTATCTTCGATCCTTTAGCTCAATTATCTACACATGAAAAACACTTTTTAGCTTATCCCAAATAAGCCACTGAAAATTTCCACTGGCTGCTTGAAACAAATAACCAAACAAATTATACAGCAGCAACAAGTGGAACTTTTGCATAACAATTTAATTAAAGTGCAGCCACGAAAGACAACAAAAACCAGCCAGAAAAAAAGGTGGAAAAGCTGCGAAAACTTAAAGCGCAAAATTCAAATCATATAGAGGCCCAGGACCGGGCCAGAAACAACCGAAAGTTGGTTTATTAAACAAATCAACTATAATTAAGCGTAATGTATGAGTTAGTAGCAACTAACAAAAAAAGGAAAAAACAAATCTTAAGCTAGGGGAATACTCTTATTTTTGATACAAATATTCGAATTATTCGGGGCATAAAATAAACAAAAAAGTAAGCTTAAAGTAAAAATTTCTTCTGTTGAAATTTGCCACAAAATGTCAGGGCATTGCCAAGTCAATAAACCTTTTTTCGCTTTATGTTGAAACATTTGAGCGAGTCGATATGATACCATGGGGAGTTGTGCCCAGATGTAACACGCATTGTCTTTGGCCGCCAGTCTGTCTAAGACCAGTAGGCCAACCCGTCCCAGCCCCAACCAGACTCCAAAGCAGTTGACTTTTTGGCGTAGCAGCAGCAGGCAGCAGGCAGCAAGGTATGTTGCAAGCAGATCCTCGCCATAATTGGAAGCAGTCGCGCGGAACTTGTTGAGCCAAGCAGCCAACAGCAGCAACAAATTATAACTAGCCAGATCCAGAGAGCGCTGTCCATGCTCCTCTCTCTCTCTATTGACCCAGTCGATCAGTCAGTTAGTAAGTCAAGTTGCTGGGAATGTAAATATGGCAAGGGGACGGCACGGGACTCGATCGACTGTACTGACGGGGAGCAGTGCTCACTTTTACTTTTGCGCGAACGCCGATTGTGTGGCCACTTTTGGTTTTCTTGTTAATGTGACAAGTTGCCCATTCGCTTGGCATTCCCATAGTACCGCTCCCCTGCTCCCCTGCTCGCTGTGGTTCTTGTTGGCCTGACCAATTGACACCTGGATGTTAAATGATCCGCTGGAGCTGCTGCAGCAAAACGTTTGGGGCTTAATGCTTAAATCATGTCTGCGCAAATTATCTCCGCAGTTAAATGATCAAATTCAACCCACACGAAGAACTCTTTTTTGGCTTCTCCACCTAAAAAGGCTAACTGCAAATTGTGCGACAAAATGTTTATGGGAGAAGCTGAAACAAAGAAGCCAACTTTATGCGTTCCTCTGAGATTCGTTTACAAATTCGCAAATCGATCTCATTTTCGTTTCCCTTTGCAGTCCCTTAGAGCGGAATGTTTGCTGATCGCAGCGATAACTTTTTCGTTTGCAATCACAAAATCTGCAGCCTTAACAACTGATTTCCTTCCCGATGCAAGCTGCCCCTGACCCTTATCTTTGATCAGTTTCTGCCCATATTTATGTGTGTTGCGCCCTCGTTGTATGATGCTCCTAATCCGGTTTAGTTTTCCCCTCACTCATTAGCCCATGGGGTCACACTTGAGTGGTTGATATTTTGTTGTGTGTGTTGGCAGGTGTTCCGCATCGCCCAATGAATCATAACTTTAGCGGGCAATGCTCTATATGGTAGCCGATAGCTCGTAAAATATTCTGTAGCGTCCAAAGAGAATCATTTTATGGAGATATTAAAACTGACAAAAGGAACAGAGAGGCAGCCAAAAAGGGAGCTGCGAATCCAACCGAAGAGGTGACAATCGTACGATGAGGATCGTTAAACTGAGGACAGCGTGTGATAAATGCACTGGCAAAGGCAAATGGAAAGACCGGGAAATTAACATGAAATGAGTGAGACGAAGACACGTTGCCAGTCACCCCATAATTGTCGAAACCCCGGGCACTCTAGTTCTAGTTCCAGTTCCAGTTGCAGTTGCAGTTGCACTCACACTTGTGCCCAGCACACTCTGCAAGTGTGTCGCTGGTAGCCTATCGATGGGGAGTTCACTGTGCTCCGAGCTCACATGATCCCTTTTTCTTTCCCCCGAGTGTCTTTGTTTTTATAGTGTGAGATAAGCAAAACCCAAAAGAGGGAACACACAAGACCCTTAGGCGCACTTTTCTCAGTGTTTTTCCGTGGTCTCGCAGGTCTGTTTTAGATATTTTTTTTTTTCTGTTTGCTTGTTGGCGTAGTACTTGGACCCTTTTTGCTGGTCTGCTCCGGCCTTAGTCCCTGCCCTGATGGACCGACTGACTGACAAGTTTCACCTGTCTGTATTTGTCCATGGGGTGATCTATCATGGACCGCAACGGACAGAACACTGGCCCTGGTCCAGTGGTTGGGGGTTGTCCTCTTACTTCTTCTTCTGAGGGGTTGACGTTTCTATTGCTTTGGAGAACATTTGTTTGACTAGATAATGGGCCAGACAGACACACACAAGCGGTGTATAGGTAATCCAATAGGGTTACCCAAACATTCGACTAGTAGGTGTGTCTTGACCTCTGGCCAGACTTGGTAAACTGATATGCCACAGGCGCGGCGGCAGCCCCATAACCCCAATCCTCTTTCACCCAGGCATTGAAAGTGAAATCTTCTCGAGAATCGTGCATGATCGTACATGCCTGAGAGAGCTTAGAGGAACGTGCAAACTGCGTGCAAAGCAACTTGACATGGCGATAATGATTGACCCAAAAAAGAAAGGCAGCAGCAGCAGCAGCAGCAGCAACCCGAAAAGTGAATGTCATTAGAAGCATTTCGAGGCAACTTTACAGATAAAAAACAAAACAAAACAAAAGACAAAGTAAGGCACACTCTTCGGGTAGAGCAAAGCTGCAACAGCTGTCAATCAAAAGGCAGCAGCAGCAGCAGCAAGAGTGATTTGGATGGGAAAGACTTTTCAATGGATACTCTAACTTGAGCGAAAATCTTGGGAGAGAATAATATCTAGAAGTTAGTAAAACTTTATGCTTAAAAATGCCTAAAAAAGCTCTTTCCTAGTCAAAATTCTTGAAACATTTTGCATCATTTTCTGCCAGAGTATTTCCAGCGTCGATCAATGGCTCTTCCTCGATGGTTCTTTGGCCCAATATTTTGTTGGTGGCCCCTCAACCGATTTGTTTTCTATATAATTTGTTGTGTGTGTTGTTGCTGCTTATGCAAGCACACACACTGGAACACATGCAGTAGCCATAGCTGAAAGGCCCCCAGCTTGGTTGCCCCAGATTCTGCTGCCCTTTTATTTTCCTTCATTGCTTGATTTGTGTGAAGCTTGCCATGGATACGAGTAGAACACAAAGTTTTGTTTACATTTTGTTTTCCAAACAAAGAGAAAATTCGACATACACATAAGGCACAATAAACTTGGATAGATGGATAGATAGATGGATGGATGTATAGATCTGTGTGCGTTGGAAGCAATCGAACACGAACACGACCACGACGACATGTTGCATTCTAATGGCCTGGACCACAACTCATCTGTGCCCCACAGTCCACACAACCCACTCCAGCATCATCGTTCAGCCTCTGTTCTGTTATGTTCTGTTCTGTTCTGATCATGTTCATTAATTAATGATCAGTCGTCGTCTGTTGTTGCATTTGTTGTTGGCTCTTTATTGTTGCTTCTCATACTCATATCTGTATCTGTATATATTCATTTTTTTTATGATGACCATGCGTTGTGCTCTGTTTTGAGCGTATAATTTATGACATTTTATTGTGTGGCAAAAGCGAATGTGGAACCAAACTGGCGATCGCTTCATGTGGATGATCGTCTGCTGTTGTGGTGCACTGTTTAGGCCCGAACAAGGGCCCATTGAATTACCCTAAAGAAGGATTATGTTTGTGGAAAAAACAATCTTGATTTAATCGATTGGCTGGAGGATCATTTGATGCTGTCTTTTGGTGGAAGATGCTATCTTAATATTGATATTCATGTCTATATTTAGTTACGGAAACTTATTAAGCATCAAAAATAAATAGAGAGTGGAGAATTTTGAATTTAATTTGATGATCAAGAATTATAGCAATAGATACTACAAAAATGTGTAAGATATCCTAAGAGGATCACGGGAGTTATCCTCAGAATCTATCTAATTTTAAGACTGCCATCTCCCAGTTCCTGTCCCATTTTCACAAAACACCTGGCAAAAAATACCCATAGATCACAATAAAGATCTTCTGGAACCTGTAACCTGTCGGTTGGGGAGGGGGGATTACCATACAGTAGGAGTTGTTGAATCTTCCTTGCTGTTCGCCACATTAAACCTCAAAAGTAGACAACAAAAGTGACAACAACAACAAGGAAAAAATCGAAATTGATGTTGTTGTTGGTGCACTCAAAAGATAGATTGCTCATAGATTTAGAGGTAGGAAAAAAAGGGAAACATTGAAAACGAAAATAAAATCGTGTTACAACAACAACAACAACGATACGGGTTACCAAATGGGCAACGAAACGTTGAGGGGAAAAGAAGGAGAAGAAAGAGAAGACACAAAAAAAAAAGAAGAAAAACTGTTGTAAAACGCATTTTGACTGACAGGTACCCATAGGTCTTGCACGGACGGGGCCAGGTCCCCGGACATACGACGGACGGACGGAGCTCGGGGCCCAGCTGAAACTCCTCAATTTGATTGCACGAGTCAGTCGCGACGGCGACGTACAGAACCAAAGAGAGTGTGAGAGACAAAAAAGAGAGATGGAGAGACGTTGCCTCAATTTGAAAATCGACAAAACGTGCAACTCACATGTCATACACGCTTACGACGTCCGACCGAGAGACAGCGACGACGACCCATTCCCCTATCCCTATGCCAGTTGCAGTCCCAGACCCAGACCCAGTCCCTACCTCTACCCACAACAGCTGGACGTATGGACGTGTTTTGTAAACCTCAGCTGTGGGGAACTACAGCTCTCTGGGACTTCTCTTTCAGCGACGACAGTTGGCCGGAGGGAGAGTGCCTAAGGCAGAGAAAAGGGAGATGGCAGAGAAAGCGTTCCAATACAGACATTAGACTAGAACTGCCGCAAAAGTGAATTTAGTTCTTCGCTAAGCAATTTTCGCACTCCAGTCCCACCACACCTTCCAAGAGGCAACACTGTCGTCTGTTGGGTAGTGGGCTTCAAGGATTTAAGCAAGGGACAAGCAGGCGATCAAGACAGAGTGCGTGGGGGATATAAAATAAAGCTGATAAGCCGAAGTATTAAATCACAGCAAACGGCTTAAGCGGACAACCAAAAACGATGCCCGCCGAGCGCAGTCGATGCCGAAGCGCTGCCAAATGCAAAGAGCAAGAGAGCAAGAGCGGAAGAGAGCGCAGAGCCTGGCTTCGATTTATTCACAGTTGAGCGTGCCTGTGCGTGTGTGTGTTTGTTTGTATTGTGGGCTGCTTGGCACAACAACAACAGCAACAACACATTGCTGCTCGCTGCGTTTACTTTGTCTTTGCTTTGCGTTGCTTTGGCTTTGTCTTTGGGTTTGCTTTGGCTGTGCCTTTATCTACGCAGACGTGCGTGCGTGTGCGTGTCTTTCTTTGTTTATTTGTGTGTGGATGTTGTTTTCCGTTAATATTGAACACCTGTACGAACGCACATTTGAATTATGGCCCCCCTTCCGGCAGCCCCTTCAGCAACCGTAGAGTGACAATAACATCAGCATAATGAGTCCCGTGTCGCCTAAATGGTATAGGATTGCTTCTTTAGTTGGTTTTTGAGTGGATCGTTTAGATATGAAAGGGGTTTGACAGGGTTACATAAAGTTTGGAACATTTTGGGTTATGCAATTGGAACTTTGGTGGAACTTTAGAGTGGTTCAGAAAACCATCGATGGTCATTGGAATAAGTCTTTGAGGATTGCTGCAGCGTGAAATTTTCGAGGGTTGTGGATTTGTAACCCTTAATCATGATTATCCAGGGTTAAGGACTTTTGAAAGTACAAAAAGAAGGGGAATTGGGGAATTATACTAAAATATCTAACAAAATTCTTCATATGTACTTTCATTGTGCTTAAACCCAGTAACTTAAGCGATTGTCTTCGTTCCTAAAGATCATTTCGATTAATTCCCTGACAAATATCCTCATTAACTGAGCTTAGATCAGGACTGCTCCTCACTCCTCACTCCCTACCCCTTAAACCCTAACCCATTGCGATTCCCCGATTCGCAGCACACAAACAAGCTTAAAGAATTAACGCTCATTATGAACTGTATGGGCCTAGTAAATAATTTCGTTTCGGTCAAGAGCTATTAAATCTGATGCAGAGGAAAGCCAAAGTTGTGCGAGAGAGCAACCAGAGCACAGTCAGTTCATGGACAACATGGGACAGAATGGACTGGTTATGGACGGACAAACGCAGAGGAAGACGACGGCACGAGCGCATCAAATTAAGCAGGAAGGAGGAGGCAGCATCAGCAGCAGCAGCAGCAGCAGCAGCAGCGTCGACAAGAGCAAACAGCAAATAAAATACATACTAAAAACCCCCCTAACCAATGTAATTTGATACCGAAAATCATTATGCACAAATATATACAGAGAGTAAAGAGAAAGAAGCCAAGAAGACAGATAAAGAAACCGAGAAAAAGACGACGACTAATTGCCATCAATTTTTTTTGCATAAATCTTGGCAATATTATGCATGCAAGCGCTGCCCCTGCCCCAAAAAGCAACAGAGTTTTGTGCTGTTTGTGGAGGATCAGAACATGGCACAGTTAAATGCTCCGACCATGCCGCACCGCACTTCAGGATTGCCCATGGAGCTGCCCTGCCCTGCACAGCTACTCGTACTAGTCGTGTATGGTTAACCAATCAAAAGGTTCTTCAACTCTGGGTACGTAGCTAAAGCATTGCTAAAGTGGCACGATCACCAACATCATTATCATATATGTATATAGAATGTATATATATGTACGACAATGGGCAAGCGAATTGCAAAATCAAATAGAAAACTAGTAAGTAAGATGGGTGAGGGACAACGACTAGGGGATCACCTAGGACCAATGGGTCTTAGTGGATGATTCTCTGACTGCAACTGGCAGTGGTTCCATAAGTTCTAAATATATATAAATAAAACTAATTTAATATCTGATAACCACTTCCTATCATTTATTTGTACCCACTGCTTGCCCCAATATACCCCTAGACTTTACGTTTACTGGGAAGCGGAACTTTACCAGCTAGAATTCTGCACACACAGAGTGAGAGAGGGAGGGAGACCACGATCATGAGGCAAACACGATTTGAAAATTGCGTACGTATCAAGCAAGACCCCAAAACCGAGTTCATTATGTCCACGAAGGAGTCGCCGTCCGACTGTGGTACAGCTAGGCACAAAGCCACATCACTGTGTAGTGTGTGGTGTGTGGTGTGTGGTGTTCGGTGTTCGGTGTGTGCCACGAACCACGCTCATTATGACGTACAGTGCAAGAGGAAGACAATCATGATGATCACTCTGTTGATATCATGGTAGGAGTTGGAGTTGCAGTCGTAGTCGACTGTTGAGAGTCAGCGAGACCCGGGCCCCGGCCCAGACCCATAGCCATAGCCATAGCCATAGCCATAGCGAGACCCAGGCTGCTCCCAGGATAAGTTCATTGACTTTCAGCTAGAAGTTCATTGCAATCGCAGTCTCGGGTACCACCACAACCACCACATGGGTCTATCCTCTGCCTCCACCTACTCCACCTCCTGCTGCACTACCCTCCTGGCGATCCCTCCGCCGAGTCTTTTGCTTGGCTTCGAGCGTGTGTTGCACACTTTCTGTTTTATGCCTGAGACACGTCCCCAGGTTGGGCCCCTGACTGACTCTGCCACTTTTCTTCGTTGGTTTTTCTCCTCTTCTTCTTTTCTGTTTCTTTATTCCTTCATACACTTGTCCTAGCGTTCTCTCTCTCTCTCTCTATCTCTCCCTCTCTTTCGTTCTGTCTCTTTTGTATTTTATTTGCTAGGATTAAAGGCATTAAAAGACACGAAGAAGGAGGCTCCTCTGAGACTGCCTGAGACAGGGTAAACATGAGATTGCTCTATCGCCCTCTCCCTTCGTTGTGCATCGCTCTCCTTGCTGCATATTGGAGGCAAATAAAACATCTGTGCCGTAAAATCAAAACACAGAGGGACACGGTCTTACGTACTGCCATACTACCATAAAACTCTCTGCCACCAAATGGTGCTCGCACGCTGCGAGGGTGGAGTCTTCAATTGGCTACTTAGAAGGTTTCTTCAAAGATCTTTTTAGCTACCAATACTTCCGGTTGTGCAGTGACACTGGTTTAACCCTTGTTCATCTGCAGGTCCAAAAGTTTTCACCTCTCATCCAATCGATTGATTACTGCTCGAACCCCCCTCGAAATCGCGAATCAGTTGACTGGTTTCTCTCTGTCGCAGTTGCAGTTTGGGTCTCGCTTGTGCTGGCCCTGTCCCTGGGCTCCAAGGAGAACTTGCAAATTGACGTCGTGGGGCGATCGTGGGGACCCTTCAAGAAACAAGTAACGTTCGCCTGCTCCTCGTTTTGCTCTTCTGCTTTTCGATTTCCTCTTTTCGTTTCTGCTCTGAAATTTATTCTGCCAGAGAGACAGAGAGAGAGCGCAGGAGATTGCAAGCCCGTTTGAGGTTATTACACTCGCTGAGGGGCAGGGAAGGGCAGCGCAAACCTTGCTTTGGGTCCACTCCATCTGCGTTGTATTTTCCTGTAAGGACTATGACTTCAGAGTGGAAAACAACTTTTTGGCGCGCTTTTTTCTTAGCCAACAGAGTGGAAGAATGGAACCGGTAGAGCGACAGTAGATTCTGTTAAAGCCTTGACAGTAAAGGGTTGTTAACCGATCTTGCATTTGTTTTATGACAAGGATGCCATATATTAAAATGAAACCCTTATAGCCCTTACCCTCTGTAGTCCCTTCCCCGCCGTTCTATAGCTTCCTAACCGCGAAGATCTTCCCAATCCCCTCTGTCAAAGTTCTTCCTAATTCAAATCCATTACAAAATCGCATGAAATCGTGTCGTCTCTTTGCAGCACAGTAACACTGCTTGCGATCACTCTTACGCTCTCTTTCGCTGCTTGCTCTTAGTTAACAAATCTGTGCGCTCTCTTTGCTGCTGCGCTCTCTCTCTCTCTCTCTCTTGGTCACTTTTTTGATTTTGTTGTTCTTCTCGTGCTTCTACACACGCCATACACCCATACAAGCGTGCAGGCAGTGCACACGACGGTTTTTGCTGGTTTTGTTTTGTTCATCTGATTCGGGCCCTCGTTCGGGGGTACAGTAGTCTCCCGCCAAAAATCAGCTTTGCTCTCACTCCCTCCGTTGTGCGTTGATCTTTTACGTTTTTGTTTTGATTTCAAAATTCTTATGCGAGTAGTAACGTCGTTCGTGTGGCCGCTGTTGTCGTAGTAGTGGTAGTGGCAGCTCGTCTGGCGGGTTTCTGTTCTGTCTCTCTCTCTGTATTGGCTTTGGGCAGATCTGACCGAACCGGACCGGGCCGCGCGCCGAAACGAAGCGATATCCGAACCGAACCGATGCGGACCGGACAAGATGGGACATGTCGGAACGGTACGGCATGCCGTATGGGATGGGATCGGTCGTGGGACGGGTCGGGGATCGTGTGCATGCAGCATGGGGCAGCAGCAAGTGATCATGACAGCGGATCGTATCGTATCGAACGATCCAGTTGCTGTTTCGCTCTCTCTCTCTCTCTCTCTCTCTCTCTTTCTACCTTTCGCTTTGTAGTTCTCTTTCTTGTTGCTCTCCCTCTCTGTTTGCGTTGTGCATTTTCGTTTTCAATTAGGTTTAATCAAGCAACCGATCGATCATATTGACTTGTTTTGGGGGCTTGAGGTGTGCGTTTTGGCCTGCCCGGGTTATTGCTCGCTTTTCATTTTCCTGTTCTGGTTTTTACCTACAGCTTCGGCCCCTCCTCCCCCTCCACCAACATCGCTTCTCCTTTGCGTTTGCCACTGATTCGTAGTAGTTTTGCATAAAAACTGTTGATTAACTGCGGCCCGGGGGACTCAGCTGCTGGTTTTGTTCACTTCTCCATTTCGCCTGCCCGGAGGGGGGTATCAAGGTTTTATTAGGGTTTTTTTCTGTAGCTGTGCCTCTGTCTGTGTGTTTGGCTAAGAAAGGGAAGGGCGTTGCAGAGATCTGTTTAATCTGTAACATGTTTTGACCATTTGTCTCTAAACAGAATAATAATGGCACTCGTTTGGGGCTGGGCATTCGTTCTACAACTTCCTAAATCCCTCTAGGGAATCGAAGCAGTTTTGGTTTATTTTTTTGGCATTGCATCATATTGCCAGGGGTACAGTACAGTGTTGGGTGTGGTTCGGTGCACAGCTGCTAGAGAATTAAGACACCTAAACTAAACGGACAATTGGCGCTAAACGGACAGTTGACACTAAACGGACAGCTGCCAAGGAGTAAATTTTACTGCAAAAGATCACTAGAGATTTGCACATTCGAACTGCGCAAAGAAACACGTTCATCTGTACGGCTTATCACTGTATTTAACCACTGACAAACAATCATAAAATATAACTGAGTTTCCCCCAATTTGTATGGCGAACGCCAGATGTCTGTTTTGCTGTTAGTCAAACTTTGTCTAATAACCGCTAGAGGGCTTTCCGTTCAATCACGATTCTTGGCCAAAACAAGGCGCAGAACTTTGGCTTGTAACAGTCATCATAGCGATATGGGCTTTGATGCCAGCAGAAAAAAAGTGTGTCATTTCTCTGGCTTCTCTAAGACCCAAGTGTCACCAGTCAGCAGTTTACCCGCCAGTCAAACCCCCTGATGCTGCCAGTGTAAGTGTAAATTACATCCACGGTAGCGCGGAGCAGGCAGCCCAAAACCACTTGGAAGACGGCGTCGGATCGGGCATTATCATTATGTTTATTACACAGGCAGCGCAGTCAAAGTCGCAGCAGCAGCAGCAGCAGCAGCCATAGCCGCTGATCGTAATCAGGAGAGGAGCCAGGCAGGCAGGCAGGCAGCCAGTGAGGCACTTCAGCCAGTGACCCAAGGGTATGGGGGCGAGTTCGACAAGTTGCTGCATGCACAGCGCGCTCGCGAGTTGGGTTTGGTTTTGGGTTTTGTTGTGTACTCTATCGAAGGGTATTGTGACATTGGTAGAAACAACAACCTTAAGAAAGAATCAAAGTTCAGCCTCACATTAATTAGCATAAATGGAGCGCAGGAAACCCAAAAACGTCTCAGCAAACTCGGCTCAACTATCCATAATTGTATGCTAAACTCAACAAAAGAACTTATGTACATGTCTGTTAGTGTATCAAAAGCTTCGTCTCTCGCTGTCTTCTTTTCCTTTCCTTGTTGGCTTTGGCTTTGGCTTAACCCCCAGCTCTGTGCTGCTCTCCCCTTGTGATCCCTCGTTTGGATGCTGCTCAGCCCGCATTTAAAGGTCTGTGGATCTCACTCCTTCTCTCTCTCTCTCCTCTGCCTATCCTGCTCGATCAGGCTTGCTGCTGCCGCTGCTGCTGCCGCTGACTGGGGCTGTTTAAGTGCCGTCGCAGTCGGCGTCGACTTCGTTGAATCTTTAAAACTTGATTTTAAGTTTTTTTTCGTACGTACAAACATATTGCTGTGTGTGTGGCAGTGTGTGTGCATGTGCATGTTGCTGCTGCTGAACACCTGTGCTGGGTTCCTGCGCCCTGAGCCCCCGCCGCTCCGTTGCCATACAATCGCCATAGACAATATTATTATATTTTATACCCCGTAGAGGGAAGGTGTACAGGGTGTATGGGTTTTAGTTGTGGATTTGTGTGGAAGGCAGAATATTATAATAAAATAAATACCTTTCGAGTCAAAGTACTCGGTAAAATGGATAATATATTTGTTAAATTTGTTAAATAAATAAATAAATACAAAATATGTACTCACATTTATTCAGTATTTGCATTGGTTTATTGTTTAAACAACCTGAATAACAGAGAGCCACAAATTCAGGGATTTATTCAATGGATCTTGGACTGCGCAGACCTGAAAAATGCATATTTTTAATTAACATAAATTAAATAAATAAATAAAAATATATATTTTATCTATAAGTAAGTACATACAAATCTTTGGTAAAAGATGAAGGAACGGAAATATACATAATTAGTTACAAAAATGCAGTTCCACTTCTGCGATCGCCTAGACGGTATCTCTATAGTCTTGACTGTTGCCCCAAAGTCAGGCCTCTTCTTACTTGTTTCTGTTCATTTCTGTAAATGCCCCTGCCTACTGCTGCTGCTTGCTCTTCGTCTTTGTCTCCTCTTAACCCCACCAAATGCAATTTAATGTCATGTTTTTCGTCTTAGTTGCTGTTGTTGGTTTTTTCCTTGCTTTTTTTTACGACTTAAGTGCGTGTTTAGGTTTAAAGGTTTATGCGTGTGCTCAGCTTTTTTTTATTTTTTACGTTCAGTAAATTTAGCATCTTAACCTATTTATAATGAAATGCATTTGTGGGGCTTGGGGTCTGGACGATTATTGCCTGTGTCATAATGCTCCACAATTTATGTGACCCATTAAAGCACAGTTACTGTTACTGGGGAGCCCATCAAAATGCTCCAGAATGTATCTAGATAATTGCATTCATCCATAAAGAGTAGGCCTGTCCAACACAATCACAATCGTAACAGTCAATAAACTAACGCCCTGAAATGATTTACACGATCAACAAAACAAATTAAAACAAAAGATGTGCCCAAAGAGATAACACAGAATCTCTCAATACACTACAAATCACTACAATCTCAGTAAAATATAGACAGCTTCGAGTTGGCTCTGCGAGTGGACTTAATTTAAACAAAGAGTGTGTATAAACATAACTTATGTTGCATATAAAACACACGAAACAGTTGGCACAGTGTGTAAGACAAGTTGTGTTACAGGCGGGAGACAAGCAAACAAAATTTATGCGTGATGCATGGCTTTGGTTAACAAGCGAGCTACCGAATCCAACAGACATCGGATACTCCGATGTAATCGATAGCTGATCAGCATGGCTAATTTGTTTCCATTGGAAATACAGAAAAACAAGCCAAAAAAGGGCCAAAAGGGAACGGGTTGGAGTTACTATAGTAGTTAATAAATATGAACATGATTTTGTGGTCCTTAAAAGTTCGGGATTAAGTTGCCGTTAAGTTAAGGATTGGGGAAGTAATTTTTGAAATGGATTGCAATTTTTAGATTACTTTATTCATAGTTAAAAATAAAATGGTGGGTGTACGCTATACAGACATGCTGTATATTTTCCACGTCGTTTATTCGACACAATGTCTCCCTTTTTTAGGATCTACATACATATGTACATATTTATGTATTTATGTACATACTTATGTATGATCTTTAATATTTTTCGTGACTTTTATGGGCATACATAGTTCCACCAATGATTTCTGCTTATTCTCTTATTTTTTTCCCAATGCTATCCAAAAAAGTTCATGCTTGGTGCTGATCGTTTCAATTCGGAGCCAAATATAATCAAAACCTTAGCAGGCAGAGCTCTGAAATGGCTTATGAGCGGGCCAAAGGGAGAGCGAGTCACAGGAGATCGAGACACAGGAGAGCGCATCACAGTGGCAGGTCATAAAAGCTGCAGCAAATGCGCAGACAATGCAAACATAAAGAGAGCGCACAGCGCAAGAGACGGTGCAATGGGTGGGGAAGGGCAGCAACCATCAGCTACCGGGCATACGCCAAAAAGAGGCAAACGGCCACGCCTCGTAAACGCTAAGCAAATATACCAAGAGACAACAGCAACACAGCTTCCGAAGCGAAGAGAGGCAGGCAAGAGAGAGAGGTTCCCCGTTCCCGGTTCGGTTCGTTTCGCTTTGGTTCGGTTCCCCCCAAATGACAAAGCTTCTGCTTCATCTTCTGATTTTTCTTCTGCTCTCCCGCCTCTTCCTTCTTTTCGTTGCAGTTGTTGTTGCTACTCAACTTCACGCCGCAAGTCAAAATGCAATTAAGCGCAGCTACTGGACGAACCTCACGCTGTCGCGCAGTCGCGAAGGAGGGGGTTAGCTGAGGGTGGAGGAAGAGGAGAGGCTGACAATGACGATGACTACGTTGTAACTAACATCAGAGCCCGCAGATTGTCAGAGACACATGAACGCATACACGCATGGGCTTGCACATGTACAGTGGTGTTCACATAAATAGTAGCTCGAGGAGATAAGCAGAAAAGGATTTTGCGTTAATTCTAACCTGCGTAAACCCAATTAACTAAATCTTGGAAATACTTTCAGCTGAGGTTTAGTTGAATGGGCTTGTTCCCGAGACCATTATTAAACCCAATGAGCCTTTGAGGCCCTATAACTGTGAGGCTAGATGTCTAAATCTTTATTAAGATTTAATCCGTTTTTTAGTTAGCGCACTTTTACAGCCATAGCTTTAGTTAGTCCGTTAGTTGGCCCACAAGAATTCCATATAAAATATCAATACATTCGCTGGCGTTTTTATTTTAACGCCCACCGCTGTAGAAGTAGAGGAAAGGGAGGAAGCCCAATGCACTTGGGGCGTTGATGTTTCGGGCGGAGTTGCGCTCAGAGATAGATGAAAAGACACATACAAACATACATACATACTCACACAACTGTATGTCTGTATGTCTGTCTGTTTGTTTGTGTGGGGTATAAGAAAACTCGATTTCTGTTTAAGACGCAGTAAAAAGTAGTAATGCAGCTTAAGATGGCAGCGCAGTCGCGCTTAAAGACAGAGGAAGGAAAGAACCGGCCGCACATGGCTAACAGAACGAGACAGCAACAGCAGCAACAACAACAACATAGGAATAAAAGCTCCACTGGCACTGGCAGCAGCAGCATCAGCAGCAATTACACGCAACAAAATTAGGGGTTTCGCGGTCGAGGTAATAATTTGATATATGAAATTTAACGATTTAGAAATGGCAAGGGGGTCGTAGGGGCAGGGCAACTAGCAAAATGTAGAGCTTTGATCGTTGGTTATTACAACAACAAAAAAGCCAAAGGAGAAATTGGCATAGATCGATCGATCAGAGGAGTAAACAAATGGAAATTGGGTTTTGGATAAGGCAAGGGAAGGCGATCGCTAGGAGATCAAAATTTAATACTAATTAGTTGAAGTTATATCCACGAAGCACTGATCTTTGATTAATTCTAGCAGTTCATACCCATTGATCTAGCGAACATACCCCTCCACTTCTGCCACCTCTTTCGCTCAGTGCATCAAACTGCAAGCCGCAACAAAGAAGGTTCTAAAAAGCTTTATGCATCGTCGTTTGTCGTCTCTTCCAGCCGTCGGTCCACGCTGTCCGCTCTGTCCCGCTGGCTCTTGTGGAAGAGCAAACCGGTTAAGCAGTTTGCCTACGCTATACGCTCCGATATCGTAGTGGAGTGGAGTGGAGTGGAGTCCGTCCGAGTGTGCGCCTGCCTGCTTGGGCTTGTTGATTTGTGGCGCGTCGCACTCTGTGGCACTGTGTACAGTGTACACCCTGCAGCGTTGCAGCTGCACTCCACACTCCACGGACGGACAGACAGGCGGACGGACAGCCAAGTAGGCGGTGGGCTGGAGGCAGAGGGGAAGGGGAAGGGGAAGGAGGACTACATCTTGTTGCTGCTGTTATTATGACGCTCGAGCAGCTACTGTGCACTGCTTAACGATCTTTTGCCCGATCATGCCGCAACGAAAATCCGAAAAGCTCTCACAAACGGACACGTTTGTGTTGCCTCTCCCTCCCCCCAGCACCGATTTTGTATTGTTTCGTTTTTGTTTTGTTTAGTTTGTTGGGGGCTACCGTTTGTGGATCGCTTCGGTAACGCTTTCTGGCTCATTGTCAATGTCGCTTGCCTCTGGGGGCCGCACGAGTGCTCCACGTAGAGTGGGGCATCATCTATGGGTAGGCAAGAGAGAGAGAAAGAGGGAGAGGAGATCTCCTCCTCAACATGATTCATTTGTCGTGCCACCGCATTGATCCGATGCAATTGCGAATGCAAATAAGCAATGGCCATGATTATAGCTTGATCCGATCCGAAAGGTTCTCCAACTCGGTTATGGATTAACAGTTTGGACCCCACAATTACCGCCAAAGTCTTGTACAAACAGTTTCCACCCACTGGGCTCTAATTGAGGCTAAAATGAGCGGTGATCAGAATATGCTTTGCCCATATTTGTGCTCGGTCAAACACTGATTAAACTCTGACTTCGACTTGCTGGTGGCCCCTCGGGGTGTGCCCCATTACGATTTCAATTTTGATTTCAAGGATGCAACTGCAGTTGACCCTGGCAGTACACGTTGCATCGCAATTATATATGTGTGTTTGTGTGCTTGGTCAAGGCTGTGGCAAACCAACTCGATTCCCATCTATTGACTCTGGGAAATTTAAGTAGCCAAACAAGCCAAAGCAAATACGGGTGAAAACCTTCTAAACAAACAGTAGTCACAGAACGCGACACACACAGCGAGAAGGAAATATCGTACGGTTGGTACGGTCTGTGCAAATAGAAAGGCACTTTACACGCACTCCCTCCTGGACGGCAGCGCTTATCTAAAGTAAACTCCAAGCTAAATGTAAAGACCCGACAAATGGGCACCTTAAGACGCGCACTGATTGATGGCATTGATCGACAATGGAATAAAGTTCAGTAGAAAATAAATAAATATCATATAAATATGCTCCATTGAAACGATATTAAAATCCCAATATATTCATATGCAAAAAATGTATGTAAAAACGACAGACCCAAAGGGCACAACAGATGCAAGTGATAAAGCAAGCCCAAAGCCGCCACCAAACCCCACTGAACTACAAGCAATTTTCGCCGTTTTTGATTGATCATATCCACGCGTTGACTAAAAATAGAACTGCCCGAGCGTAGTCCAAAAACCTAGGCTGGTACTGTACTCGTACACGTACAATGCAACAATCACCAACTGAGCGAAGTACGCGCAAGAGCGTCCCCCAGCGCATCCCTCGAGAAACCAGATTAAACCGCAGATGCGCTGTCAAAGAGTGACAGGGCCAGGAGAAACGACTTGATTGCCCCATGTGACCAGGCTCAGGCTGAACAGAACAGGACAGCGAGCAGGAGAGAGAGACAGAGACACGCACACGTTCAACGTTCTAATGAACCCAAAAAGATTTTACGCGCCAAAGACTTTTTTTTTAACGTTTGCCCCAAGAGTGGGTATCCCTCTCGTAGTAGAACTGCAAAAAAAAATAAATAAGAACAAAATAAATAAATAAAAGAAGAGAAAGGTCAGGTTTGTGGTTCGAATGGAGAATACCCCTGGTAAAATATGGATTCAATTTAAATTTGTTGTACCAAAAATGATAAATATTAATCGAATTATTCAAAGTTTTCATCGAATATCTTATAGCCACATTCATCGCCAGAGTAACGGACCTATTTTTGAATATTTTTCCCAGAGATAATGCCAGAATCTTTCAATATTCTGCTACTTTGAAATGTGACTCTGTTCTACCCATTTCAGCTACGTCCATCCAACTCGTTGTAAAGGGTATGCAAAGCAGCAACGAAGATAAACAGGCGGACACACAGAGCCAAGCCAAGGAGAGGAGTTCTGCCTGCCTTTTCTCTGTTTTGATACGATATAAAATTAAAGACCTAATGAAGTGGAGGCAGCGACAACGCGGAGATAAATATGCACACAGCAGCAACAGGCAACAGGCAGCAGCAGCAGCAACAACAACACATAACCCGTTTGACCAGTCACTGCGGCAGTTGTTGTTTGGGGCAAGAATCATCATAATTTTTACTATCAACTTGCAACATTGGGACATATGCGACGTCTTGCACCGATTGCGTGTGCCTCGGGTCCCAACTCTTCGTCTCCGTCAACGCCTACACCAGCAGCGAACCAAGGTACATTGGATTGGTAAGGGAAGGGCAGACGGAGGATCACTTTAAAGAAGTTCCGAGACGGCCAAAACCTTTATGGTTCGATATACCTTGAACCCAAGCAGCGTTGAACCGATCGCTGATCAGTGGCAGTGGCTAACCATAAGCTAGAACGGGACAAAACAACAACAAAGCCTCGTACAATACACACACACACACAGGAATATAGAATTGATATGAAAACAGGTCATTGCCTTAATGGATCTTGACTCTCACCCCTGCAACGCCACCACCACGATCACTCTCTTCTGCATGTGGATGCAAACGCAGAGTGCAAAAGGAACGAAATGAAATGAAACGAAACGAGAAACGTTGCCTGCATACGAAACGAGGAAGACACTCGAACAAACACACACACTCCACACAGAAATCAACGATAAAGATTTAAGCAAATAATCAAATGCATAAACAAGAGAGAGGGAGGCAAGGCATAGACATTGGTTGGGGGAGCGTGAATGCGGCACAAGCGATACCCTGGAATAAAAAGCGGAAGGCATAAGGCAAAGCTTAAGGTTTAGCTGTAGTTTAGTTAGTTATTAAGATTACAATAAATAGGAAGAAATTGTCAAAAATTAGGACTGATCCTTAAAAATAGACATGAAACATAGAACCAGCACTGGTTCTCAATGCCAAAGCTTAAACTCTACCAATACCCACTCGAAAATGTATATTTTTGGGAGCCTTCAGCACGAGTCGAGTCCTCTATGAATTCTCAAATATTTATATTTATTTAATAGTTAAGGAGCAGCAGAAACTGTAGGCAAATCAGTGTGAAGTCGTGTAAATTGGGTTAAAAGTACAATTGTCATTTAGCCACCACCACGTAATTGGAGGCGTGTGCGCTGGACGGCTGCAAGCTCGCTGATTGGATTTAAGTTCCTGCACTGCGCTCTGTCACTCTGGGCACAGGCCACAAACAAATCAATTTCAATCCACAAATAAACATACGAGTACGAGTATTTCCATGGATATATGTGTTGTATGTATGAGCTACTGTTTTTTTGGCCAGCTGCTCACTAAATCCCTACATGACGCGTGCCTGCCTGCCTGCCTGCCTGGAGCGAACACTGCCAGAATATGGTATCTGTGGGCTCCTAGCTTCAGTACAGTGCCGCTGCCTTTTGCCAGCTGTCGTGGGCCCCACTACATCTGCTCCTTCAGTTGGGGATGTCTTGTGCCACTTGATCTTCTACACGCTCGATACCCGACTGCAGGCCAATAGATAAGACTTCTCCCCTGCCAACCGATCTACCCGTCTCGTGCGCTGCTTATGTAATACTAGACGAAGACAACAACTCCTCTGTGGCATCTTTTCGCTCCAGGGCTGGCCCGACTGGTTGGAGGAGCCTGCCTGCCTGCCTGCCTGCCTGTTGCTGGCTTTCTGCGAGAGGAGAAGCTTGGCGTGCTGCCATTTGATAAATTGCTTTAGTGCAGGAGCGGATTTCGCTTAGCAAAACTAAAAAATATTTCTAAATATATTTAGGAATATTTGAAAAATATATAGAAATATTTCCTAGTTTGTGGAAATGACCGCAATTTATTTTCAAGCTCTAATTTGTTATGAAATCTTTTATATTCCCCCTTTTTACAACCTGAACCGCTCCTTGGCTTACGCAACAGCTGTCAGCAATAGGTTCAATTGTATTTTTAGCATTGCGCCTCGGTTAAGTAGACGCTGCCATGGGGACCCATGGGGCAGATGGGTGTGTGAGTGTGTGAGCGAGGAGGAAGGCACAGCACAAGTGCACGGGGTAATAATTTATTTGCAGAGCAGCCTTTTGATGGAGCACAAGAGCAGCAGCAGCACCACCATCAGCAGCAGCAAGTGGCGGGCACAAACAAAAAAAATAGTTCCATGTACTGGGGGAAGTTCTAAATTATAGATATTAGGCGGCAGACTCGACTATTTGATATCTGTACGATACTCTCAAATAATGATTAATTAATAAATTGAATAAACACTACAATAAACAACAAAGCGAAATAAAGGGATATAAAACAAAAGAAAATATATATAAAGATACGTACATACACGTAAATAAAAAATACAAATTAAAATAAGTGTTAAAAAAAAATACTTATGAAAAATTAAAGACAAAATAAAATTCCCAAACAAATTTAAAGATACAAAATTAAATTTAAATACAAAAATGGTTGAATTTACTCATTTACGCTTTTAAATATTAATTCAATACTTTAAATACCTTAAATATAACTACATCTTGTAGCAGTAGTATAAAGACAAAATAAAATTTATCCAAAAAGGTAAAAAATAAATAAAAAATTAATATTTTGAAATATATTTATTGTTATTTATTTATTTAATCATTCTCAAGCTATAATTGTGGCTTGTTTTCTTTACTTATTATTTACAAATATATTTTTGTTAATTATTTTATTTTATATATTATTTTTAATGGTAAAGTAGATGCCAACACTAAATTGGAGCCAATTTTAGATTATTTCACACAACTCCAAACATAAATGTTCCACCCATGAATTAAGGTGATGAAAAGCACACTCACGCCATCCAATATACCCAACCGACACCCATTAGGTGCCGCCCTCCTGTCACAAGGCGGTTGAGGCGGTTCTTGGTCTCAATGTTGCGGACTGAGCGGGATTGGGATGGGCAGAAGGAGAGCGACAAGTGCAGCGCTGCCTGATTACACTCATTTGGCACTCGCGTGCAGGCAAATCTTCCCCAGTACCCCAGCCAGATGCCAGAACTCCAAAAGAATTACATTTAATGTGGCCCCAGGGCGTGGATGGTGGACCGGACTGTTGTTGTGCTCTGCCCTGTGCAGTGCCCTGTGGACGTGGACCGAAATTATCTAATTTGCAAAAGTTATTGCTATTAATTGGGCGTAATTATTGCGTGTCGTTTGCACAGAGAGCTACATAAATGGCGCCTTTTATGCGGCCATTGTAATCATTTTCCTTTATTTTCTTTGCTCCTCGGTCCGTCCGATTGCTACACTTGCAACACCATGGACCGTGGTCATGGCCCTGGCCCTGGCCCTGAGATGGCACTCTCTCTCTCCCACTTCCCACTTCCCACTTCGTCCACTTGTCAATTTTAATTGATTGTTAATCTGAGCAGAAGCCTGATCTCTAGGCATCTCCCTCGATTCTACCCCATTCCCGATGTTGCGGGGGGGTTAATCTTGTAACGTTCCCAGTTAATTGTATTAAATACGCTCCATGGCATTGGCGGTGGGTTGAGGCTCTTCTTATTGTGGCTTCGCGGAGTTAATGAACCATTGATGATCAAGGATAAGCATGCTGCGGTGCTCTGTGTGTGGACAGGGCAATTAGTTGGGATCGTCTGTTGTTGTTCAGGCCCTTCATTGTGGCAATATCTAAATATAGATGCCGGGTGGACTAGCCATAAAATCTGTATGGCTCGATATGGGAAACATTACACATTAACGAATTTATTGCCGATAATTGCAAAATACAGTGTGGAACACAGCTACAATGGCACAATTGGACTTACAATTTTGATGCAATAATAATTTCTTTTAATTCTAAAAGAACATTTGGCCAGCTTTTGTGCTTGGAACTATCCCACAAGCAGCAAATGCCTCTTTAGAAGAATTTGTCATTTGATTAAACATTAAATATAAATTTATTGCTGTTTGAAAAAAATACACCAACATAGTATTCAAAATTGTAATAATAACAATAATGGAAGCAACTATTTATTTATCTGTTTCCACCGGAGACGCATCGCATCACTAAGTAAACATCGATAGACATACATAATTAATCTGTACAATATATCGAGGGACTCTGAATATTACCATCTCTGATAATTATTTACATACATCTGTGCTGTTTCCGTTTCCGGTTTAAGTGTCGCTATTAAAATGCTTTCCAATTTACCGATTGAGATTCTAGATAAGATTTATGGATGTTTGAGTTTAAAAGATAAACTTCAACTGGCTCAAGTCAACGAAATCCTTGGCCAGGCATTTTCCTACCATAGTAAATTGTTTTGTACACTTTTGGACTGCTATGTTTTTACAAATGATATATTGAGAGTTTTTCTGCCGCTTTGCGGAGCGAGTGTGGTCCACATGAAAACGACTGAAAACACATTCGAGAAGCCAATTGTGGAGCTAATATTAAAGCACTGCACCAACTTGAAATCTACCAGTTCGGAGATTCCAACTGATCATTTGAAGGAGTTCAAGGCATTTATAGGCATTAAAAGCCTAAGAAAAATTGAATATTTTAATAAATTTAGGTGTAATCATATAATCGAATGCATTAATACAGATTGTAAGGAGTTGAAAGTATTTCACATAAGGAATGGACAGGGTATGGACTTAAAATTAATCAAAATGAATCTATTTTTTGAATATATTGGTTTATATTGGTTTCAGCACAACACATTCGAAGATTGAAAAACTTGGAAAAACTGTACCTCATTTGGCCTGAGAGAAAAAATTTATTAAATATTTTTGAAATAGCCTCACACTTAAAAAAACTTCGCAGCTTGGTGGTTATGTACAATATCGTTTCATTATGCCAGAAACTTGATTTTTTATTACCGGAATTGGAAGAACTTGAGTTAGTGCATTGCAGAATTAGTCTGTCGGTAATGCCAACATGTCCAAAGCTCAAATCGTTAAAATTTGCGAGCACAGAAACTCTCAATATCGTTCAAATTGTTTCAAAATACGCCAATACCCTGGAGCGTTTATATCTATACTCAATCAGTTATCTTCCAAAAGATTTATTTGAAATTATCAGCAAATGCAAAAAGTTGCAGTTGATTCATACAAAACTTTCCGTAATTAACACTGTGTTTTCCGATTCTCTGAATTCCTTTGATAACATTTTGAGGGAAAATGGTTTCAACGAACAAAGGCGTCTTGTTTGGGAAGTTAATGAACGTAATTCGGAAGATGGGATGCGATTATTGGTATGTTTATTGATCGGAAATGATAATTTTCAATATTTTAAAACAATTTTTTATTATAGATGCAAAAATACACACAATCGCAAATGCGGAAACTAATAGAAGTGAATGTAACTGATAAGAGTAAGCGAATTGCGAGTTATAATTATTAAAATAATTGTACAAACATTAATTAACTTTTCAGTACGAAGAACCCCTGTAACAAATCTACGAGCTGCATATCCACTTGAGCGGTCCATTTTGAAGTATGTCAATGGTTAAATTATAACGCAATAAGTTTTTAGAAATATTTTTCTACTTGAAGAAAATCATACAAAAACCATTTGAATGCATTCATTCGGGCTTTTGATTTTAATTAATATTTTCTAAATGGAAATCCATCGAAATATAGATTACAAATTATAAAAGCTGATTAAATATTCATAATAAATATAAAACAGATCTTCAAATGTAGATACGGAATATTCATACCTAATATAGTTGTTACTAATCTCATAAACATTTGTTAAGTATTATTATTTACATTTTATATTCATATTATTTACTATTAAAATATTTTGCATCCGATTTTCTGTTCTCTTCATTTGCTAGCTTCACTTCTCGCATGCAAAAATAAACCTTCTCGCAATTCTCCTTCTATCCTTTGTTCTATTGCTCTCTCAGCAGCAACAACAACAACAAAGCTGCACTCTCGCTCGCTCTCTAGCTATGCTCTCAGCAAAATGCTAAACACTTTCGAGAAGCAGAAGCAACAACCAACGGGACTTTGCGGTTGCTGCGTTCTCTTATTGTCTCTTATTGTGCACAAAATATCTACCTATTGGTATACAATTTTTGAATTAATTAATTAATTGGATGTTTACACAGAGAAATGTGTCGAAATGAAATCAGTGTTTTTCTGAACAGTCAGCTGCATTTAATTATTATTAATTTCTTCCTTTTTTTGCTCTCGCTCTGTTTTGATGGTCTGCAAAATAAAAGACGGAACATTTCACTTCTTAAATCGATTAACAAATCTAAGGATTTTCCTGGCCGTTTTGGCCAGCTGCCCCATTCCGCTTGAAATGTAGCATCCAGAGTGTCGCCTCCTCGCGGTACAAGCTCAGTGTCACTCCCGAGCGGCTTGTGGGCACCACATTTGTTTCTGGTCTCTTGTGATTGTTATTAATGATGAACATAAATCAATTGTCTTTTGGGGCAAAGTAACACAATATGTTAACCGAAAAGTTCTACCGCCTCACGTACTGCACTCAGAGGCCAGACGGACAGATAGACAGCCAGGGCGACCGACCAGTCAATTATGCCAATTGCTGGCCCCAAAAAGATATTGTATATTCCGCGTGTGTGTGTGTGTGTGTGTGTGTGTGATAGTGTGTGCAGATACGCTCGTGTGCAGCGGTTATTCGGTGCTGCGCATGCGCACCGCATGAGGTCTAATAAAAATTAAGCGCGTGTTGCATTTGTTACTGTCGTATGTTGTTGCTTATTTTGTTGTTGCGGGTCACTTGACCAACAAACGAAACAACACGTACAAAAAACTGACGCGTGACGTGGTTGGTAGGCCCAACACCACGCAACAAATTATTTCGGAAGCGATAAATATGGAAAATGATTTAAGGCCTGTTTTGTGTGATTTTTTAAGGTTTTTGCAGCAATGAGTATTATTATTATTTGGTTTTTATGTGAATTTCAATCAAATTATATTCGGGATAACTGTCCTGTAACAGGAGAAAGTTTAAATATAAATTATTTAATATTTATATTATATTTTATGTAATATAAATTCATAAATACATACAATTCTTTTTGATTTTTTTGTTAGGAAATAACTTAACGTAAATAAATCAATAGAAAAAATTAGAATTTATTTTTAAAATTTAAATTTGTATTTAAAAAGCTATACAAAAAGTTTCAAAAGTTTAATACAAATCGAAGATTAATTTGCCTGGCGAATGCTATCAAAACTAACTCCTTTGTGTAGGCCAGTGTTTTTTGGCTTTGCCACTTGTGGCACGAACACACCGCTGTGTGGCACACTAACACAAGGGCAACAACTTTCGCATTAGGCCAGGCCAACAGCGGCAGCAGCGACAGCAACAGCACATTTTGCTGGAACCTGCCACGGAAGCCACATAGAGATAGACGCGACGCCTTCTCCGACTTGGTCCCGTGGTGTGCGAGTGGGTCGTAGGAAGCCGAAGTCACTGCCGGAGTCGGAGTTGGAGCCAATGGTGGGGGACCAGGCCAGGCCTTGTGGCGAGCCTTTTAACATTTGTGTCACAAGTGGCTCTCGGCCTCTTTGGGCTCTCTGTGCATATTGCAGTTAATTTTCGCAACGACGCAATAGAGTTCCACGCGCCCACGCCACGCCTGCCGGCCCCCTCCACACCTCCTTCAGCAGCGGCGTCGGCAGTTGCAGCTGGTTCATGATGCCGTTCAATGTGGTTTTTGTAGCCAACAACCGCGGTGCGCCGCCTTATCACCTGTTTCAGCAGCAAGGCCCAACTGCTTGAGATACTCTACTATATATGGGGCCAGATGGTTTTGCTCTTGGTGGCGGGGCTCATTTTTGAAATACACTTGTAACAGTGTGAGCATACAGTAGTCTGGATGCAAAATTTGGTGACTCTAGCTTTTATAGTCTCTGAGATCCAGGCGCTCAACAAGACGGACGGACGGACAGACGGACAGATAGACATGGCCCCCAAATCAATAGCCAGCAAAGTGTATTCCAAACTCTTTATAAACTCCCATACTCAAATTTCTTGTTTATATCCGCTAGTTTGTTTCTTTTGCCTGATATTGCTGATATATTTTGGCGCGCAAAACTTTTTCTGGTTTCGTAATATAATTTTTTGTAGTTTTGTTTCGATTTGAGTTTTGAGTTTTGGTTGGGCTTTCTGGTTGTGGACAGCACAGTCTCTGGGCAACAACGACGCCAATCAAAGTGCACTTAATTAATTGAAATACGTTACATTAATTACACTGTAATTAAAAGTTAAATTTATACTGCTATGGCGGGTCTCCATCAGGTCTCCTCGCCTCACCGTGTAGGTGTCTGTCTGGTTAATTGTTCACCGAGCGATCGACCTGTCTGTCTGTCTGTCCGTTCGTTCGCTCAGCTTACATCGGCATCGGCATCAGCGATTTCTGCGATTTCAGCGATTTATGCTAATGCCTGTCACCTGCTAGGGAGGGGTATAATTAATATGGGAGAGCTAAGACTTGGAATATGCAAAACTGTCAGAGCTGCTAGACGGTTTCCTAACCCGTTGTATTTCGTATTTCTTCATGCTTTTGGCTTTATGGCTGTCAACATGCTTAAGGATTTGGCTAACTGCGTTCTTAGCCATGGCTAATGGTTGAGCCTTAGATAAGAGCATTTTTAGTTACTTTATTCTGACTAAACAGGACATCAACCTGGCGTATTTTTCCCTCCCTTTGAAAGTGTTTTCTAATATTTTTGATTGACGTTGCTGCCGGGGAAGAGAGGTCTAGGGTGCACAGTCAAAGAACCATCTAATGTCATGCCTGACTGAGGACAGCAAACTGTCACTCGTTGTTGGGGCTTTGGAGTAATGCCTGTGGCACGGGGCGCAGGCGCTGTGGCAGGCACACTCCCCCCTCAACATGTGTTGCATATTACTTGGAAAATGCCTCAAATTGTTGCGGCTTGCAGATGTTTTTGGGAGGGGTCGGGTGCCCCTGCCAATGCCAAGTTAAAGTGACGTTTTCATTTTTCGGAAAATCCCCTCTCATTTGACTTTTTTCCTATTTATAGGTTGGGGTGGCGTGTGTGTGGCTAGAGGCCCTCGCCCTCGTTGTTTTTGGATCTTGAATGAATTCTGTTTTAAATATAAACCTAGCGCGCCCCAGAACACTTTACGGGGAAATCCATCCGTGAAAATGTAAAATATCTCCTGCTGAGTTCTTTTTTTTTTTGCCCCTCCCGCTCATGTGTGTTGTCTTCGGAACTCCTGTCTTTTGTTTATAAGTTTTCAATTAATGCTTTATTATCACCGTTTTTTTGGGGGGGTTTGATGAGCTGTTGAAGGAGGCTTCGCTTGAATTTTGTCTGCCATCTGGCAGAAGGGGAGAAAGCTGCATACCAAAATTCTAACAAATTTGATTATTTTAGTTGATTTTTCAACACACACCAGAAAGGAATATGGATATCCTAATTTGTCGGTGTTGAGAAGTATTTGGAGTTCCCTATTACACTCAGAGAATATTTCGAATTTGTATTGCTAAAAAAAACGCATAATTTAAATTTAAATTTAAAATTAAAACTTGTTTATGCGTGTAATAAATTTAAGTTTATCTATTAAATTATTAAATAATAAATATAATAATAAGTCCAAATAATAAATAACGAAAAAAGTATTTAATAATAATTTAAAAAATGTGATTTTATCTATTCTAAAAAGTTTTAGTTATTTTTAACATTTCCTACAAACCTAAAATATTAAACTAATAGGAAATATATTATATTAATTTATTAAAAACATAAAATAAGTATGAAGTATTTTTAATTACGATTTTAAAAATATTTTAAAAAACTATTTTCATTTGAATATATTTATTTTGTCTTTCGCAGACAAGCTAAACATATTATAAATAGGTAAACAAAATATTTCTAGGCTATTAAAAATTCTATAATGTATAAATAGGTTTAATTTAGCCCAATGGCATCTAAATTGGCCTGCGAATAGATAGATACACCCACTAGATCAACTCATTCATGCATTCCATTCAGTGTTCTTTAATACAAACCAAATATACTTTTACGCTGTACATAATCTCGTTCTTGTTCAAAAGTCAAATATCAGCGGATCAGCAACAACATTGTTGTCAATGACATTACAGAAAAACAAGATCGTTAATCGTTATAAAACATGAACATTGCATGCCCAAATACAGCAATAAATAGGTTGAGTCCACTCCACGCTTCGATCAGATCAAAAAATGAATTGTATACTGGCAGTGTTATTGCTACAATTGCTGCACAATATTTCGGTGAATATAAAGTACTACCAACTTCAGGGATTTGTAACATAAACATATAAATATTTTGTAGTGCGAGCAATCTTATGTGGTCACCAATGAGAAGCTGGAGCCTTTTGAGGGCGACTCGGAGACGCTGGTGATATTCGATAGCCTGAAGACCACTGGCCGCGAGCGAGCGATCAATGGTTCGTTCAAATTTCTGGGTGCGATGAACAACGATGACTTCAAGGTGTCCGTCGAACTTTACTCCAGTCCCAATGGAGATGGCGACTTTAAGCGCATGGCCATGGACGTGCCACAGACCAGCATCTGTGAGTGCTTCAAGAAGTTCTATGTGCAGTTCGTGCAGCCATCGCTGACACAAGGTGAGACGACAAATTTTCCCATTGTCGATGAGGACACGTGCCCCATACCGGAGGGCGAATACTACATCAAGGGAGTCCTGTTTAACACGGAAGACTGGCCGCAGCAAGTGCCACGTGGCATTCTCAAGGCGATCATAACGTTCTTCAGTGCTGGCAAAAATGTTGGAGGTCTAATTGTGGTCGTCAAGATTGAGGATCGTCAGAGTTAGAGTTTTCCAAGTTTTTCGCTTTGCGTTGTTTTATCTTATATTCCAATTGTCATTAAATAAAAGTCTTTGAAAGCGAAATGTTTGCCAGAATGAAAGATTATTGCAAATAAAGATTGCAGCTGCACGACCCTAAGAACTATGACCTCATTGTGTCTGACCCAAAGCAACTCAAGAGTTTGATAAATTTCGAGTCGATCGAATCGATTGGTTGCCCCCTGCAGCACACAGACAATGGCAACTTCACTCTGCCTCAGAGACACGATCAAAGTCAAGCTGTCAAGCGACTTCCATATGACACTGTAGGTGTCACGCACCCACTCCCAGAACAGCCTGCCACAAACCCCAACTGTTGCGTTCCCCCCTCTCAATTTATGCAAAGCACATCTCAAGATCGATCACAAGTTACTCAATTAAGTGCCAACAATTTGCTGTGAAGTTTTCAATTTCAATTGCCTTTGAGCTCGCCTCGCGCACACAGAAACGTGCCACATGTTGCAAGTGCCTGGCTGGCTACCCAGCAGGTTTTTTGGTTTTTGTGTCTTTCGGTGCTGCATGCGCTAATTTGAGCAAATCAAACAAGACCCCCAGACCCCATCGCTCGGAGTTTGGAAGTTTTGAGTCGCAGATCCAACCAGTTTCGATCTGCGTGCACTTTTTGTGGCAACCAACAACAACAATGAAAAATCGAAAGAAAACACCTGCCACAATTGATTAAATCACGGCAATTTATTATTATGAGTCCAAAAGAACGACAAAACCATATACAGGGGAACAAACCATACATATGTACGAGTTTACATATGGATGTGGATGTAAGTGCAGTGGGTTGACTGATTGAGCCATTTTGATTGGATCTATATCGCAGAAACGAAGCAGACATTTCAGCACTTTGAAAGTTTACAAATTATTATTGATTCATATAATGAACACATTTATTTATCAGCCTTATCGGCTGGCGCTACCAGGCCTAAAGCAAATTAATTTGAGGAAATTTAATGATACATACAATGCATGCAATGATAAAATCCAGGAAAAAGGCGAATAAACAAATATAAGCTGCGGGACGGGGACGGTTTATAGATAGATCTGATAGATATGGTCATTCCCTTTTAATTTTCCTTTCTTTTTTTCCTTTTTCTTAATTTTCCTTTTCTTTCCTTTCCTTTCCTTTTGTTTAATTTTCCAATTTTTATCTTCAAAATTGTAGATTTGAGAGGTTTTCGCCCTTTTGAGGGGGCGGAAGTGGGCGTGGCTCATTTTTGAAATACACTTGTAACAGTGTGAGCGTACTAAAGTCTGGATGCAAAATTCGGTGGCTCTAGCTTTTATGGTCTCTGAGATCCAGGCGCTCAACAGGACGGACGGACAGACGTACAGACTGACGGACAGACAGGCATGGCTCAATCGACTCGGCTATTGATGCTGATCAAGAATATATACACTTTGTGGGGTCGGAAACGTTTCCTTCTCTGCGTTACATACATCCACTTTGTGCATAAATATAAAATATAAATTTTAAACCCCCAAAAAGTATAAAAGCATAAATTAAAAATAACTCTTATTTCTGATTTATATTGAAAAAGTTAAAAAATAAGTGTTACTCGTAACTTTTATAACTTTTATATTTTCCTTTAAAAGTTATAACAGTTACGGTCTCTGAAATAAATACAAAATAACTTAACTATTAAAAAAAATAAAGATAAATTATAAAAATATGTACCTATCAAAACATATTAAATACATTTATAAAAATGCATAAAATTTCCATTGTTTACGTTGATTAGATGACATAATGTCAAATATTGCTTCGGTTTAATTTATATTTTTAAATTTTTATATGACCAATCGGACGCCCTCAGAAAATCCACTTTAACACTCTCCTCTCATTATAACAGTTTCGTTTCGCACTGTCTATTTTACTGCAGTTACGAAGTTAATTGATTTTGTCTATCTTGTGTCTCTTTGTGGGTGTTCTATTCACGTACTCGAAGGTTTCCATTTACCAAAAATCAACTCAACCTAGACACATTGGCTACCCAATAATTTTCGGCCTGCCTTAACTTTTTGCATAAATCACAGATATTGCGCAATAAACTTTTGGCACGTTCTAAAAGTGTTAATTGGATTTTTTGTTTGTTGGCTTAAACCCACATACTTTGTACTGAAACGATTTTCTGTGTGTGCGTGTGGGTCTATAGTCGATGTCGATCATTGATTTGATCTAATGTTGAAATTGCTCTCATTTGGTTTTTGCTCGGGAGGCGGTAACTCGTCAAATGTAAATGAACCTCATTATGGTAATGGCTTGAGTTTGTTTCGCCATAGATTTGGTTGTGGGATTAGGAAATTTGGAGTGACTTTTGGAATGGCAGTTTGTGGCTTAAAATAGTAGCAAAAAATTAGTTATTAAATAAGAAATAAGGGAATATCGAACTGGAAAATAGTTCATATCATTTATAAAAATAGTCCCACATATTTATATGTTTTATATTATTTTTCTTAAGACATTCCCAAAGACGTTTCAACTATTTTTTGTAGTAGTTCTTAACTTAAATATTTAATCTCTGAGCATCTCTTTAACCCACTTGGCGATCTCAGCGCACACTCAAAAATCGTTTACAGCGAAGTGATAAATCAGAATAATTGATATGCCCCAGAGGGTCTCCTTCTCAGCTATCTGTTAATTTTTAATGTCTTCTTCAAGAATTTCGAGTGTGATCTCTTCGACGGTTGTGTGTGCTTTCGGATTTGATTATTTCCAGAATTTACACAATCATTTTAATGGCAGCCAAAGCAGGGTCATAAAACTGTTCGAATCTTCACTCAGACGCACAGCTGCAGCAGCGTGCGGACTCGTACAAATTGTGTTCAACAGAATTATGGCATCTATGTATCTCAAGGCCCGACGCGACAATGATTAAATATTTGAAACTTCTGTTTCCAGCCCCCCCAAGCACACAAGAAATATCTACGATAGACTGTAAGAATTTTATTAATGGGTCGCGTGATTTAATGTGACCCCCAGTCGATATGGTTATGGTCATAAATCTGTATAGAAATATGTGCCGCCTAATTGCGTAATGATTGAGTTAGTTGCTGGCTTGATTTTATGACCCTAAACCGCTAATTGGAGGAAGATATTTGTCGGTTAATGCATTTCCAGCTTGAAATTTTAATGAACTTAATTTGGGTTGTGATTAAGATAACTTTCCCACATTCTGTGTTGCAGTTTAAAAAAGGAAAAACACCAGAATATATCTGAAAGCTATTTCAAAGTACATATCCATTACTTTATCATTGTGCCACATTCGTTCTGTCATCACAATATTTCAAATACATTTTCCCCACTCCGCCCATGGCAGAGTCATAAAAGTTTTGCTAATTAAACAAGAGCACAACAGTTGGTGACCCAAATCTCTGGTGACCCCAAGTCTTTTCCCCCCAGCCATTCCAAGGGACATAAAAAATTGAAAGATTTTTAATGGGCAGAGGCACGAAAAGAATTTCAACAGATTTTCCACTCGAATGTTTTCGCAAAAATGGCAAAAATATTGAACCAGATATCCGCTACAGAGTGCAGAGCGTACTTCACTTTTTTTTTGGAGTGGCATATCCTTGGACAGTCTCCATGCCACAGCACAAAAACCTCACTTCAAAAATAAAGGAAAAAATGTTTTTTTGTGTTGAGCACAGCTTAGAGCTTTTAGGGGGCTTAATGATGATGGAGCAGAATATGTGAAAATCACGGGACAAAAACCTTTTAAAGCAGAAACACACAATACAGAAAATAGAGTACAATTTCCACAAGCCTCAAAGTATGCAAAGGTGGAGCGAGAGCAAGAGAAAAAGGTCCAATACCAATTTATAGATAATAAAATAATTAATCATGCACTTGTCCGAGAGAAAGAGACTCTCCCGAGGACACGCAAACACCCAGCACATTATATGGCCCAGGGACCGCCTTCTTGGCTTCAGGATTCCTACTCCTCTGGCCTCATCATGCTATTAACTTCACTGTCCAAATGGTCTACGAGTCACTGACACTATGATTGATGTCTCTCTGTGCTGGGAAAGCCAAAGTGATGGCAATGACTAAACACAATTTTCGAGTCCAGTCGCAGTCGCAGTGTGTGCGAAAAATCACGAAAATATCTGGGCATGGGGATGATTATGATAAGACAATTTGCCCTGACTTCCCTCTCTAATTAAACTTGTCTCGGGGCATACACTTTCCAATTCTTTCTTTTTTTTTTGTGCGGCATCATGGTAAATAAGAAGCGTTACTCATTAATGCAGGCACAGCCACTCGGTTGACTCGATGAATTATTCATGGGACAGCCAGCCAGTCTGTGTGGGTGTGGTTCCCTTGATTTTCCCTGACCAAACCTTATAATTGACTCGGGTCCTTTTTCCCTCCTTATGGCACACTTATGGCTCGCATGGGTCTTGGCTCATTCGGTTTCATAATTGATCTGAAGTGCCAGGCACAGGGTTGGGTTCCTTAGCGAAAATTAAGTGATTCAAAATGGTCAGATGACTTGGCTAAAAGAGAGACTTGGAAGAAAGTATAACAGGTGTCGGGTATATATGGGCAATAGACCGCTATTTAAACAGGAAATGGTCTGCAAGAAAACAGATTAAAAGGTCTTAGGGAATGACAAACTTCTTGAGTCATTTTGAGGGCCTAATCCGCTTTGGATATTGGCAGGAAGTCAGAGAAAAATGCACAAGGAATTACAGGAAAATTGTGGGGTGGCAAGAGAAGTGAATTAATAAATTAATTGCATTTTTTTTGGTAATTAATATAATTGTTTTTAATTAATATTAATATTTTCTATATATATTTTGTTTATTTTATATTTTATTATTTATTATTATTATTTGAATTATTATCAGAATAAGTGACAACAAAAAAATGCTTTCTAAATATTAATAATATAAATAAATTTGTTAAGAAAATTGTATTACTTTGAATTATTATTTTTCTTATTACAAAAAATATTGTTTTAATATTTAACGTTTTTTAAGCATTACAAAAGCTTTGATAATGGTAAAAAAAAAATCTAAATAAATAATCCCCATAAATACTGCACTCTAAAAAGCTTTTAAAACGTTTGCCTTTATGATTCGTAGATTTTGGTTAGTGATTCAAGCAATTACCAAGCGTTATCCCTGGTAAACCTCGGAACACTCGGAAGCCACGGCAACGGAGTGGCGAAAATTTCTGTGCAATTGCAAAGCGTTGAACAATGATTTATGTGGCAGCGGGCCGCACCTACATTTATGCAATGCAACTGGCCATAAATCACACCAAAAACGCAAAAGCTGCGATTCTAGAGCCAGTCTATACGAACCAAACCCACAAACAAACAAACAAAGCCGATTGGAGTGGAGCGGTGGCAGAACCAGCCAATCGAAGAACCAGCCCGAACTGTCTGTCAGAGCAAACGGGCAAAGGCAAAGGCAAAGGCAAAGTCAAAGTCTTTGGGGGGCTGACTGCAAGTTGCCCCGCGAGAACAAATTGATATTTTTAACATGCGAGTTCAAATAGATAAAGTCAATTGATGGACAGGGACAGAGAAGGACAGACAAACAGACAGACAGAGCAGGGACTGACAGAGGCACAAATAAGAAAAATCAGTAGCAGTAGCAGAGGGCCCCCAAGCAGACTGTGCAAAGCATGACAATTAGTCGACCCACAGGGGCCCACACAGTGACGCCTCCTTGGAACAAAGAGACAGCCACAGCCACAGCACTGCACTGCACTGCACTGCACACTGGTACAAGGCAGGACTACAGTCGATATTGCAAGTCCTTCGGTTAGCCTGTAGTTAAATCAAGTTACATTTAAAGAAGTTCCTTCGGTGCATGGATATTAAAATATATTTGTAAACTAGCTCGAGGGTAAATATTGTTGTCACCACAGTGGCCCGTCTGTGGCATTTGCAACGCATTTGTGTTGTCAATTTGTTTGCTACACTCCGCCACTGCCTGCTCGCACACTTGTCACAAATTGTGCAAATTTATTTTACGCGCTAAATGCAAAACGTGCCCGGCCAGCTAAATGGCTAAAAATTACAGCTCAAAGAGAGAGCGAGAGATTTTCTTTTGCTTGGCAGGGCCTTCCTTCTTCCACTGTCAATAGAAGAGGCTGGGCGATGCTTAGCCCCTGCTTCTGGGACTTACTTCCCCGAAGTACTCCGGACGGCCACCCACCAAACTCAAACTTAACATTTGCTGCGGCTTTTAATTTGAAAAAACCTCAACCCGTTTGGTGGGGAAATGTCTTTGGCTGTCTAACAATGCGTGAAGTTTGTCGCCGCTTTTGATGGATTACAAACCGTAGCGGAGTTTGAAACTTTTGACTCTGGTTGGCGTTGGGGGCTTCTAACACTTTTGCCTTTTGTGCATTGTGTGTAATTATTAATGTATGGGCCAGGCTTTTCACATACAATTTTTTGTTTGCCAAGCATTATGCAATTTATTTCAGGTCTAGCGCTTGACAAGTTTTCTGTTCATTTTATGGCACGATGGGCAAGCCTTTTTTGATTAATTACCCAAATGGCAAAAGGAGGGAGGAATGCAAAGTGGTTCGAAGGGTCTTTGAAATATTAATTGCAAAAGATTGAGAGTGCGATTTAGAGTACACCACACAGAGTATTAAAAGAATTAAATTAAACTGTCAATTAAGATGCAGATGCTGAGATCAAGAATGTTGCGAAAGGGTTTGTTTTGTTTAAAAAAAAGTTATCGCAAGTTAGCGTTATGAGCTAAAATGTAGGTGTACGAGTATGCAGAAAATAAGCAAGACGCCATTTTAAAGAAATGTGTTGGAACAGAATAACCTTTTAGCCAGAAGAACAATTAATTAAATATTTAAAAATTTTGATTTTATATTTATTTACGTTTTTTTAATGTTTTATGATAAAAATAAAAAAGAACGTGTGAGAGGCTTCTTACGCGTCACAACTTTTATACCCGGCACTCAGTACTACATCTGCACCTTAGCGGTGTTTTGTCAAATTTTACATTTTTTCTTCCTCTGTCATCTATGTACATCTACAACACTTCTCACACCAACACGCTCCTTTAGCTTGCCGGGCTTCCCTATACCCCCACACACTGCAGACTCGCGGCAGAGGCAGAGGCAGAGGCCGAAGCAATTTGGTGATCTGATAGACATAGTCATTCCCTACGAAATGGCGAAATCGCAACAGAGCGAAAACCTCGCAAACCTACAATTTACAAGTTTAAAAGAAGACTGAAAATGCCATTCCGTAGGGAATGATTACATCTATCAGATCACCAAATTGAGATCCGATTGGGCCATTATTATGGCTAAACCCACCCCGTTCCGCAGCTTATATTTGTTTTTTTGCACATTTTCTTATTCACACTCTGCTTCTGCATTGTGCGGTTCTAGGGAGCGTGTTGGCGTGAGAAGCTATGTAGATGTAGATGTTGATGAAAAATGTAAAATGTAAAATTTGAAAAAACCCGTTAAGGTACAGATGCGTAAGAAGCGTCTCACACGTCCCTTCTCGTTTTTCTTTTATTTCTGTTACTATTATTTGAATTATATTCCCCACGATTTTTGGTTAGAGAACTAAAGCCCCTTTGCCATGTGCCACCCTTTAGCTCCTTTACATGCTCCCGACATAGACACACACACACACACACACACATGTGGAAAATCCTGTTTTTCCTTTAACAGAGCTTACAGGGGCTTATCTCACTTTGGTTCCCTCCACACCCCTTTATTTTTTCGGTTGTGACTCCTCCACGCTGCGGTTGTTTCTGCTTTAGTTTTTATATTAAAATCGCTGGCAGACTGGACGAGTGGACCAGTGGCTATTAAAAGGACGATGCTGATGTCTGCAGCGGTCGTGGAGAGCAACGCCACAGACAGTGGGAATACCTTTTAAGTAAATCCCAGTAGGAAATTAAAAACCAAAATGAAGTTGCAGGGCAGGGCGAACACATAGCGACAGTGACCAACCAAAATATATCGTCATATTTATAAAAGCGCAGCCCAGCAGAAGCATCAGAAGCACCAGCAATGCAGAGACAGTCGTCCCGTAGGGTCGTCAAAAACACCTTATTACCGATAAAAAAAAAAGAGAGAGGCAGAGGAACGGAGATGAGCGTCGGGACAAAGCCAACAGGACCCCAACTGACAACTGAGTGACGCAGCCGCGGGTGTCACAGGACCTGAGCGGTCCTCTGTTTCGTTTTGTTTTGCTTCCCTAGTCGGGCAGCGTCACAAAAGCAGACAATTAAAATGGATCTGGCGGCAAAAGTCGCGAAAGTCGCTGCCAGGACATGCCACAAGCGTCCTGTCGCCTGGCCCCGGCCTTTGTGTGTGTGCTGGCGATTAATGAGTCTTTAGCGTTTCCAGTCGCATGGAGTTATGATGATTACTTTGACTGTGTCACGCCCCCGAGCCCCGATCTGTCACTGCTTTTTCCCACACCACACTAACCAGCCATCTGTCTGTCTATGTGTAGTCCAGTCTGCGTAAATAATACGTGTACATACGCAAGTAAATAAAAGCAGAGGGAATCGGAATGTATTTTGTCCAGGAAGAATATAATATAACATTTGTAGACATGAAAAGTTTTTAAAAATATTTTAAAGGTACGAATCATATAAAAATCATATCAATGCAATTTCCCTTTTGTCCAGCTATATTTTTAAGTCGTGAATAATATATTTTTATATAAATACAAAAAAATATTCCACATTTTTCTGTCTCCCTTGGTTTCCATAAACTTTCGCAGGCTGTCATAATTTTATCCGCACCCACACCTGATTTTCTTTTGCGACTGCTAATCATAAAAAATATTAAGCTCTGATTTTGACGCGACATTTTTAACGTTCGAGCGTGCTAATGAGTTTTTACCGAGTTCTGTCTGGGCTGAAGTCCGAGTCCCGAGTCCTTTTCCTTGTTAATTAGTTCTTCCGCTTAAAAAGTGTTTAATGCTCACGTGCTAATATGTATTCTTTCCCCCGACTTTTTTTTATTTCGGCGACACAGTGGAATGTGTCCCTTGACATGCGATTAATAAATAAATGCCTCGAACCTTGCGTGCCGTAGCCGGGGACTCAGGGTCTCTGCGTCTGGGTCCGGGTTCAAGTCCTTAAATGCCTTTTGTTTGTAATTTGTTTATGGGTTCATTTCCCGGCGGTCAATTGCTTGACGCTCGTCTGTGATTTTTTCTGTTCTTCCTCCTGCCTGTGGCGGAGGCCTTTTGTTAGGAACTCTTTTTTTCTCTACTTGTGGAAACACCTTTTCAATTAGCTTGGCCACACTTAAAATCCATTTCAGGCGTTAATTTTTGATAGAACAAAACGCATTTATGCTCGACTTCCCTGGCAAGTGACACTTGGCACCCAGCAAACACCTCGATTGCCCCGCACTCTGACTGCGGAAGGGCTCCATCTACAGCCTCTTAATTGGTCGCACAGACGTGCCCACATTCAAATAAAAATGTCGATTCTTTCATTGGGAAAAGTGTCTCGCATTATAATAAAATGAAAATACCTAATAATGTTAATTTCCAGTAAAGTGCTACAAATTGATTTCATGCATTAAAAAAAAAGGCAAACCAACAAAGGAGAAGAAGTTAAAAAAGTAGAGCCCCAAATTGAGTTGTATAAAAAAAAGCAGAGAGACAATTTTAGAGTCCGTGAGGATCCGAAGGAATGGTTTACATGACTTAAATGTATTTTACATTTAAATAAATATATTTAATATGTAAAATAAATACTTTTCAAATTAAATTTAAAATAGTTGCCACAAATTGAATTATTTAAAGCCCAAGATTAAGACTTAAGTCAATCCCAATTGAAGATCAAAAAACCCTCAGTTCAGCTTAATTTAATTAACTATTTTAATGAAAATTTTGGCTGTTAATTGTTTTCTCTGCCTTCCATTCTTCTCATTAATTTCCCTTGAAAAGCCCACAAATTCACACACCTCTGAGTCATTTCTGACTCATTTTAATTTCCCAAGCAATTCATTGGGATCCAACAAGTTCAGAATATATGTAACATGGCCACAAAACACAAACAACAAAAAAAGAACACAACAAAAAAAATAACGAAAAGATAACCGAAAATGACAAACATATCTGTGGATGTATCTCTTTATGTTATGTATCTGTGTATCTGTTGGCTTTATCTGCTGCACGTCTCATTGTCATTAACCCCTGTGCATTCCATGCATTTCTCTCAATCTCAATCTTTTGCGCCTGTGTCATCTAATTGACATTTGTTAATAGTTTTTTCTTTCTATTTCTCCCCGTCTGCCGATCATAAAAGGCGTTTGTTCATGAAAATTGTCTGTAATTTTGTTTTTATTGCTTGCCCAGGTTTTTTTTTTTCTTTTCTATGTCTGTGTCCCGTTTCTTGTTGACTAATCATTTTCGGTTCATCGTTTTGTTATTGTTCCGATTCTTATCTACATTCCCAAACAACAAAAAAAAGGGAAAAGAAAACCAACCCGTCGACAATCGATCAGTGGCTGGAGAGCAAATGTCCAGTATAATTGGTTACAATTTCAGAAATGTAAATGCAAATGCCATAATTGGAGATTTTCAAATCTCTTTTGGTCAATCTCATCCATCATTAATCACTCCAGCTTGGTCCTGCTCAAAAAACACACTTAATGAGAGATACAGAGAGGGAGAGCAAGGGATCAACTAGCAAACAGTAGCGAAACATAAATTAACAGATATGAAAAAACTAATTTATATAAATTCCACACAGAAAATTGTGTCTTGAGTTCAGTAATTTCAGTTTTTGTGTCTCCAGATCTACTTAATAATGGCATTCAAATTACCCTCGAACCCGCTTCCAACAAGGAGAATTAGTGCTTAACAAATTAATTTACAAGTAACAACTTATGGCTAATTGCTGTTAAAATATTATTAAATTTAACTGTAGACCTCCTTAATGGGAAATCGTTCGAATAAACGTATTTTAATATATTAAAAGGAATCATCACTCAAATATTCAATATCAAGGGAAGCATCGTATGCCGTATAGGGACGCTCGCATATAATATTATTACTTTTCTGGATGAGCAATAAATTATTGTTCGGATCCGTGGCTGTAGTTTGTACTGCATCTCCGAACGACATAAAACGAACAGTCAGAACCAGTGGATCATCCGGCTGAACGTCATGCTGCTTTAGAATCTTTAAGAGTGGAGCCACAACATTCTTGTTGACTCTCCTACAGCCAGAGACATCGAGCGATCGGAGGTTCTTGCAGCCACGGAGCATGCGTAGGATTCCGGAGTTGGTTACGTTATTGGATGACTGGAGGATCACCATCTGCAGTTGATCCAACTTGATGAATTGCAAATATGTATTATTCATATCGGAGCAGATCAGACTTTTTAGTGATTTTAGTTGTCCGATGGTCTTGGCATTATCCGCATGGACTGGGGTTATCTCATCGCTGTTCAAGCGCAGCACCTGCAAGCTCTTGGCATAGTCCGAAATCGATCTGCCAAATAGCTCGCTTAATTCCATATCGGGGCTGAATGTAACGTGCAGTGTTTCCAGACTCGGCAAGTACGGCATTTCGGTTCGAAAATCTTCGATACCGATGCTCAGAAGCTTCAGCTTGGGCCACAGCGGCTCCCATTTTCCTAGGGGAATATCTATGGAAGCAAACTCCATTTCCAATGATTCAAGCTGCGACATTGAGGAGCACAGTTCGTACATGTTCACCGTGTGGTCGCTCCTGATGAATAAATTCTGGAGTTGCTGCAAATGTTTGATTTGCATTACTGAAATATATAAACAGTAAATATTTATAACCATTTTGCACGTTTAATATTACCACTTACTATCCTTGCGGTTAAAGCGAACTAATTTCAGGGTCTTCAGCTTGGGAAGTTCCAGCAATGTGTTCATCAAATCAATCGGGCTGTAGTTATTCGTCAGTCTTAAATCCTCCACCTTCTTTAGTCGTTTCAGATATGGCTTAACTTGATTCCAATACTCGTCCCGAATGGCAATAAATAGCTCTTGCAGGTTGGGGCAATATTTGGCTGCCAGAATCACCCCAGCCATTGAATTCTTTACCTTGTAAGACATAACGCCCAGAATAGTCGAACCGCAAGCAGAGAATATGAACTTCCAGTCCGTAAAGGGCAAACTCTCCAAATCTAGTAGCTCGTAATGGTTGCCGGCGTCAATTTTAAAAGCCTCGCGAAGTACTGGATGAGTCTGTGCAAGACTTAGTTTATCATTCGTTTCCACAAGGAATTTATATATTTTGCTCAGCTGCTGCGGTGGCAGGTTCACAATACTCGACTGGTTGCGGGTGTCCATTTTGCAGCATCAAAATAAAATAAACTTTGTGCGGACACTTATGATAATATGGGTATTCACATATATGCAATACAAAGCGCTATTGTTTAATCGAAAAGTGTTTGTTGTTTCGCTATCTTGACCACGGAAATATTCTTGCAGCTATCGATTGTTCCCATCACCAATCATCGGTCTGAACTTTTCTTTATTTCTGTACATTTGAGCACGTGGCGCGTGGCATCTACTGACTGCACTAAAATGGATGCCTCGCCGAGATTCAATGCTTCAATGATTTGCCATTGAATTTTGTTAATGATATTCAAGAAACAATTCAAACAATTTCACGAAAGAGCATCCGCTGTCCAAGCCGCACTGCCAGATCAGAGTGTTAGGCCACTAACTGATATTTTTCCATATTTCACAACATCTGTGCTCTGTCCTTTTCTCAACCACTCTCAGCTTTGTGCCACGATTGTTTTGTCCCTTGTACAGCACCGTTCTCCCCCACCGTTCTCTCTATTGTTGAGCATGCAGACGATTCAGACCTCGACGTTGTCGAAATATCTCGAAACACTGGAACGAGTATCGAGAAATATACCCAAATGCTGCATAAACTACTAAATTTGTATGGACTAAAACTACACGCTAAGGGAAAGGCTAAAGGTGAGCCAAGTCTCTTATAGATAAATACAAAAATACCTCGCTCACATGTGCTTGAATTTATTTTTAGGTGTGTTTCCAAAAATGAAAAAAGAAATTGACATTTATAAAATATGTTTGCACCTTCGGCGCCTATGGATAACGTAGTTAACACAACATCACCGCCGAAACCTTATCATTTATCCAATTAACATTCATATTTTTAGTATGCAAACAAATATTCTACATAATCTAAGATTTGATACCGAAAGTTAGCCAGTGAAAAGTAAAAATGTTTGTTCTTTAATTGTGTCAATTTCTCACAAATGTTTTTGCTGGAACCCACATAAAGCAATTAACCCAAAGTTCTCCCCCATCGTATGAGAGGAAATCCCAGCCAGCTCATTGCTCATCGTAGACGGCGGCAATCAAATCAGCCAAAAACTTGTTTTCGCCTCCTTTGACTGACACCAAGGCAAATTAATGACCATCCCTCCCTCCCACACACACACACACACACACACACTGTAAACCTCCCGCCCAGAGATGCAATTGACTTTCAGGTGGCCCCTCGATTTGAAATATGTAAAGCACATAAATTATGTGACAGGCAAGTCGTCTGGGCGACAAACTGTGAATGAATCAAAGGATAATCCAATTTATTTCACATTACCAGTATGTGCTGCTGCTGCTGCATCTACGACTCCAACCAGCTCATTGTGCAAAGACAGAGATACAAAGTGTTGGCTTGGACCAACTTCAAAGGTGTCACATAAATGCACTTTCAGGCAATCAATACGTTTTTGTCTCTAATGCAATTTACTGCCTATAATGGGCAGGCGACACTCAAAGATTGAAAGGAGTTGAGAGAGATAATGAGATGATATGTTGGTTTAAATTTGTAAGGTTCTCTTTTGGGAAGTCTAATAATTGCACGAATATCTAATCATTTTTAAGCAGTCTTAGCTGACCTTAACCTTAGACTTAAGTTCATCTGGCCAACAGAAAATCATTGAAGCAGCAGCGCAAACAGACCAGACTGTGGTCTACTCTGCGGAGTATCGTTTGTCTTAGAGCATCTTTTGTATACGTTTACGTTTGAGAAGGAATATTTTCCGCTCAACTAACTTTACTGAATGGGAATCGGGCAAGCAGTATCTGTTGCGAAAATCCATACACATGTCAGTCACACTTAACCCTGCGGGTCTCAAGAAGCAGCGGCATCAACGTCAGCGGGAGACAGCAGGACCTGGACCTGATTTGCTGTGGCTTTGCCTTGCGGCTGAATTATTATGTTGGAGTCAGCCAAATGTTACTCTTTCCGCTTTGTCTTCAGTTTTTTTATAATTTTGCTGTAGATATATTGTTTTCTCCTGCACTGTTCCCGCAACGTTTATTATGATATTGCGGAAATGTTTTGAGGCAAAACGGAAATTTATGCACATCGCATATGTCAACAGCTCCCTGGACCAATTGAAAAAAAAGTAACGAACACGAAAACGAGAAGCGAAGCGAAATTTGCATATTTGCATTTCAATTTTCTGCAATTTTGGGGTGAGGGACTTTTTTTTGGTGTTCCTTTCGGATTTAATTGTCAATAAAAATGAACCAAGCGGAAAATTTGTTGGCCAAACAAAATGAAATTGAAATTTTTGTGAATGCGTCTGAGGAAAGTCTGGGAAAAAAAGTTCTTATGGTTTTTGTTCCCCCAGACATGGGAATCTCAGAACCACACATAGTTCCATTCTCAAGAGAGAGAGTGGAGGAGGAGAGGTGAGTGTTGTGTCTGAACTGGCTGAGATGTTCTTGTAATTTCGTAATTTACATTGCAGGTTTTGAATTTACACTTGCTGGCAATTAATAATTCCGCATTAGGGCTATCCATAAAGCAGACACCACACTCGCTCCCATCCCCCGACATTAAGCTGGATAATTAAGTTTACCGTTCATTGGCCTTGCCGGGCACAGCCCCGGCACATGCTCAATCGGCTCCCCTTGCATCGGATTGTATGACAGATTACAAGAGAGCAGAGCAGGCGGGGGCACGTTCTAACTGTTGTTGGAAATGGACACAACACAATCATTTGCTCGCCCCCCCTCCCCCACGCGGACATGTTGGCGCATATCAACCGGCTGGCGAATGGCAAACAGAATCCTACGATTTTGAGTGCATTTTCAAATCAACAAAATATTCTGTCTCTGTTGCGGCACTAGACATGTGTCTGCATTAATCAAGATCTGCCCGCTTTCCACCAGGCAAAAGAGCCTTCGAACTAAACGACCAACAATTGTTTACAGTTGCTTAATAATACGATACGCACTTCGAGTGTACAAATAAAAGACAACATATTTTGATAGAAGAAGGACTGTACTCACTTGGTTAGATGAAATGAGATCAAATATTATTTAAGCGCGCGATTTTCTCCCGTTTACAGTTTTCATGTACCGATTCCAAAAAGAGCGCAAAAATTCGGCATATTTTAAAATAGGGTAAGGCATTCCAGGAAAAAACTCTCCCGATGCTCGCATATTTTGCAACGTTTGTCTGCACAAAGTAAAGGAGAGAGCGCATTCATCTCCAAATTAGGAGCGCATCACCTTATGTCATTGCGGTTCTTTCGAGGAGAGAGAGGCTGGTTCTTTACGTGTTGCTACTCTTTCTCTATGAGCGTATTCTATGATGGAGTGGGAAAGGGATGGAGCATCGCGCATCTTTTGTCATATGCGCATACACAGACAACGCAAGACATCACGTGATCAAGCGAAAAAAATGAAACATCTCACAATCCACATACATATGAATATGTGTGCGTGTATGTAAAATGTGAAAAACACATCTTAAACTGTAATAGCAAATATTTCCGCACATTTTAAGCAGAAATCTTCCTGTTTTATGTATTTTTGTCTATGGCACTGCCCTCGCAATAGAACAAGTTCTTTTGTCTCAAGTTTTGGGGCACTTTCATTATTTTTTCCACAATTTTGGGGCGTTTTCAATGTCTAATCAATGTACTACTATCAATGTACTTTTCCGGTTGGCTTTTCACTTTTTTCCCGATTTTAGCGAACTGAAAAGCGGAGCAGACTTGGGAACGCACGCTTTGACCGGACGAAAAAAATAACTGTGTGGAGAGAGCGGGCTTCTTCTCCCTCTCCAAATACCCACCAGCTCAACACAACTTTGACCCTCTCCCACACAGCCGATGTACAGTGAAGTCTCAAAAAAAACCCCACTTTTAGTTTCTATACAAATCCATATGTAGTTCCACAGAAAAATTCAAATACACATATCTATGCAAAGCCATGTTTTACTGTACTAACAAGCGGTCAGTCAATACAATTACACCCGCTCTCTTGCAGTAGGAGAGGAAGAAGCATCAATATGTGTGCCAAAATTGAGCAACTTCTAGAAGAAGAGCATGGAGTGAGAGAAGCCGTTAGCCTCCCACGCATGCTTATAAACATTTCTATGTATGTAGATTACTGCACCTCTCTTTTCAATTTGGCAGCCGGCGAAAACGCGTGTTTCTAGGGTCAGCTCCGGGTATCGGGTCGCGAAAATCGGGAAAATTATGGAAATCTAACCGGAAAAATGTCGCGAATAATGTATTGAGTAGTGGTGTGTTGATGTAACTTGGAAAAAGTTTAAAAATTGTGGTTTAATAAGTGTTAATAGGTGTTCAATTGCGGAGGCGTCCCAGCAGGCAAATGGCGGCGAAGCAGAAGAATAAATTATGCAGAAATTTGTGAAAGTGCAGTGAAAAAGTGAGTGAAAAGTGAGTGCAGTGTTAGAGTGAGTTACTTGAAAAAACATTTAAATGTCCCGCATGACTAAAGAAAGAGCGGTGTTAAGTGAAAGTGTTAGTGTCGATGGTCATTATGACGGCTAGTAGGGCTGGGCGGTTGCGGCCAAAGTGTGTGAAGTGATCATAGCATTAGAGTGAGTTACTTGAAAAAAACAGTTAAATGTCCCGCATGACTAAAGAAAGAGCGGAAATAAATAATCACACTCAGTGCTAAGTGAAAGTGTTAGTGTCGATGGTCATAATGATGGCAAGGAGAGCCAGGCGGTTGCGGCCAAAGTGAGTGAAAAGTGAGTGCAGTGCGAATGGCGTATAAGAAGCAGGTTGCAGAATAAAATGAGCGGAAATATGTGAAGTGCAGTGATAAGTGTAGTGTCGATGGTCATAATGATGGCAAGGAGAGCCAGGCGGTTGCGGCCAAAGTGAGTGAAAAGTGAGTGCAGTGTGAATGGCGTATAAGAAGCAGGTTGCAGAATAAAATGAGCGGAAATATGTGAAGTGCAGTGTACATACATATGAAGACGTTAATTTATGCACTAAATTTTTTTTTCAAGTTCAAAATGTGCATTTTTGTTTGATCATATAATGTCTTGCAAATATCCAAAAAAAAATGTGATGTATAGTGTTTTTTCCTTTCCCACTCCGGCATGTAATTGTCGCAGAAGAAGAGCATGAGCGAGCGCCTCTCTTTCCAAGTGTAAAAAGAATAAGGTGGTGATTTCCAAATCTGAAGTTGTGATCTTTCTCTCTCGTGCACCTTGTGCACGCGAAATAAGCAAAGTATGCGTGTTTTGAGAGAGTTGTGTTCTCCAATGTCCCACCTTAAATTGAAATATACCACATTTGTGCTCTTATTGGAGTCGCATAGTCGAAATTTACAAATGAGAGTATGTGTGTGCGTTCATGTGCGTAGAAAGCGGCGAAATGGGAGAACATCGCGTGTGCAATATGTATAATGTATAATAAGTGCAGTGTGTAATAAATCAATTTTTTTTTGCGAGTGCTAACAAAGTCTCCCAGTCCCGTTCCGACTCGTCAAATGCGTAATCCGAAATCCGTAATCCAATTCTAATTCGTAACCCTCGTAATCGTAAACTAACACATACGTGTGTATGTAAAAGAACAGTAAATGCCACAAGAAATCGGCAAAAGATGATGACCAAAAGGTAAGAGGAAAATAAGATGGTTTCTCTTTTGCTTTACTCTTTATTCTGTTTTATTTTTTCTGCATATAAAGGGAGTGCTCTTAGGGTAGATTTGCACTTTTACAGCCAAAGAGAATGTTATTATTAAGAGAAACTTTCGCAGCCTTTTGCTTTCATTTCCATTAACCAGAAACTCTTTAATTGACACAAAAGGATTATATCCATTATCCATTTGGCACTACCTCACCTCACCAAACTTTGCCTGCTTCCATTAAGATCATGTCCTGTCATCAGTCATTAAAGATGCTATTGCTAGACGCAATTAAAACCATTCCAGAATAAACATTTCATTGCCAAACTGAATGACTTCTGTCACACTCTTTCACTCACTCTCCGCCTGGAACTTACGGCCAAAAGCGACAACCGGGACAACATTGTCGTAAACCTAGCTGACATTAAGATAACTTTTAATCATCGTTAAAAAAACGCCAAAAAACGAAAGGGTCAAAATCAAATCCTCCCGACTGCTGCAGGGATGTGCAACGTAAGCGGCTTTTCGTGTCGCCGCCGGTGCGGTGTTGCATGATAAAAACCCAAAAACAAACCGAGTAAAACATGGAAACATTTCAGCAAAATATTTTTGCACCAACACAAAAGGAGAAAAAAAGAAAATATCTTTGGACAGACTTACTGACTTCTGATTCCCTGTTATTAAATTGTTTCGGTGGCTTTGCCTCGAACGGGGGGCAAACGTCGAAACGGAAATGTAATGAAAATTCAATTAAAAAATGGCATTTGCCAGATTTTACATCACGAGCTGGCCTGGCCAGGAGACCTAGCACCCAGGACTCATTGAGGGAATGGACAAGGGAATGGCGCTTACATTTTTGGGGCATTTCAATGGGATTGCAAACTCATTTCGGTTTGGTCTGTGGAAATGCAGCAGGGGTGAAAGGATTCAATGGGAGACTAATGGAAATGGCATATAACATTTAAGAATTACTCAAGGGCACTTGAAGAAGAGTTTCAGGTTATTTCTGTTCGATTTTATTCAGTTGGAGGGCATTTAAGCGTAAAATATTAAATATTTTAAAAATAAATTTATAAAATAGATGGGGTTTAGTAAAGGTAAGAAATCGAAATCAAATGTTTGATGACTTATAAACTACATATATTTTACATATTATTATCTTTACCCATTTTTAAATACAATTTAAATACAAATAAAAATATATTTAAATAATTACCCTTCAGCAAGCAACCCTCTTGGTAATATCTCCCCCTTTATACCGCTAAAAAAAACTCTCTTGTAAACAAATCGACAAAACATGTAATTTCACTTATCTGACATAATGTCAACGATTCTGAAATCGTTGCTACAACACACGCATTACCCAAACCAAACGAAAAAATGTTTCAAATAAATTACGAGGAACTTCTGTATGTATATTACCCTTTATCGCGCTGAGGCGAGGAAGAGATGACTTGTGTAACGAATAAAATTCGGTTGATAAGCCCTTAATACAACCCCTTAGCGCCTCAGCCCATCCAAAAAAAAGGGTGTCATGCCAAACTGCGTATGCTAATCACACGCCAAAGAGACACCCGAAAGTCAATCCCATACCAGCGCAATAACCCACTCGCGTTCCCGGTCCCAGTCCCTGTTCCATCAAAGAAAATATCATGGAACATGCTTAAGCACCAGCCAAACGAGCCAAAGATTCTTTCCTCCTTTTTCTTCTTTTTCGATTTTGCCTTCCTGCATCTGAGTTGATTTTTTATAGCCTGGCGCCGCTTGAATGATTTTTATGGGTTGTGTCTCTCTGTCTCTCCGGGTGTGTTTGAGTGTGTGTCGAGAAAAGAAAGAAAGGAGCAAAACTGATTTGCATGCTTCTTTTTTTTTGGTTATATATTTTTGTTGGCGTAGAATAGCTTTCTCTATTGTGGCATTTTCAGCTTTGTTTTTATACTCTATGAATGTGAGAGTGTAGATTGATTTTTCAGTAGATTTGCATAGACAAAAGTTAGTCTTCGACGCGATTTCAGGTTGAGATGAGGTGTAGAAAATACATATTTGAGATTATCATACGGGTAAAAACAGGAAGAACTGGTAAGGAGAAAAAGTAACGATTATTTATGTAGCATGTCGAGAAATGATGCAAGTGAAGAAATATTGATCATACCTGTGATGTTGCATTTATTGCACTCAATCGTCATAAAAAGATAAAGGTTTAATATCAATATAATAAAATAAACCTTTAAAAAGCCGTTACGTACTTAAGGAACTTCTCTGTCCTCCTAATATAGAAATAAACATTATGCAACGTTTACCTGCCTCATAAACTGAAGCCGTTTCTTTTGGCAAATAAAAGATTCCGAGATTAAGAGTATGCACACTTCGTTCTCAATCAATTTCCAATTGCATTTCGAAAGTACTTACAAATGTATTTTTGATTTTTTTTCTCGGGGCTTTCAATTTATTTGGGTATTTTTTGTATTTTATATTTGCATATGCAATAATTTACAGACAAGAGCCAAGGAGTAGAAAAAGGTTTTTGAATCGTTTTGCTATAAATATTTGACTTCTGAGTAACATTTAATAAGCAGTAAAACCACCTCTGCTGGTTTTTCTTTTCTTGGTCTATTTTTGGTTCCCCCTTTGGGAGATTCATTCGGCTTCATTTGTTCTCTCTTCTCGTCATTCCTTTTCAATTTCAAGAGCCATTAAAGAGTACTGTGTGCATGCAATTAAGTCGACTGAAAATTTCATAAAGATAACAATCGACAAGAACAAGAAATAAACATGGCGAACAGATCGGATTGGATCACCACACACGCAATAGACAGGCAAGAACCTGCCCTGCCACCCTGCGCCCCGACTCGTCAGTCAGTCAACACTTCAAATAAAAAAAAACTTGTACCAGAGCCTACATTAATTTGCATTTAAAAACTGTTTTTAGTAGCATTAAAAACAAACATCGTGCAAGGGGAGCCCCAGCCTAGCGGCAGCACTACTTATAAGGGGGAGCACACACACACACACACACACACACACACAGTGACAACTCGGGCACACTCCACTCTGATCGAGAATCCGAGGGAGACGCGACCGAGACCATTAACAAAGTGTCTCCAGATGTGCGGCTCTTCTCTGGCTCTATTCCGATCCATTCTATCCACGGGCAGCATCATATTTAACATAACATAAAAAGATGAAAAGTTTATTATGATTGTTGGTGCTGTGCTGTTGTTATTAGCTTAAAGAAATGGTTATGGGACAAGCGCACGCCATCAAATGTCAAATGCCAGGCAGCCGCAGCAGCGCCCGGTCGGTCGGTCACACTATGTCCAAATGCCTGATGAGCCGGAGGCCATTGCGGGAACGAGGGTAGCTTGAGGAGTGCAGTAGAATCTGCAGGTGAATTGATTAAAAAATAAATGTAAAATTAAAGGCAATATAAAATAAACAATAAATATCTAATTTGTACAGATATGTAAATTTGTTATAAAAAACTACAACATTTAAATTAAGTTCTCGATTTTTACATACGAACAGAGAGATATTTAATAGAATTTATTTTGATTTAAATATAAAATACTATTTTTTAATATAAATATAAAACAAAATATTATTTTCAAGGAAATTGTGGATTCTGAATATAAGAATATTTAATTTTAAATTACAATTTTAAATATTTTGATATTTAAATCAAATACTTTCATATTTAATTCAAACATTTTCACATACATTTATTTTGACAACTTCCACTCTGGGTGCATAATATTTGAGCTTATCGTTTTAGATCCAATTTTAAATATAAAACTGTTCAGGGATTTTTTTCTGTTCAATAACCTGGCGAACTCTTGCGTTAACCCACGTACCCTGATCTTGTCATAAAACGTTCAGAGTCATCAAAGTTGCACTTTATGCGAAACGATCGTTGTCTGTGTATTTTCTGTTGTTGCTGTTGTTGCTGTTGTTCTTTTGGTGTCGCTGCTGCACGTGTTCATCGTCATCGTCATCAGCATTAGCGGGCCTGTTGTATTAGGCGAGAACAGAGACCCCAAGCCCCAAGACAGACCAAGCGACAGGGAGGCAGACAAGTGGAAGAAAGATCAGAGTGGATGCTGTGTGCTCTTTGCACTCAACATAATCATAGAAATTATGGGGCTGCTGCGCTCCTCCTCTCCAGCCGTGTCTTCTGGGCCAAATAGTGTTGGCATCGCGTCATAAGCGGCTGGCTAATAGTAGACCCCGCATGGGGTCGTCTTCAGTTAATATGGGGGAAGGCCTGAGGCAGCTAAAACATCTGCTTACAAAAGAAATAAAGTCAAAGTATTATTATGATTGGTTGGTGGGGAGGAGACTGTATAAATATAAACCTGATAACTAATCATCAGCGGAACATTGGAACAGTTAGCTTTGTGGCAGGCAGGCAAACTGTCTTTTTCTTTTAGTGTTTATCATTTGATTGGCTGAACGGTAGCTTATGGGATCTTAATGAACTTTAAGCGGGTTCCAATAGCAAAGAAATATATTTATTCGTTTGATATTTGTAAATATGGAAAGGCTCTTGAATGGAGAATGGAAATATGAATGAAAAGCAAGAGAAGATTACACAGAATGGTTTTTGGGTAGAGGTTTCTAATACTAACCGGAAGCATTCGTGAAAGGCACAAAACGCTCTGTTATAAATATAAGGAAATAATTTAAAGTGACACAAAATTCTCTATCAAACAAATTTAAACAGATCGGAGGAGTGTTTTCACCCCACCTCCGACAGGGCTTATCCCCAAAAAAAAGATTTCGATTTATTGTAGAGGCAAACACACATTTAATATGCGTATGCGGCGGTTGTTGGTTTGACAAGTCCAAGAGAGACCGAGAGACCGCCTCAAGTGTTGTCACAGAACGGGCATTACATGGATTTTTCTTTTTTTTTTCTGTTTGCCAAGTGGCATGAAACACTTGACACTTACCGCTGACTTGTGGCATGAGCCGCCCTGACATGTGGGCTCGTATGGATGCTTCAGTTGCTGCCCCCTCAGAGTCAGCTTCTGTTTCTGTTGCTGTTGCTGTGGCTGCGTGCCCCGAAGATCATCTTGTTTCAAGAGATCTTTCCACAGAAAATTTGTTTGCTGCTCGCTGATTGCCTGTCGGTTGTTAGAAAAATATTATTTTCTTTATGTTTTCACATATACGGGTGTATTCCTGGGGGGATATCGTGGGGGACAAAGCCGCTGCCGCTGTCAGTCAGTCCCGTCCCGTCCCGTCCCCTTGTCGACTCTGGTTCTCGCTCGAGTGAAAGTTGATGTGCATGAAAAGTTTTAATTGCGCGTCGAGTTTTGGCCCTGCAGCACTGGGTGGCAGGGTCGCACTTTATTTTCCTCCTCCCCATCCTCCTCCTCCCTTGTTTTTCTATTTTTTTACAGCAGCTACAATTTTTTGGGTCATTTTTTCTGTCTAATAGCCTCGACGATAAGAGCGATCTTCGAGGCAGCAGGCAGCATCTTTGTTTCGTGTCAAATGAAGTGTGGCATGTGCTGGTGGAAATGTGAAGATGTGTCTCGTGAACTCTCTCTCTCTGCGGGGGTTTGCCAGAGAGCACGCGCCCCTGAACACTGCCACCGAATGGATCTGGCTTGCGTGGTATTCGATCCCCAAAATATGTGGGAGTAGGCGATGACTGTCTGCAATGCAAGAAAAGGCACGGGACCGGGACCCGTTCGTTGTCTTAGATAAAGATTGGACTGTCCAAAAATTTGATTACACTGTCACGTGCTGCCGTGGGTAGGAGGAGGCCGAAACCCAAGATGATAAACCAATTTGAATGGTTTTCCAGGTTGAAAAGGTTTAAAGACAAACGAATTTTTTATTTGTGTGCCTTCAATGCTAATAACAATTAAAGTTTGAATTTTATTGGCATAAAATAATAATCAGAATACGATTAAAACGATTAATTCGAAATTAATTTTAATGACTTTTTGTTGTACTTACGCTTTAAAAATAATTGCCTAAAATACATCTAGTATTTATGTACATATGTAAAATATTTGCATAATTTGTTGACCAATTCCATTTGGGTCCAATTTTTATCCAGTTCCTGTTTGTCCCATCAAAATAAACCTCAATTGAATGAATATATAAATGTACATTTGTATTACACAATTCCTCCAGCCAATCATTTAAAGATCTTGACTTTGATCATCAATTTGGTAGAGAGTGAAGAATTTCTACAGCTTGCTCAAATGAAAAAAAAACCATAACAAATTTATAAACTACTACATATTTCCATTTGGGTTTCTGTTTATTTTCCTTTTGATTGACTTTACCACACTTTTAGGCGGAACATAAAAAATTGAAGTTTGAACGGGGTAAAAATGCCAACACGAAAGGGCCTCCCCACACTTTTGATCAATTTGATGACCAGTAAACTGAGAAAGACAAACTACAGCCAACGAGTTCAAATGGTCAAAAGCTAATAAATTACCAACAGGAGAGGGAGGCAGGCCCCTTTGTGGCACCTTCTCTTTGGATGGGATGGGATCGGGGCATATCCATCAAATGAATGTAGATCAAGTTGTGGTGATAAAAAGTTCGTTCGTTTCACATTAATTATAAGTTTTTAAAACTACATTAAAAACATTTCATTTCACATTTTGATTGAATGCGGCGATCCATTCATTCCGGGAACAGTTTCCATTATCGTCGGGCTAATTCTGTTGTAGATCACAGATTTTTTATTATTAACAAAAAAGAAAACTATCTCTCCTTGGCCCGAATTTGGAATTCATTTCTTTTGGGGGCCTTCAGTTAATTGTCTTCTTTTTAGCTCTTGTTTACCTCTATAAATTTTAATTTAATTTTTTTTGGGTGGCTTCGTCTCGTAATAATAAGTTTAACGATTTCATTTTCTGTTTTTGGTGTGCTCAATTATGTCTTTCTTCAGAGAACACTTTATTTCCTGGAAAGATTTTCTCCTCTTAGCTCCACTAATTGCATTCCTTTGCTCGAAATTCTCTGTGGCTTTTGTACAACATTTTTTTTTGGGAGTTTTATGTGTCTCAAGTCTGCCTTTTCCATTACCTTTGAGTGGGTCATAAAACAGTGGTTCGGTCTTTGACAGGTTTGCGCATGATAGCTGGTGACATGTTATGGCCAGCTTATCAGTTCTTTCTCGGATTTATAGACGCTTTCTATTGCAGTTGAAATCTAAGTCATGTGGAGTGGGCGCGCTGGATCAAACAACTGTGCAAATAATTGCACAAAAATAACCAATATATATTTTTAAGAGAATGGACTCTTTAGTATTGCATTATCCCCTGAGCATTATCTCCACAGCAATGACCGTACAAATACAAAAAATCGACATTTGACAGGCTCGTCGAGCAGTGCAGTGCACAGTACCGGACAGAACACAAGCAAACCCTAACGATTTCATTAAAAATGCAGTCAACTAGAAAAAAACTCAATTAATTTTTTCATGTATAAAAAACTTGATGGTTCGTCCGTTCCTCCCTCCTACCATTGATTTTGTCCAATATGCAATCCGAAAAACAAATTCGGTTTTTTTTTGTGCAAATCATTTGGCAAACAAACACAAATGTGCATAAAATGCCAACAAAGCAACCAAATTGAGGGGATGCAATGCAAAGAGATGACCATCAAAAGTGCGGATCAACCGAGGAAAAAAAGCAACAAAAAACTGCCTGACATGCAGTACGTTTCATGAGTGCATAGTATTTGGCTTGTACTAAAAGGAAATAAGGGAAAAGTGGCCCAGGTGTATGAACAAAATACGGCTAGGCTAATATTATTTTTATCAATTAAATAATTGATTTAATTATTTAATATTTATTTACTGGCATTTTTTATATTTTTTTAAATTTAATTTTAATTTGAGTATTCCTTAATAATAAATAATTCCTTGCCTAAAATGCTTCAGTCGTTAAAAAATCTATTCGCAAACAAACCAATACTCACGATACGCACTGCACGTACAATCGTCGAGGGTTTCGTCGACTGAAAAGTGCACTGATATATATACACTGATACTGCATTGTCATTGCGTTGGCAACGGGCGCGCACGCCGAACTGTCTAAGGGGGAACGGGTACCCCATGGTGCAGCAGGGGCTTCCCACTCGTACGCGTACGGTGTAATTTTTTATGTAGTTCGCAGTTTTTTGTTGTCGAAAAAAATTGACAGCTTGACCGCAGTGTGTGGCTACGTCTCTTTGTGTGTGTGTGTTGGTGGATGAATATATTGTTATTACATTGCTGTTGCAATTGCAATTCAAGCGCGAAATCATTAATATCCTTGCGCCCTCACCCGTACTCTGCCTACCACTTCCACTTGTATTCCTCCTCCTACCGAATGGGGAATCGGGAACCCCACAAGAGTCGGCTCTGTTGCAACATTCCCCCTTTTTCTTGTGGTCGGGTAGGTCTTTCGAGTCATCGCCTATTTTATGAGGTTTCCCGCGAACTTTTCGACTCACTTAATGAACTTTTTTGTGGGGTGCGAGACGCGACAGTTTATGAACTTTGTTTGAAGTTAAAGTGGAAGATGTTTAAACTTGACCAACAAGAAATAGTTGTATACAAATGTTGGCCCATCAATCAAAAGGATACTTCCACAGCAACCTCCCCCGAACACTATAATTACAGATTTCATGAACCTTGTCAACTTCCCAGCTCTTTCCGCCCAAACACTTTCCGATTTGAAACATTTTTTCAACGCCCCCAACCCTTGGCATCCATCAAAGTCAAGCCGCAGATAAGGTCCCTGCCACATCCACCCACTCCAGCCTTTCGCCTGTCCCATCGTAATGGAAGACCCTGATTACACCTTTCAAATATTTCAGCAGCAATTATGCTGCTCATCCTAGAGGATAGATCTCGCTGCTCTGCTCCGGTCAGTGGTCTAATGAAATTATCAATATCCTTCGTCGAGGCCCCTGTGTCCGTGGTGAGTCATCATCGCCCTCTCTCTCTCTCTCTGTCTCTCTTTCTGTGTGTGTGTAATCACCTACTGATGTAAATACAATATTTTCAATATAACCACTTAACGCTTAAATCCAGCCGAAACACACACTCCACCGAGACAGCCCCTGTGCCAGGGGGTAGCAAAGTTCCTTGGCCCACCAACAGCAAGAATATTATCTGCCTGGGCTACTGCGAGGGCTGCCAGAAGAGTGGCTGCAAGTGGTTAGTGGTAACTACACCACTTATGGATGGGTCACCTTTAGCTATTTTTGGAGAAAAATATTGAGGGACCTTTTAAGCAGTTGTTGAATATAAAAAGATATCCCAACATTTATTAATCCTTACAAATTCCGAGAGTTCACAATTTCGAACAAATTTCTCATCGCGAAACCCTCGCCCACGGCCGCCTGACTACTGTTACAACGAGGCCAGCCCAGCCCCTTTGCGTTTTCATTTTCCGGTGTGCGACGGCAGCACCCAAGTGGCAGCGCATCGCATCGCATCGCCGGCATTGACGACCACCACAACAGTATCAATGCACAAACTGTACCCGTCACCAACGCTGTCACCGTCACCGTCAAATCGGTAAACTGTGTGTCTATTGAACGGGGAACAGGGGAGTCAGGGGTCCTAGCCAGCAGCAACCCCCAAAAACTCTGGCTGGCCTGGCCACACACACACAATGAGGGTTCAAGATGCCGCGAGTGAACTGTCATATTTGCCGGGGACCTGAGCCTTGAGCCCACTGACTCACCAACTGACTGAATAACTGAATGACTGTCTGAATGACGAGACGAGAGCTGAGCTGAGCGCTGGCCTGAAGAGCTGCCAGAATGGTGGTTGATGTGACTTTACCAACTGACCATCTGTCCGTGGATAAAAATACTCAAGAGTGGGTCGGGCATACATTTTAGAGAATATTTCTACGCTGTCCTAGGGCATTCCACTGAAACCCCCCGAACGGTCTGAAAGCCAACCCTAAAAGGCAGATCTTTGTAAAGGGTATTCCAGCTTCAACTTGTTGGTTTTTAAACATTTTCTTATTGTCGACATTCAAATGACAACTGTACTGTGGCACAAGTGGCATACGCTTCGCATGGCCCATGGTCCCCTTGCCCTGCGCGTCACTCTCTGATTGTTACTTTTGGTACTGCAACAAATTTGGTTAGATTTCATTCCGAGTACTTTACTTTTTGTACAGACATACAGAAAATTTGCATAACTCGCAGCCGACACAAGCACAAAAAAAAGAACACTTGAGAAATTCCTTTAGAATCTCGCCGTTCCCCTTCGTATCTCATTTTTTGAGTTTCTTTTTTTTTTTGAGTCGAGTGTGTGTCGGCATTTCCCCCCATAGAGCCACCATAGAGATGGCAAAGGAGTTATTTTCGCTGAAGGGATTGTCAAGGATTGGTTTGCACAAATGCTGAGCTTAATTGTTTGGAAAGATTTCTTAAGCCATAGGCCATAGAAAGGGTTGCGATCCCCCCTAACCGCTCTCACTCTCTTTTATAGATGTTAGTTTAGAGGAAGAACCCTAAAGTAGGGAACCTTGCGTTTCATTGATGGGAGACGAGTTGACAAGCTTAAAGGGACAACACTTTATAAAGGAAGCTGCGGTCGCTCATTCATAATCATCGGCTTCCCCCTTGTAAAGTTACTTTTACCTGCTGTCTGGTGTCCATCTACCTCTTAGCAAAAGGTTTCTAAGCAAAGGCCTCATCAGGCTGCTTAACCCCTTTGGCCGAACCCACCGACCGCTGTTGATGTGAAGCCTAAGCAAAGCCACTAACTAACCACAAAATCCCTTTTGTTCAAATGCCCTTACACTCCCGGACGCCTCGACAATGATAGACGAACTAATTGGCAGAGTTCTCTTCAGTCCCAGTGGAGTTCTCCGATCTGAGCTCAATAAAGAAATCATTGATGTGGGAAGGAAGAAGGGAGGGAGTACGGAAAGTGCACTGCCACATCAATAGGCCGCTGGATGCATCAACACTTCAATGAGTGCGACGAGGATATGTCCAGCTTCAGCTCCTGCCGCCACACAATGAGCAGCACTTCGTCTTGTGGTACTCTCTCACTCACTGCCGCCGCCCTGCCACTGCCACAGCCACTGCCACTGCCACCACAATTATTTCCATTTGATTGTGCAAAGAAGAGTGCGTGGAGGAGCGCAGCGTTCTTTCTTCCTTATGGCCTCATTGTTTGGGGGTGAACTCTGGTCCAGCGTTTATGTGTGGTCATTGCTTGACTGTGTTTATGGCTCTATATGCTTGAGTGCATACGGATATGGCATGGATGATGCTGATGGTTGCTACTGAAGAAGCTTTCCTTTAGTGCTCAGGGACCAAGGCAGATATTTCCATATTCTGATGACTTAAACTTAATTGAAGGTGGAATCAAGTAGTCTCGTTAGGGAAATTGGAAAGTGGCTTAGAAATTGTATGATTTAATGTCTGGATAGTCTATTTGCAAAGAGATAATATATCCACCATTTACAGCATAATTTTGAATTCATAATTAAACTAAAACCAGCAAAATCAAACAAAATGGGAAAGAGAAGAAACTGTGCCTTGTTAGCACTGGTTTTAAAGATATTAAAACAAGTTCTAGAAGTATTTTAAAGCCAGAATCGAAATACTTGCCATTTACATTAGTCAAAAATCCACCATTCCAATAAGTGGCGCTTCCTATGAAAAAATCGAATGAAAATGGTTTTTCTCTTGTTCCTATTCCGCTGTTTCTAGAATAATCGTTGCTGGTTCGTTCTTTTTCAAAGTGCACTCAACAAATTCTTAAAATTATATAGCTATGAGATTTTTTTGAAAGATGTGAAACACCTCTTCACATTGGCACCATCCATGAAAAAACAGCTGATGAGCTGTTTAATTTGAATATTTAAAATTTATACTAAGAATTGATCAATGGTTGTGAATGTTAATAAGCAGCAGAATATTTCCTGCATATGCTAATCATGTTGCTGGATATGAAGAGCAATTAAGGTGAATATAGAATAAAATTAGTTTTTCATTTCTACATTTTTTGTATTGTTATATTTTGATTCCTAATAAAAATTGTAATTCAAGTGTTCCCCCATATTTTGTCAATAAATATTTTAAACCCCAATTTGACGGTGCATAATAGCTCCCTTTTTTTTATCAAAATTCCGCCAATACTTTTACCTGAGAGAGTGAATGTGTCTGTGTGTGTTTTTGCATTTCTGCCCAATTAAACACGCTCTCAAGAGTCGCATGGAATCCAATTAAATGCAATTGTCGCTAGTTCAAGAGAGGCAAAACTATGATAATAACCTTACTGCAAACTAGAATGGGCATACTTAGCCATAAGTTACACGTTACAAGTTACCAGGTACCCGTACCCATTAACCCCTTGGCCGCTTTATCGCCTAACCCAAGAGCTGCAAAGACAAAATTGCACCCGCATTCGGGGGTCGGAGGGTGGTCCTGTCCTGCCATTGGCGAAATTAAGTAAAATAGTTTCGTGGCTGGCTTACTGCTTGGATGGTTTCGGGCTAACCTTTGAACGTGCTTCCACCTGGTGCTTAGTCACCTTTAAACCCTTATGTGGCATTCTGCAAATGACATTGCTGGCTGTTGGCTTGTTCAGGAATTTTTACGCAGAAGTTTAGCCATTTAACGGTCACCTTTGATCAATAAGAAATTATTTGGCTTATAATACAATTAGCCCAAGCTCCTTTCTAAACTAAATTTGTTTATATGGTCACACTGGCTGTTTCTTTTACATTTTACTTCATTGGTTTTTCGTTGCCTTAAGATCTTTTGCACTGTTTTCGGTGTTGCTGACAAATATAAAATGTAGAAAATTCATTTTTGAATCAGGAATATATTAAATTAAAAAAAGAAAATAAATAATATAAATACTTAAAAAAATTAAATTTAGATCACTTAAACTTCTTCCTCGTAATAATTTGGGATAAATTATATTCATATATTTATAAATTTCATCAATTTCCCTCATTTTAGAATACTTCTTTTAAGCATTGCAGCCAGATGTATGTTATTTTTTGTTTTTGTTTTAGATCCTTTCTTAAACCACTTCACTCAAATTGTATTTTTATTGCATTCATATAATTATAATTAATTTTGATCCAAGAACCAGTCTTTAAATTACATAAAACAAATCAAAAGCAATTTCATGAGTACCCATAATGTGGTTTAATGAACATATCCACTCAAACCGGAAGTGTGCTTTGGCGTACAAACAAAAGTGATTTCACATCACTTGTCCGAATAGAGTTGAGTTCAAAGTGAAGCTTTTTAATTTGCGAATAATTTGTATTGAAAAATGGCCGGCTGTAACAATATTCTTGATTTACCTGTGGAGGCAATTAGCTTGATATTTAGTTACGTTGAGGAATTGAATGATCGCCTACGATTGGCCCAAGCTCATCCTAAACTGGCGAAGGGATTTTCCCATTATGCCGCCAATGCGCACTGCAATGTCGACTGTGACGAACTCCCTATTTCGTACTGGTCAAAAATACTTTACGATGCGGGTGCATCTGTGGTCAGCATTTCGCTGCGCAAAAAATGCCATGTTGTGGCTCTACTAAAGCTGGCCGCCGATCATTGCCCCAATTTGGAGGAGTTAAATATTCAAATACAATGCGAGTATTGGGGCGTAATTGCGCCGTTGCTCTCGTCACTGAAAACATTGAGCAGGATCTCGCTGCAAAATAATTTTGTTGGGGTTGACTTCATCGATACTCTGCATGAATTACCACTGCTGAGGAGTTTGCTTTTATTTGGGTTCCCCAATAAAAACTGTAAGTGAGTGCAGATTATACTTTCAGTTTGACAATACCTTTGATAATTTTCCAGTGAGGCGAATCCATGAGTTGTATTGGTTAACAACATTGCGCATAATCAATAGGAAGGCGATCGATGTATGCCTTTGGTTTGCCCCATTGAAAAACCTAATAAACATGGAAATATTGATCGCCTATGTAGGCTGCCCGGACATTCCACATTGCAAAAATCTGTGGCCAAAAATGGAGCTCCTCAACATTACTTATGCCACATTTCCATCCGAAAAATGCCAGAACAGGAGGGGTCTGCCATATCTGCCGAGTCTAAAGCAGTTAAACATTGAGGAGACCATACCATTAATGAAACTTTCCCAGGTGTTTGGCAGCTCCGTGTCAAAGTATGCAAATACTTTGTGTCGCATTCGTTTTCTCTACGAGGGTCAAGCGCTTGATGCTGATGATGCCAACACCATTTCCAAATTGAAGGCACTGACACATGCTTGCTTGCCGGGCGTCAGTAATAAATTCATTGGGCTCATTAAGTCAGATAGCCTGCAGGAGCTGTTCGTGCGTCACTCGGACAATTTAACCAACTCGGGAATTCTGCGTGTGCTGAGTGGATGTAAAAATTTGCGTGTCATTGATTTCTATGGCTGTAAATTCATTAATAAGAAAATGGTTGAGCCGGCGCTCATGATTCTAAAGAAGAATGGCGTTGAGGCCGATAAGCCTGTGGAAATGCGTGTAAATTACGAATTTGGAACTCATGTAAGTTGGGAGATCGGATCGCCGTTTGGAATTCATTTAAAAATATCAAAATCAAACTCTAATTGTAGATTTCGTTTTACGATCCGACATTGTTGGTCATCAGACAATCGACAGCCGATGGGCACCTTATCTGAGGCAACTGGAACCGAAGAAGCTATAGAAGAATTTCTGATGTTTGTTTTTGTTCAGATTTCTGCAGCATAGACAAATAAAATCTGATCTTACTGAAAATTCAGTCAAAAAATTACAGCTATTTTGTGTCTCACACATTGTTATTTTAATAAGATGTGAAAGACTAATCGTTTTCAGCAAACGTTAAAAATAAACCCCAATCTGTTGTATAACATTAACCAAACAAAGTCTCAGCTGTCAATTGGCTTTTTGAACCTTTTCGCACCTCGTTTTGAGGTTCCTTTGGGGCCTGCTGAAGATTTCTGGTACATTGGCACCCAATTACGTGTAGACAGGCCCAGACCAGGCTAAAATCGAGTGTGCCTTGGATACTTGTGGTCGTTTACATCTCATTATCTGCAGCTCTTCGCCTTTCACCTACTGACCAGAAGCCCGTCCTGACAATTGCCAATCACAGCAGCCAAAAATAAAATATGTACAACCCAAAAAGACTGAAACTTCACTTCACTCCACTCCATTCGAGCCACAGAAAAATCCACAAGAATTACCATTTTGACCGCAGACAAATTAGTGTTATTAACACTTTTTTTGTGTTATTTCTCTCTGTTCTCTTTTTTTTCTCTTGTGTTTATGGTTTTTGCTGTTGGCTGTTAATGCGCTGCTTTTTGGACGATGGCAGAAACATTTTTCACGCTTTTGGCCACGCGCAGAGAGCCTGGCCCTCTCTTGTAGCTCCTCCTCGGTGCCTGCAACTGGAAATCGGCAACCAACCAGCAGACACAACTCCCAGACCTCGATCCAGAGCCAGACCTGACCGCAGGTTTTAATATTGCAAAATGCTGAGGCTCCTCTCCTCTGGCGCTGTTTATTTGATTTGGATTGGGTACGGGTGCGGGTTTGGCATTTTGGAGCTGAGCTCCTGTGAAAACAAACAACAATAATACCCACATAATGTCTGTGGGGTGTACCCCTCATCCACAATGCTCATGTCGTCGGGTTCATACGAACAAAAAAAAAATATCCATTAAAAATGCATTGCGATTTTTATATAATTTTTTTTTTTGGCATTGTGGCAAGGTGTTGACTGGGTTTCACTTTTGAACTTACCCCAAGAGGGTTGCCTGAAAAGTGCCTGAAACAAACCAGATTCAGTATTCTTACTGTTTATTTTTATTTGCCTTTTTATTGAACTGATTTAATGTACAAAGTTCGGAATTTAGGACTGTGTTGAATTGAAGTAAACCTGATTAAAAACATCTGTATCGGCACGTAGTAATATGCATCCAATAATTGCACATTTAAATCGTTTTTTTCTGATATGCACCCATTCTATATCAACCTAAATCCTTTGCCATGAAGACTCAATAAATTCAGTTTCATAAGTTTCCACATTTCCAAATGATTGAATTGTTCCATCTGTAAAGAAAATCTTTTTAAAATATTGATAACATCAATTCCGATCAATAAACATACCATTATTCGAAAATCGTCCGTATTTCCTTGATTAAGTTCCCAAACAAAGCGCCTTTGCTCGTTGAAACCATTTTCCTTCAAAACGTTTATAAAGGAGTTTAGAGATTCCGAAAACACAGTTTTAGCTATGTTAAAATGTGTATGAATCAACTGCAACTTTTTGCATTTGCTGATAATTTCAAATAAATCTTTTGGAAGATAACTGATTGAGTTTAGATGTAAACGCTCCAGGGTATCGGCGTTTTTCGAAACAATTTGAACGATATTGAGAGTTTCTCTGCTCGCAAATTTTAACGATTTGAGCTTTGGACATGTTGGCATTACCGACAGACTAATTCTGCAATGCACTAACTCAAGTTCTTCCAATTCCGGTAATAAAAAATCAAGTTTCTGGCATAATGATACGCTATGGTATATAACCACCAAGCTGCGAAGTTTTTTTAAGTGTGAGGCTATTTCAAAAATATTTAATAAATATTTTTTCTCAGGCCAAATGAGGTACAGTTTTTCCAAGTTTTTCAATTTTCGAATGTGTTGTGCTGAAACCAATTAAAAGGATATTCAAAAAATAGATTCATTTTGATTAATTTTAAGTCCATACCCTGTCCATTCCTTATGTGAAATACTTTCAACTCTTTACAATCTGTATTAATGCATTCGGTTATATGATTACAACGATATTCATTTACATATTCAATTTTTCTTAGGCTTTTAATGCCTATAAATGCCTTGAACTCCTTCAAATGCTCAGTTGGAATCTCCGTACTGGTAGATTTCAAGTTGGTGCAGTACTTTGATATTAGCTCCACAATATGCTTCTCGAATGTCTTTTCAGTCGTATTCATGTGGACAACACTAGCTCCGCAAAGCGGCAGAAAAACTCTCAATATATCATTAGTAAAAACATTGCAGTCCAAATGCGTATAAGCCACTTTGCCATGGTAGAGAAATGCGTGGCCAAGCTCTTTGCTGACTTGAGCCAGTTGAAGTTTATCTTTTAAACTCAAACATCCATAAATCTTATCTAGAATCTCAATCGGTAATTTGGAAATCATTTTAATGGCGACACTTAAACCGGAAACGGAAACAGCACAAATGTATGTACATAATTATCAGAGATGGTAATATGCAGAGTCCCTCGATATATTGTACAGATTAAATGTGTATATCGTTGTTTACCAAGAGGTACACTAAGCTTACAATTACTGGTAGATTTTTTTAGTTGATTTTCGAGCAGCCAAAGAAGTAACCGAAGGGACTTTGCGGAACAGGCGTTTCTCCAGCACCGTAAAAAATTCTTGCCATTAAGTTGCCATATATTTAGTTTATGCGTGGAACGTAACTAACACAGGCATACGCCAACTGCAGTGGCAGTTTGAAATTTAAACTGAAAATAAAAAACTAAAAAAAAAGAGCGGGCAGCATTATGCCAATAATGCATACGGATGGCAAAATGTCCATTATTGCCAACAGAGCGCAAAAAATAAGTAATCATTTTATTAATTTAAGTAAAATAATTTATTTTTCAAGTAAAGTCATGAATGAAGTTTTTTTTAATCCGACGATATATTTCGACTCCCTTTTACGTTTTTGCGCACATTTCTTCCATTTTTCACTCTCTCTTTTTTTTTTTACATTCAGTTTGACAGGAATTCGCTGCTGGATACCCATCTTATAGACACAATTCTGTGATCATAGAAACCCGCATTCCTCAGCTTCACATAGTTTTAAGGCAACTCTCGCTTGCCTCTGCCTCCTACTTGAATGCATTATCCAGTAGCTGCTGCTGCTGTTGAGAGGATTTATATTTTTTGCTTTCGGCCCTGAGTAAATTGCTCGTAATGATGGTGCATATTGCAACATTAGCAAATTATTAAGCAAATTAACTTAATAAGTTTATTTTAAAGAGCGAAATTCCCTCCGTATTACTAACCTATATATGTCCATATCAATTCTGGCACCAAACATTTTCAGGGATTGGAATTGGAGTGTTTTCCCCGGTTTTGACATGGGTTTTTGCATTTGCTAATTGCTACTTTTTGTTTCGAGTCTCGAGTGTTTTTCTGCTGTCAATTTAAATGCTTTCAATTCTGTATTTGACACATTTGGCAAGCAGATGGAAAGGCCAAGCCAATTTGTACTTTCGACGCCTGAGTGTATTTTGGCTCTTGACAAACAATATCTAAAATGACGACAAAATGATGCTGCGACTGAAACTCTTCAAGTGTTGTTCATTGTAATTCTCATTTTACACTAATTGCACGAAGAGGTTAATGATAATGTATCTTTTGTTGGAGTGGTTTATTTAAGACATTTCCAAAAGATAAAACTAAAGCTTGAAACGACAAACAAACAAAATCAAGAAGATAGCTTTTCCATGAGTTGTTATACCCGGTACTCGAAGGCTAAATAGGGTTTATATATTTGTGCACAACACTTTGTGTATGTATGTAACACACAGAAGGAATCCGACCCCATAAAGTATATATATTCTTGATCAGCATCAATAGCCGAGTCGATTGAGCCATGTCTGTCTGTCCGTCCGTCTGTCCGTCCGTCTTGTTGAGCGCCTGGATCTCAGAGACCATAAAAGCTAGAGCAACCAAATTTTGCATCCAGACTTCTGTATGCTCACACTGTTGCAAGTGTATTTAAAAAATGAGTCACGCCCCCTTCCGCACCGGCAGAAGGGCGAATACCTCCCAAATCTACAATTTTAAAGATAAAAGAAAACTAAAAACGCCATTCCGTAGGGGTCCAATGATCCCTAATTGGGATCCGATTGGATCATTATTATAGCCAGAATGAAGAAATTAATTTGCAGTGGCTAAACCCACCCTGTCCCGCAGCTTTTGTTGTTATTTTCACATTCTCTCATTCACACTTCTGCTTCACTCGGCCCCTGCCTCTGCCGACTTTTAACCCACCCCGTCCCGCAGCTTATATTTGTTTTTTTTGTGTGCGGGCACTGTCTCTGCCGCGAGTCTGCAGTGTGTGGGTCTAGGGAAGGGCGGCTAGCTAACGGAGCGTGTTGGTGTGAGAAGTGTTCTAGATGTAGATGACAGATAAAAAAATATTTAAAATTTGACAAAAAACCGCTAAGGTGCAGATGTAGTACTGAGTGCCGGGTATAAAGGTTGTGACGCGTAAGAAGCGTCTCACACGGCCCTTCTCGTTTTTGAGTTGATTTCAACCATGGAAAACCTTTAATTGAATTGAAATTATAGACAGAATGGAATGGACTAAGTCTACGGTTATCAGGTAGTTGTACCGATGACTGCTCAAGTCCCTCGTCCCCCCACCTCTGTCTGCTAGTTATTCCCCCACCTTATGGCATTATAGCGCCAGTTAATTGCCATTGAAAACCGAAGAAACCGAAATCCATACGAAGACGTCGCGACATCATGTGTCTGCCAGCCCTTCCCGGCTCCCTCTGTCTGCGGTTAATCGTGGCTTCGTCTTCGTATGTTATGTTAATGGAGGAGACGCGCAGAGTCCCTCTCGGGTGTACTTTACTTAATTTACCAGAACAGATCTCAGGCTGGGCCTCAATTTTGTCTAATTTACTTGCCGTGATTTGCAGCAATTTCGTTGGTCTAAAGTGTCTAAGAAGGTTCTAATGTTATGGCCTCTCAAATCATTCTCTCTCCTTCTCCTAATGCATTTCGGTTTTCTTTCGTTCCCTCTGTGCACTTGTGCGGTGATAAAGAAAATTGTTTATAATGAGGTTTCTGTGGTCAATGCTCAATTGAGTTTTACCCTAATTGGCGGCGGAGCCACTGGACTTACGCTGCCAGTGCCACTGAATAGGAAAGGAGGAGGAGATCAGAGTTTTGTGGTGGTCAAAGGAAAGGGTTTACATCCTAATGATTTTACCTCCCCCCGGCTAATGCCTAACTAATTGAGTAATTTTTGTGTGACTCTGTCTGGTATCAATCATTTATTTCATCTCCTCTTGATGCTCCGTCTCCGTTTAGTAAGTTTCCGGTTACCGCTTAACCCTTCTCACATCCCTCTCTGGGCCATTGCAAATTTCCCAAAAGACGCCCAAGACTTAACGCTTTATTGTTACAAATTTGCTCTGGCTTGTCCGTGTACTGTTTGCAGCTGGCTAAACTCCTTTGGGGCCTAGATGGTTTCTTTCACGTCTTGGCCAATCAATCATTTGCTTGACTTATACCCTGGGACTCCATCGGGGCAAACGGTAAATAAATGTGACTATAAATCGAAAAATTATAAACGCCCAAGCATTGACCATTTGACCATCATTTGGTTGAGCCACCCCCCGATAGAAAAATGTTTGTGAGGGGAAAAAAAAAGAAAGTCACAACGAGGTTGGAATACACTTTATGGAAACTTCCGAAATTTCTTGGAAATAAATACAAGAGAACAACTGCATGGAAAAGATAGATATAAAATATGAAATATAATTTTAGACATATATTTGTATTAGTTTTATTATTTTTCCATTATTGAAAACGTTTGAAAATCACTTCACATATTCGTTCTAACCCAAAAACAGAACCCCACAATCTTCACTTCACTCGACCTGACTTGACCAACTGCTTAAGCCCTTAACAAATCCCCGAATTCCCTCAAGATTTTACTAACCAATTCAATTGATAGAGAGCCTGAGATAAACTCTTTCTTTATTTTTTGTTGTTGTTGCGAAAAACTATTGGGAAATTTATGCATTTATTTTGACAAGCGGCATGATTTATTGACCGTGAGTAATTTGTACTGGACCTGACGGGAGGACGCTGTAGACTCCAGAATGGACAGCAACAGAAAAAGGAACCACCCCACAGTCCTCTTCTTATCAAGAAGCTCTTGCCGTGCGTTTATTTTTTTTAAATGTGTATTTGCATTGACGCATTTGTAACCGCAACGAATTTGTTTGTAATAAAAATGTAAATGTAAATGTCCATTGGATGCCACTTCAAGACGGGTTTTCTTGGCATTGTTTTTTCTGTGGCCACCACACAACCGAACCGCAAGTCGACCCAAAGAAAAGAATCGACCAAAAAACGAGTTGGACAGAGAAATGAAATATTACCGCAAGCTGACACTCGAGGATGGCCAAGGGATTTGGTTGTGGCTGTCTGATGGAATGAGGTTTGAAGACTGGACATCGGGTAAAGGGGTAGCCAAACGGGAGTGCGTAAACCTACTGGTCAAAGGGGATTGCGCACTTGGCCGAGTGGTTTGGCAGGTTGTTGAAGAGGTCCCGGTCCCGGTCCCTTGACCCACTTGCATATGACATAAAGGGCCCAGTTCCTTTGTCAGTAAATAAAAGTGTTGTTCATATATCATCCATTGATTGGATTTATGGATTTAAAATGTAAATTCCATAGATTCGAATTGATAAAAGATTGGCATCACCATAGCCATTTAGCTAATTTAATGTCCTTGAACCGTTGTTTAAAAACAAATTGTATTTACAGAAATGATGCCCATAATGGACATTTTATTTATTATATCTATTATTTATTTTATTTAATAATTATTTAAATGTTGTATTTATTTTATTGAATATTTATGTAATTTAATGTAATTTGTTATGTAATATTAATTTAATATTTATTATTTATTTTAACGAATTTTTTTTTTATTTATGATCTTTTTCATTTAATATGATAATATAATATAATGATTAAAAAATTAATACAAATATGCAATGTAGTGTAAGAAATATTAATTTAATATTTATTATTTATTTTATTTGATTTATTTTAACGATTTTTTCTTTTATTTATTATTCTTTTCATTTTATATTCATTTAATTTAATGTACATATTTATTAGCCGTTTTTTTTTTGTTAGTAATTATTCGACGCTGATATTGTTTTGATGACGGGATAACTTATACCAGACTGTGGAGTGTAGGATTTAATTAAAAATCACTGAAAATAGATAGATAAAATATATTTACAAATCAAATGTTTAATATAATATTTTAATTTCTAAACAACAATACAGATATTTATTGGATCTATGGAACATATTGGTATGTTACTAGCTAAGCTCTTTAGCAAACTGTTGGATCAGCCCTAAAGCAACTTGGCTCACAAGGTTATTCCTCTTAGACTGTGCAGCTGCCACTTATGTACATTTGTAGTTAAAAATGGAAACGCTGCTGGGGAGCATTTTCCTAACATTGTTGCCCCCCGCAAATATAAATCTAAACAAAAGTGTAATTTAGAGATCACCTCGATCGGTGCACTCCACCAGCATCTCTCCACTATATAGCATTTGTTTCTCCCCTTTTTTTGTTGTCTGCCACATGCTGCCAAGGTGACGCCTTTTTATTGCTCCATTTGTCGTTAAATATAGAAACAGAAAAAAGCGTGGAATCTCTTCGGGGGGAAAACCAAATAAAATTCAACAAATGTTAAAACAAATTCAGAGAAATGGGGACGCGGCGACGAGAGGTGTGAAGCTGTAATGAATTATTCGAAATTTCCATCTAGATTTGTAAATGAAATATGTTAATAATTAATTAGCGGATGCCCGAGAGGGGGATGTGTTTTTTCCATAAATTTGTGTGACTGAAGTGCTGACAGCAACAAAACCTACAAATAAATCGTTAGAAAAATAATCCCAAAACAAATTCTAAAACACATCACACTTGAAAAAATAAAAGAAAAGGGAATAACAAGTGAAAACAAATCAAGACTAATGCTAGATAAATTTATATGCCTTTTAATGGGCAAACCGCACCCATTTAATTGCAACTCCCACCCGATACAAAAAATTGGGCAATAAATTAAACTGTTCCGGGGAAGAGCGAAGGAACTGCCCACGAAACTATCAAAGACTACTTAATAAACAAATTTTCACATAAAATTACTACACAGAATGGTGAAACAATGGAGAGTGTGAGCAAGGGAAGTGGATATAAAATACACTCGCTTTAATTTATGTGCAGGAGTGGCCTAACCACCGAGGACTCGTCCACATAGAGAACAGCTGGGGGAGGAAGGCACACATAAAACCCCAAGACAAACTGCTGTGGGAACACGGACAAAAGGCGAAAAGGTGGGCAAGCAATAATTATATTTTTATTAGACATTTATTGCCTTCTGCTTCAGCCCTTGGAAAAAACATTTTAATCAAATCATGGAGAGAACGAAACTTTGCATTCATTTCCCTGACCGAAACTAATTTATAATCTCCGACAAAAACAAAGAATGTTTATTGAACAAACATCGACCAGGCCCGGGGAACATTCTTTCAGCTCCTCGGAATCAAATGTAATTCAATATAGCACCGAGCATCAATCGCATCCGCCAGTGATGGAATCTCTTGAGCAGCCCAATAACGAGCAAGTCACTTTTGGGCCCTAAACCCACAGAACAAGAGTAAATAAATAAATCGGGCCGCTAATTAAAGGCGAAAGACGCACAGACGATGTCGGCATAGGTGTTTGAAGCACTAACCGAAAAATAAGAGCACAATACGAATAGAACGAACCAGCAAGGGCCAGGGAGATCGACAGAGAGTGAGTGAGTGCGTGTCGAGGAGTAGGAAATAGGAAAAATAAGAAAGAATTCAATTGAAAGAAAGCGACACACGAAGAAATGACACGATGCAAACAGGAAGGGCAGCCAGACAAGAGGGATAATGGCAAGGCGAAGGTATTGGAATCTCGGATGCCCTTTCCGAACTGTTGATTGTGGGAGAGATTAGTAAAAGATTCTGTTCAGTGGCACTTTTACAGAGTAGAGACCTAAACAGTTGATACTTGAGAGGTTATAGAATGGAAAATAATGAAAGTGGTAAATGGGAGAGGTAAAAATGTAGTCATATATATTAATTATTTAATTGGTCTACATAGTTTATGATAATAATATATAATACATTTTATAATTAACGAATACATTACAGGAACAAATTAATCTTTTTATTTATTTGTTTATTTGTTTGTTTATTTATGTATTTATTTGTTTAGAGTGCAAAATTGCATAGTGCTGATATATTAACAGAATTTTTTAATTAAATTGGTTGGTTATTTTTGTTATTAAATATTCAAACTAAAATTGTATCAGTGCCAAAAAGTACACAAAATTCCATTGAACTCTGCTCTGTTTTTAGGGCATAGGCAAAAGAGTGGAGCTGGCATGGCATAGCAGAGCATAGAACCGAATCGGACGGGACCCCCTGGTGCGTTTTTATATGGAAAAAGTTTTACTTTGATGTGCGTATGCTGTGGATGTGGATAGGGTGTTGGTGGGGCATTACAATGCACTGGATGTTGCTTGTTTCAGTTACACGCCACATTCAAGGCTGTGGCTGGGAACTGGGAACTGGGAGGAGCAGTTTGAGGCAGGCGCCTGGAGACGGCAAGTGTTAAACTGCATTTGTTTGACTTTTCCTCGAATGGAAAGAGCTGGTGCCCGGGTGCGACTTTGACTAGAAATTACATCTGACTCTTGCACCGAACGAATGCGCTCAGACACAATCAGGTGCTGACAGGAGCTCCGACGACGACTTCTCGAGTGGATATTACCTTACACAATCCTCTGACACGAGTCGGGAATATGCTCAGGCATCACACTGACATCTGACAGATGCAATCGGAACAGCGTAGCATCTCTCTTCATATGCTGCTGCCGCTGGTCTCCTTGTCGCCGTCGTCGACTCGTCTGAAAATTGCATTATGTCAAAGCATTTTTGTGGCTATCTGCGCAAACACAAAGAAATCCGGTAACCCCTTGAAATGAATTGCCCCGAATAAGCATTGACAGCCTTGTCAATGTGTAAATTGTTCTGTTTGTCGCTGTCGCTGACGCAGTTATACGCACGATTTGGCAAAGAATCTCTCCCTCTCTCTCGGGGGTCTGGGTCGTCTGTCATCTGTCATCTGTCGCCGAAGCTCAAGTTCAAGTGGATCTGTTGTTGTCTCCGTTTGATTGGCTTTTTATTTTGCCCGTTGACTGTAATGTCTTTTATGAGATTGTCTTGTAGCCCGAGCGCACTTTAAGCCTTTCAATGGGAATTTATGGGCGCCAAAAACTGTATGGGAATTATTTTTGGACACTTGCAGAAATTAAAAAATCGTCAGAGCTTGGAGGAATGTCAATGCCAAACGCCAATGTCAAAGGCATTGGGCTTTTCAGCATTAATAAATTAAAGTGGCTTTTTCAGTTGCTAATTGACAACATTTATGGGGAAATTATTTCAATATTTCAATGAAACATAGACAAAGTCAAGTATTTTATTTGATTTTTGATTATTTTTAAAACTTAGTAAATACATAAAATAAATATATTTATGTATTTAATATTATTTATTTATTATTCATTCATTTATTTTCATCCATAAAATATGTATAGAAATTATATTCCAGTTCAAGAAATTTATTAAGTATACCATTTAAATATTTTCACAATAAGAAAAAAGATATTTCCTTGATATTTAATAATATTTATTTTATAATATTTTAATCAAAATTCTTTATATTTAACATTCAAATAATTGTATTTAAAATCCGGTTTAAATATTTAGTAATTCTTTTAAAAAATATATTTTCACTTAAAAAGCCTTTTAGCCCTTACAGACCACTTTGATGATTCAACAAAACATACTACCAGTGCTCTAGTGATAAGATTTATTTACCAGAAATAATGTTAGCTATACCACACTCTTATCTATGTATGGTATGTATGACCATAATCAATGAGAAGAATAACCACATTATCCACACACATATCTTCCGCTTAGCTTAACCCTTTGATCCACTAGAAAGGAGAGTCGGTCGAGAACCCTTCATTTGTAAAGCTGAAGAAGCTCATGAATAGTGGAGATCATGTCTCACAAAAATTAATCAAAGCAAATTGCGCATAAAAAGCAACCAAACAAGAAACGAAAGGATTGGATTAATCATCCTAAACAAAAACTTGAAATTCGTCTTGGCACTTCACACAACACAGAAAATGAGAGAGACCCGCGAAGAACAGATACAAGATACAAGATACAACCTCTCTGGTCATCCTCAGCATCACTGGCAGACAGAGCGTCGCCGCCCTTTGACTGGGTTGGTCAAGGTGTTGACTGAACACCTTTTTGTTTTGTTTTTTTTTTTTTTGACTGTGAAATGAGACTGTGACTGAGTATGAAGGGCTGGGGCTGGGGCTGAAGCATGATGCTGCTGTGGCTGTGGAAAGGGCTACAAAATGGCAATTAATTGAAACATGAATTATTAACGCCACCCATTGTCCATTGTCTGTGGCGATGACCAAGGTAAATTCCAACGGATGCTGCAGACCGACTTGTCTTGACTGACGGACTCCCTGACTGACGACTGTCTCGGCCTGAGTGATGTGTCTGAATCTTTTGATGTTGATTTTCGGTTTGCTATTGTTAGTGTCTCATAAAACATCATTAATCTTGCTGAATTGAATTTTTGGGAGATTTTTTTCCCCCTTTTTGTAGTTTTGTAGTCCTGAGGTAAAAGCGCAGCAGCCAATGCACGGGGAAAACTTGTAGAAGTTTTATGGTCGAAAAATTCAAGTTTTTTACATGATTAATTAAAAAATTATTCATTGCACAGATGGATGATGGAACGTGAGAATTTATTGCATTTTTTGTTAGGAAGTTTAAGGAGATTTTAAGTAAAATTTAAAAGTTTACATATGCGCGCCTTGGACACGAGAATACCCTACTAATTCATGCTTGAAACCATTTCGTGGTCCTAGCAAAAGATCAGACATGCTGTTCCGTCCCTTCCCCCCCCCAATAGTCATAAATCATAGAACAGAGAACTAGAGCTAGGGAAAGCGACAGACTAGGCCCATGTGTATCATGATCTGAACATTATGGTTTTGTCTGAGTAGGAATCAATGCGGATTTTTTGGTTGGTTGCTGATTGGAATTAGTAAAGTCACAAGTCCATGGCTGACACTTAATTATGGGATGCAGGCGGTGAAGCGTGCCCCCATAGACTCATAGACATCCGCACCGCCCCCTCCAGCCATAAATCTTGTCAAAAGTGTGCGCGCCCCCAAATCAATGACGCGGCTTCTAAATGTCAAGGGTTCTCCTCGCTGAAGAGGGACACGCGCGGTTCCTGTCACTGAAAAATTGCTCTAAATGTTGGCACAACTATTCAAATTAATTGATTTGATGCCCAGTTGTCTCCCTTCTGGATTATTAATGAAGATTTGAGAGAAGTTTCCAATTAGACAAGACGAAAAGCAGCTCCTCTTTTTCCCCACTTTCTTGTGACATTAAAATTTCAATTTTTCATGCGACAAATTTAGAAATTGGAGAGCGCAATGCACCCGGAACATTCTTCTCTGAACTCACTGAATATATTTTAATAATCTACCTGATGCACTCCCTCACGTTTTATTTTACAGCTTTTCCACCCCACCCCACACCTAACCGACCGACACACCTGCCGTAGTAGTCAAGAGTTAAAGGAATTTCATTTTCATTGCAATTTTCTTTTGCTGGCAATTAAGTTAAAGCGCATTAAAGCAAATTTATGACAGCTTAATTTCATATATTAAGATTTTACGACTGCGATACTGCCGCAGGGGCTGAGGTGTCTTCCGCTCATAAAACTATCTCCCACTCGGAACGGGCACGGGTCCATCGGATTAGCTGGCGGATAATCAGACTATATGGGAGCTACCACAAGTTCACCTTCCTTGCCCCCCCTCACTCACCAATTCAGTCATTCAATCAGCGCAGACAGGTGGGGGGAACTCTATCGACGGATGGGTTGGTGGTGGGCCAAGTCATCCATTCACGCACTCAATGACGGACGATTTTATCTGGGAACTTGGCCAACAACTTGGCTGGGCGATTGGCCATGGCGAGATAAGTTTCTGTAGTTAGTTGGAAAGAAAATAAAAACATATTTAAATTAAATATCCGGCTGTTAATGCATAAAATTGAATTAAATAGTATTTAATATTTAATTTAGATACGAATAAATCCCTTCAAAATAATTATAAAATAAAATATTTGTGGAAAATATATGTAATCTAAATAAAAAATGTTTGATTAAATTATTAAATCAAATATTTTTCAAATATTTTCATTTTAAATTAAAGATTCGTTTTACAATTTATACTCTTGGAGTAAAATAAATAAATAAATTTAAAAATAAATAATAGTTAAATTAAAATTCTCTTTTTTAAATACTTATTAGTATTGATTTTTATATCATTTTGCTGGGTTTTTAGAATTTTAGAAACTTCCCTGCCATTTCTTAGGTTCTGGGTCTGGGTCTGGGTCTCCTGTTTTGCTGTGGGCAGCCAAGTTTCTTTTATGTGCCTCTACTGTTGCTGCTGCTGCTGATGTGGCTGACTAGCTGTCTGGCTGTCGTTGGCAGTGTTGACAGCCAAGTGAAAAATGCAACTTGCCCGCGGGGCAATCGGAATGTGTCTCGAGATGGCACTGCCGATGATGATGATGATGATGATGAGGCGAATGACGCTACAGTAGCGCCTGCCTCTGCTGCACTGCCAAGTGCGGGGCCATTAGCAAGCAATTGCGCATAAAAGTCACGGAGAGACGACACACGAGAGACGGTAAAAACCCTGACACTGACAACCGACCGGGCTGGTGGGGCAGCAACGATCAGCCAATACTCGTATTAAATAATGTTGTAAAATGCGAAACATTGAACCGAATCGTAACGAAACGAAACGTATCGAACTGGCGGGGGAATCGTTTTTGGCTGTCATTGGCTAAAATAAATAAATAAATAAAATGAAATTAGGTTCGTCTGCATTGGCATTTCGTAGTCCATGCGACAAAAGGTGAAATGACGACGCTGACGCCGACAAATGTAATAAAAAATCGCAGCTCATTTGAGCGTTTTTCTCCGATTTGTGTGCAGCTTTTGTCTGCTTTTGTCTCAATCGCGTGCTGGCATTGGCATTGGATTGAGTTAATTTATTGATGACAGACGCACGATAAAAACCAAAATGTGAATTGTCATTAGAAGTCATAAGGTTGATTGACAGCCAACACAGACAGCCACAGTAAGGCTATGGCTATGCCGATTAGACTTCCCTAGCGGGTATAATGAACTTTTTCCACCATCGTCGGAGCTTTGTTTGAGTTGAATCAGTGGAAGGGGAGAGTCGCACAATTAACTTCTATCCTTAAACCTTTAGCAGCAACCCAATGCCAATGCCAGGTGGCTAAGTGCTAGATATACTCCCTTTCCAACTTCATTTATTCCAACTCATTTACCACCGAAGAACGGCCCTTCAGTTTCGAGTGCAACTTAATTAAATCAAAACTCGGCCATAAAATTACAATTAATGAACCAAAAATAACACCAAAAACCGCAGCGAAAATAATCGTCAAAGCCAATAAATTATTCAAAATGAAACGCAAAAGCAGCGCGTTGCCTGGAACTTAACCCCCTTTCAAAAAATGAGCCATGTAAATTTGCTGGTATAAATCTTGAGAATTTTCGGGATGCTGCTGCAAAAAGAGCAAGTCCGAGACCGAGTATACATTAAATTAAATTGCTCAACAGTTTGTAATGCGGGACATTAGTGTCAAGCGGTGACAAGGACGCGTATAAGGACAGGCCCAAAGGGTTAGACATTAACACGTTGTACCAGGACGAGGCTGGGAATAATTTGAACATTTCTAGGCAGGGCACAGCCATGCACTGGTACTGGTCCAGCAGCCGGATGCTGGACCCACCACCATGGGACAGTTCATGGGACAGTTTGGTGAAGGATTTTTCGCCGAAGATTTATCCCAACGCTCTTTGAATGAGCATAATTAGTGGTGGCGATTGCAGCTCGCGGGGAAGGGAGGAACCAAACAAAAACTCCATTTACATGCAATTTGCTGCGTTGAAATGGTTTTTATATGCAAATACTCCACATATATCCTGGTCAGCCTGGACAGGACATGGCAGGACAGGATGTGCGCGGCCTGCAAGACACGATGAAACCAATTTCCGTTCTACGGTTTTTAATGAGCCTGTTTTTCTGCCATGATTGATGCAGCGGCACTTGGGATGTGCGATGCTATGCTCCGCTTTTATTTTTTTTTGTGTGTGAAATTTGAATATTTATGACCAACGGTCACATTTATATGGTGCGGAAATTTTTATGTTCTTGTTGCATAAAATTATTTATTTGTCTTTAATTTTTCGTTCCTTTTTTCCCCAGCGGAAAAAAATGAAACTTGTTTCCTAAGGCGGAAAATTTGTTGAATTATGTATGAGACATTTTCAAAGACATAATTATGAGCTGCTGCTGCTGCTGGATTTCTTCGCGTGAATTGAGAAGTTATGTAAATGTGTTGCTTTTTATTGTCATTTATAGGGTTTTAGGTTGCGCTTTTGGTCAGGGGAATAACTCTTGGGCTTTCGGGAAGGAAGAGATTTTCTTTTAATCGCGTAAAATTCAGTGTTTTTATCATTAATTTGATGTATTTTCCTAATTTAATGGTTTGTATGTGCCACTGCTTGAGAGTCTTTGAAACAGAGAGCTGGGATTTAATTCTATACTCCCAGAAAAAGCCCTAAGAGTGGAAATTGTGCAAAAAAAAGTGTCTTTAATTTTATACATAAATTTGAAAATATTTTAACTACCTACATAAATATTTTGTGTTCAAAATAAATATTTTTCAGCTGTTTAGACTAAAACCTGTCTTCAAAAATGTATTACTCATTAAATAAATATTCGTTTGGGATTCCTCTCCTTATGAGAAATTCTTTTTGTCCAAAATATTATTAATATGCCACACACTACAGTACAGTAGCTGCCAAGCTCCCAATCGATTAATCAAATTAGCCACACTTCCTTCGGTTCTGTGACTTCCAGAACGGAACGGAGAGACGCACTGAAGCATAAGACGACGCCTCACTGCCAGATCATCAAAATGCATTAGATGTTGGCAAGGAAGTGGGAGCAGAAAAAACACTAATTAGAAACATTTTTATCAGGGGCAGCCCACAACAATCCTTTTGACTCTGTCGCTTCGTCTGCTAATCACAAAAACGTGACGTCATTCGCCACGCCTCTATTATGATTTTTATTAATGATTCATACAGCATATACCATAACATAGAACATGTATCCCAATTTGTCGGCGAGACGACAAAGTGCCAAAAGTCGTCTTAGTACCAATTTCAGTGTTTTAATCCGCGCGTTTAATTGAAATTGGCTGCGAACCAGCTTGAGGCTAGATGCGGGTTCCAGTAGTCAAAAGTGGTGGGTTACAAGGTCTCTGCTAGCTATCTGTCTCTCGTCAAATCTTATAGATATTAATGATGTTTAGGCACACAACTGAATTACCAGGCCATTAATTATACGGTTTCAGTGTGCTTTTTCGCGTGACTTTTGTTCCCTGCGATAGGGTTAAGTTTAACCCAACTGTTTATCTACCCGCATAAGTCTATGAGGAGGGATTACGCTTCAATTCAAAGTTTATTGTTGGTATGTGAACTGTAACAATTCTTCTTTTAATTATGAGTTATTGAGCTAAAGATGAACTGAATGAGTTGAATTTTAGCATTTTTCGTTGAGGGAACCAGAAGAAAATTAAACTTAAATGTAAATGTATGTAAATAATAATTCCAATAGTAATAATTTTTATTGTATCTATCTTTTACTTGCAGGTAACTATGTACGTATAGGAGTCTCAAATAGGAAGGAATGCAATTTTGGTGACCCCGATCGGAAGGATAAAATTGACTTGTCGATTTCTGCTCTGTGAAATGTTTCGAATTAAAGGTGAAAATATTTAATTTACTTACATTGATTTGGAAGGTTTCTAGAAGTATAGAAAAATGATTGAAATACTTTGATATATTTCCTGCAAAATAATCTTAAATATTTTACGTAATGTGGCAGAAATTTCCTTTTGATTTGCAACCCCCAGATAAAGATATTTTTTTTTTTGGTAGCATTCATCTGTCGAGTATATTTTTGTATTGCCCGCTGCGTTTGGACCCATAACTCAGGGGTTTATCTGGGGAAAACAATCTGAAACCAATAATTCTTAACGCCTGACATAATGTACCTCAAATGTTTTATTCGTGTTTATCGGCAGGCACTTTTCCACAAAACTTTGTTTTCGCTTTGGATATTCTTTTTTAGCAATTTCCAAAATATGGCATAATATGAGAGGCCACTTATTGGCCGTAATGGGCATCTTGATAGGAGGCCAAAGGAAATACAAATACAATATTTGATATATGACCCAGAGAGTGGCAGAGAGCAAAGAGACTTTTCCCAGCCCAGTCGAAAGATGCAATATACTCGGGGTTTCCACTAATTTAAACTGCGGAAAAGGTTTCATCAGGATCATTAATAAGGATATCTTTTCTTTGTGCTTTCTCCTTTATATTTTTTTGTTGTTCATTTATTGCGCAGCAAGGCAGCAGAGATCTTCTCATGGATTCGCGGCAATGCAAATATTTATATAAGACACAAAACTTCTGTCGGGGGGGACTGCGAACAAAAGGGTTAATGAGTTCAAGCAGCCTACTTAGAAGGCCTGATTAATGATCCAGCCAGCACATGTATGCAAAATATCAGGATACACCATTAATTAAAGGCAGAGGATCTGCCAAAGAGAGCGAAAAAATATGTAAATTTAACAGAAAAGGAAAAAAAAAAAACAAAACCAAACGCCACATACAAAATAGAAGAAAAAAATTCATATAATTTCCAATTATATATTCATTGAAATGACATTTGTGCCGGGGCAGGCGGAGGATGAGATCTCTCACCTTGACTCAACACCCCATCATCAGTCACCTCAGCTCAGCTCAACTCTCACCCTGTCAAACGAATTAATGATTGCACTGTACAGTACCACCCGAAAGGGTTACCAGAAATCATAGTTACAGAATTACTATTATGTATCTATAATAAATGTTTGTTTTCTACCGTCGACTCTGTATGCAAATGCCATGTGCCCGAGACACTCACACTCAATTAACCCTGTTGTCAATCACATGCAAATATTGTGGTTCCTTCGCACAAAATAAAAAAAATAAGGAAAACGTTCCATCAATCCGAATCCAAATCCAATGCAATTTGTTGGACTTCCCTGCCGTTTGTTGTGGTTCATTAGAATTGCTCAATTATTCCATCAATATGCATTTGTTGCTAATCGAATTCTTGCATATTTAAGTGGTTTCGGTGAAAGCCGAAAGAGAGTTTTGGTGAAATGTTTGTAAATTTTCCTGGGAAAGTTTAGTTAGCGTGACGCGTCTTCTAAGAGTAAGTAGGGAATATTTGCATATAGAAATACTTTAAAAGGATTTCGATTGATTTGGTAAAGGAATCAGGAAACCCATGACTGATTTTCTACAATTTTGGAATCGTGTTTAATGTTGTATGCAAATGCAGAAGCAGTCAGGGAATCTTGCTAGGTACCTCCTGTGTAGTTTTAAATAGTTTTAAAAATCAGATACAACATAAATTACTTTAATAAACTATTACATTCCTTTTGCTAGAGTTTTGAATGTCTTCCTATGCTAGTTCTCATTCCACTATTAAAATTCAGCAATAACCAATTTACAACGTTGTCGGTACAAGCTTTAAACTCAAAATCAACATCAGACTGTTCCTTCCCATTCCACAGATGTGAAATGCCTTCGCTTCACAGCGTTCCACCACACTTGGGTGCGAGTTAGCGTCCCATGCCATACCCTCACATCACATCCTTCGCGATGATCAATCAAAATCTGAATTTTAATGTTATGCGGTGCATGAAACCCTAACAACAGGAACAGAAATAACCATATCCTGTGTGTGTGTGTGTTGAACAACAGCGACAAAAAAAAAAACAAGCAGAAATGAAAGACAAAAGTGTAAAAGAATTTCCACACAGGGGTGCGGCACTGGCATATTTCTAACCCCTTTTTTTTGTGTTACTGGTGAAAGGCAAAATATTGGGAAATTAAAACAAAAAAGCAAAGTGCAGAAAAGAAAGAAAAGGGGCAACCGACTGGTTACCAGTAGCGACTGTCGACTGCCAATTGCCGCAAGGAAAATAGTAAAAATTGTAAAAATCCTATTAAGCGTTTTCCGGACGCGGAGAGTCCTGCTGCTGACACTTCACTCTCTCTCTCTCTCTCTCTCTCCCGCTTTTCGTGGGGGGTAGAGTGTTGGCTTAAATGTCTAATTTAAATGCATGCGCTTTTATGAGTAACAGTAGCAGACAGAGATTGATGATTTTTTGGGGGTTCTGTTTTGAGAGTCAACTTTTTCCTATACAAATAATTGCTTACAAATTTTGTGGCAGAGATTTTGTCGCCTCCCCCCGCATTACAAGCAGGTGCAGTTATTCCCTTAAGAAATCTACCCCCAGATACATCCAACAACATATCCAACTCCTTCACATGTGAATCTAACATGTAGCTGAACAACAAAGAGCAAACGCACTCGCCCTCACATATGATATGATATGATGTCATCTAATCTATTTTCATGTTGGACAATTTATGATCTCTAACAAATTCAGTTGGCTATGCTCACTTAACAGCAAAGTGAAAAATATCTTTGTTCCATTGTGAGGTGTATAGAATTTTTAAAGCATTTATCGTAAATTTTCGATCGCATCGTGGCGGAAAGGGGACAGACACTGACTTGGCCAACCCTTAACCACACACAGGCTCTAACACACATCCTGTCGTCCAAACAATGTGCCGCCCCAGACGAGATTAGGAAATGGAAAACAATAAATGGACTGCTACTCGTACTACTGGCTGGGGCATGCTTATCTGCCACACAACGGATGTCATTAGGACTCATTTAAAGAGTGGCCTTTGGTCAGGGATACGGTGGATATGTGTGATAAAAGATTTTCGAGTGCACGTAAACACCACAAAAATCTATTAACCCAAGAGCCAACAATTGGTTGCGCCTCTGCAAAAAGGGTCGACCGTCCAAATAAATATGTCAATATCGAAAGCAAAATCACCGCCAACGCACCGATCGGATCCAGTCAAAGAGTCGTACCAAAAAAAATTAGTTCCACCCAATTGAGTTTCGCAAAATGCAATTTCTCTTTCTAAATTCGGTGGCATGCAGCACATTGCACGCTGCACGCCTATTAGTTCAGGTAGCGTCAGGCAGATATGGGACTCGCAAATTCAGAGTGTACGCGGTCACACACCCAAAGGGTTACAAATGTATTTTGTGTCATTTAGTAAAGGTTCATAAGCACGCGACTGGAGTGTATTTTTAGTTTATTAAATATTTTTTCCCTAACGCTACAAAAACAACAAATAGGAAATAGCATTACTGTTTTTCAGTTTACTTCTTTTAATTTTCTCCTGTATTTTGTCTATCCAAAATAGAAAATTCAGATAAATCTCTCAGCTTTCGTTTCTTATAAATGCAGAAGTCTTGCAGTTCTTATGTATTTTTCCAGCTCCGTTGCAGCTGTTCCTGGGAAAAGTTCCCACAAAAAAAGCAAGAGCATTTTGTATGCATTTGTATACCGTTTTATTATGGTTTCTGCCGATTTTAGATTTTTATTAATTGCTGCAAATGTACAGCAAATTGAATGCATCACAACATTTCCACTCGAATCAATCAAAAAACCTTCGAAATGAAAGAACATCGAAGAAAACGCATAAAAAGCAAAGTCATAAATATTTTGAAAGGAGCCGCTCACAACAACAGTCAAATCCCCCCCCTTCCATGGAAATAAATAAAATGCAGCGTGAATTTAAGAAGAAGAAAAAAGTGCAATAGGCAACAAAATTTCACACAGTAAAAAAACGCAAAATTAACCCAAAAAGAATGCAGAGGGGGGGGACCAACCCTCCTGGTGGTTGCCCAGCCCATTAATGGCATGAAAGAGAGGTACCACACCCTACACCGTACACCGTAACTGTTCTCGGTGTAGTTTTGAAAACAGTTTAAAATTTGATTCGGGTGCGAATCGAAAACGGAGGGAAACATAACCCTTTTTTTCTGTGTGGGTCACTGAAGCGTTTGCGTCTGTCCGAGCGCTAAATAAATCACTTCTCTTCGATTAATTCGCTTGCTGACATGTGTGCGAGGAGGGTGCACACACACACACACACACACACACACACACACCCATGTCCCATGTTCCGTCTGAAGGGGTTTATTTTGGTGTACTACTTAGCTCCGACCGCCACTCATGTCAAATTTTGGCTTTTTGCTCTGCTTTGTAGTGGCATGGAAAATTGTCCATGGGTGTAGAGGTCATAAGTTATAAATTAGTAAAGTACTTTAAAGTCCTGGAAGAGGCAGGGGGATTTTATTTTTTACTCGTAGAAAAAGGGTTCCGTTTCCACCACCTTTCCACATCATTGGGTTTCCTTCTTCATTTTGTTGTTGCTTTTTTACACTTTTAAGTGCATTGATTAATTTTTATTTTGATAGCTTCGAAATCAATATTGTTTTTGCAAATTTCTTGTAAATACCCAAAGGCACCCGAAGACACACAAGCAGTTGGTGTGTGTAATTTGTCGTCGTCATTTGTAACGCCCAACTATGATCCCCTTGATGTTTGCCACTTAGCCAAAGGGTTCGCCATTTATTTTGCAAGGAATTTATGAAGTGGAAGGGCGCACTGAAGTTCAGTTTAAACTCCGTGAGAAAGATGACCGAATCATATTGTGTGCATTTCCAAGAGTGAAAATACAAATATATACAATTAAATTGTGATGTAAAATGTACAGACAACAATTTTACATTTCTTCACAGCGAATTAAATTCCACACCTCGGAGTCTGCGAAATTGTCCCTCTGCAATACAAATAGTTTCTATTAAGATAAAATCAAATTCAATTTGAATGATAAAAGCCACACCACTCACCAAGCTTGACATTACGCAACCGTTCACTTTCAATTCAAAACGTCTCTCGTTGCTAAAACCATTTGTCCTTAAGGTGTCAATAAATGAGTCTAGGTTTTGATAGAATACATGGTATATGGTGCATGAATTTGCCTCCAGATAATGCAACCTTTTACACTCTCTTAGTACAATTATCAAAATTGAGGCGAAGATATCATGGTGTAGATTACCGTGATAATACAATTGTAGATGCTCCAGTGAGGCTGCGTACCGTTCAATGTCACGATAGTCTATAAAAGAACGAACCATCAATCTCAGAAATTTGAGTTTGGGACACTTTGGCAACGTTGTGAAAATTTGGCAATTATACAACTCGAATTCTTCCAACTCAGGATATTCAACATATTGATTTGGAGATGTAAAACATTCTTTGTAATTATACAGATGTAAGACTCGAAGTTTTTTCATTTTTGAAACGATTTTAAAAACATTTCGAATATAGTTTTTCGGAGCAACGTGCAATTCTTCCAAGTTAACTAGTTTTCGTAATTTCTGAGCTAAAAAATGTTGTACAGTTGTCAGGAAATGTTTTGTTTTCTAGACGATTTTTGTCTTACCCTGATAGTCTGAAATGTCTTGTACACTCAACAATTTGCAGTCTGCATTAATGTACTGAAGGAGGTCCGATTCTTCATAGTCCGTTGAGATGTTAAATAATAAAGTAATATTTTTGAGTCCTTTTATTGCCAGCACATATTTGCATGCGCCGAAATTTAAATTCCTAACAACTTGCGTCAAATTTTTGAGGTTAACACAATGCTTTGCTATTAGTTTACAAGTTGCATAATTGAGACTATAACTATTTGAAATTAAGCAAGAAACAGTCGGGCCGCATATTGTGAGAATTGTTTTTAGTTGGTGGACTGTATACTTGGCGCACTGAAGCATCTTATAGGCTTCGCGAGCGTGGTGTGCAAATGCAGATTCAAGTTGTTGGTTGACTTGGGCCAAATTCAGTTTGTCTTTCTCTTTAAGGTATCCGAACACCTTATCAAGCAACTCAAGGGGTAATTCAGAAAGCATTTTGACTTAGAAAAACAAACACAAACACTTTTTAGAATCGACAGACAGGAAATGCCATTTAGTACATTTATCTCAGTGATGGGGTAAACCCTGTGTGTGCGATTAATTTGACCGATTATTTATATCGATTTGAAATCAATAAAAAATGTAGACCAAGCCCTTGGCTATTCTCTGTCAGTGAGGATTTTCAGTGAATATTTTTTCAAGGCAAAGAGAATCGAATTCGAATCCGTTGCGGGGATAAATGTTCCCAGGCTAAGCGGCTACACTCTGAGCCGACAGCCATGGGACATTTGACTAAGTAGCAACCATTGACCTATGTCCAAGCACATTTATTGAATTTTTTGTGCGATTTGAATAGGGAAATGGGATGAAAATCTGAACCCCCATCCCATTATTTTCCTCACTTTGATCTGTTTGCGGCGCGTGCACAGAATTTGTCACAGCCATCACATGTCAAACGATATGGATATGGCAGATGAGTTCGAGTGGCGACCAATTGATTTGCATGGGATCGGAGAAATTAATATATTTCGCCCAAAATGAGTGACATAATTAAGCGATGACCAGTCTGACCGGACCGGCGTCACTCTGGGGTCATAATTCATAATAATGAAGTGTAAATCGCCTTCAGGACCGACCCTAGTCATAATCGGCTTTCGATACAAAACAAAAGGCCTGCTCTCTATTTTTCCAGGGGACGTGCAGTCACGTGCCCGTTGCCTGCCCTCTAATCCGTGTCGGTGTCTATCCCTCTCAGTGAAAGTATCTCGGGTCTTCTGCTTGGCAAATTTGTAACGCTTTTTGATTTCTCTACGGCCGTCCTTCCGTTCCTACTTCCGATGTGAAAGGCAATCGCATAAACTCTGATCCCTTTTTGATCTCCTTTCTTTATTGTGTGTTGCCGTCTGGACATTTGCCTGCTACCTACTTGAACCATGGATTAAACCCTATCAATTGTCCTTGGGTAAGAAGTGAGCCAACCTCGTGTCCTCTCTGCCGCTCTTTATAGTTCATTCATTGAGCTGTTCGCTTGGAAAAGGGTTTTGGAGTGTAATTACAATTTATTCAAGGTGGCGATATTTTCTTCACCTTTTAGTCTTTTTTATAATTTTTAGAATATATAAAAATCTCTGCTCGCTTTCTCTGCACGTCCATTACTTATCGCTTCAACTGTTAAATCGAGTCCACATCACCCATGGAGCCGCATGGGTCTCCCATGGAGAGACAGGCACACCGATTGGTGTGTCCAACTACCAAAAATAGGTGGCACTGATTTAATGGGCGGTCGCTGGTCGGTGGTCGATGGGTCTGCCATGTCTCAGGCATTTTCAATTTTGTTAATGACCCAAAAGTGGCGTAAAGCAATTTATACCGTCCAGAGTCTCGTCACTCACACACACAGAAGACAAATAATAGCGCAGCAGGACATTGACAACAACACCCGAGCTATGGATAGCTATAGGAATGGGTGTGGGTACAGGGATAGAAACGAAGTAAAACGAGACTATCGACTGGCGGTAATTGACTGCCGTTCGATGGTCGGTCACTGGCAGATAATGAAGCGCAATTGTTGCAGTGCTGCGATGCATCATTAATCATATTCTACGCCTTCAGTCGAAGGAGTTACCTCTCGGAATGACTTCTTTTCCACTAATTTAAGGTGTTGCCTCTCTCCATCTCTCTGTAAATCATTCCATTTCTTATACTTTTTTGTTCAAACATTCCTGGACCTCCTGCCGTTTGTGGGTGTTGACATAGGCTCTTTATTTTTTGTATTTTTAGTTTTTCCACTCGTGCACCATGAATCACAAGATTAATGAAAGGCATTGAGCAACCGTTTAATGGTTGCCTAGTCAATTGTCAATTCAACGAAGGCTTCTCCTTTTGCATCGGTCTTAAACATCAAACAATTAACTGGCCGGCAAAGCTCTCTCTCTCGCTGGCTTGCGGGCACTTTGATATTTGATTTGGCGCTTCCTAGACACAAGCCACATGTGTGGATGTGTATCTGTCTCTTAAAACGGAGCTTCAGCACCGTTTGTGGCCATATTGCGTTTCACTTTTGTGCCCCACTTTTCTGGTTCGTTTTCGCATTCGTAGGGCGTTGTTTGTCCGGCCCTTTTCCGCTAGTGTAGGTGGAAAAGTGGGTCAGCAAATGTTGATTGTGTGCGCGGGGGAGCTGTGTATTCTTTCATGGGTTAGTGTACTTTACTGCTAAAATCAATAGACTCTGGCCCTAGCTCTAGCTCTAGCTCTTTCGCTGGCTAAGTGTAATTAGCTTTGACTTAAAGTGCCATGCCATGGGAAGTTCAGGTTCTTTGAGGCTTTTTGCCAGGGGTTAATGGATGTGAATGGCAAAATGTGCTCAAGTTTTTGTAGTCAAAAATTATAGCTCCATATTGTGGCTTTAAATATGAATTGGTGACCCCGATAAAGAGTTCTTGCCTTCCAAATTACAGATAGAAAATACAATTATGTACTGTAATGTTTTATTTATAGCGAAAAAATGATTCTAGATTAAGTTGAAATTAATTTTAATAGGAGAAATATGTGCAATGTGGCCTTAAATGTGTGTGTTGGTGACCCCGACGTCATGTTAGAGTCCTTGCTAAAGAATTTGTAGCTAAATTTCCAATTGAAATTCCGTTAAAATTAATTTTGTTAGAAGGAATAGTTGCTGTACGGCTTCAAGTATGTGTTTGGTGACCCCGACGTCATGTAAGACTACTTCTTGTAAATTTCTATCAAAAATTAGAGTCTACATTGATTTGGAATTAATGAACGTATGATCATAGGCCCCGCCTGTGCCAGTTGTGCCAGGCATTTGCATCTCACAAGGATAACTTGCATAGCTGAAAGACCAGATTACATATAAAAGATACAATAACAAATACAAGATTCACTCTCACTTCATTTGATTGAGTGGAAAGGATTGGTTGTTCCCCATATTCATGCTCATGCCGTACAACTGACTGCACATCTCTGGCGGCACAAAGGCACCAGGTCCTGCTCCTGCCCCAGTTCCAGTTTCAGCGGCACAAAAGGCCGAGCAGGAATCGGGAGACAAGCCAATGTCCATGCCGTTGGGAAAGTGATTGAAATTATTGCCCTGTGCAGCAATCGGTTTGTAGTCGGAAGAGTACACCGTTTGGGTCTGCAGAGTATCATTGATGGCGCCGCCTGCAGCGGCATAGTAGGCACTGCTGCTGGCTGCATTCATGCCAAACACTGCCGTGGGGTTCATTGCCGGCATAGACATGGACATTGGTTGGGGAAGGTACTGCTGGGGACCCATTGAGCTGCTGAAACCATCTTGAATGCCCGGATAATAGGGTTGCGCTCCCATACCTGGCTGGAGATTGTTGAACACCTGTGGAGTGGCATGCTGGGCCTGAGCCAAGGATTGCTGCACATTTTGCTGTGCCGTTGCCAAGTATTGCTGAATATTTTGATTGTACTTTTGAACATACTCGTAGGCGGCCGCAGCATCGGGAGCCTGGCAGCTCTGATCTGTTTGGCTTCCACATCCAGCCATCGATGGTTGGTAGGCAGCGGGCATGCCCGGATGGCTGCCCATGGAGGCGGTAGACTGAGTATAGCCACTTGTCGAGGATGTATCATAGCTGTTGTTGATCTCAGCATTACTTTGTGACATGTTTACGGCCTGGCCAGCAAGTCCACGTTGTCCTGCGAGGGAGGATTGATCCATTCCCATGGCTGCTGCATACATACCATTCGCTGAAGCAGAAGTTTGCATGGCATACATCCCTGCATTCGGTGCTGGCCCTCCGTTTGGCATGGCATACATTCCGCTATTCGGTGCTGGCCCCCCGTTTCCTGGGCAGAACATGGGCATGCCCATGGGCATGAATGGAAATGGCGCATAGGTCATGGGGCCCGACGAAGACAGCTCCTGTGGGGGAGGCATACCCTGCTCTGGCATTCGACAGAAACAGCATGAGCCCATAGGGCAACATTGTGTCGAAATGTGCGACTGGCTTTCGCCGACAGCTGAAGTTGGTGCGGCACACACACCGGGATGGTTGACAATGGTATCCTCCGATCGCGAACCGCTTTCGGGAAGTGCCGCCTGGCTCTGGCCGCCAGCATCGGCGCTCCAATAGCAGCACTCTGAGGCAGAGGTATGTGGCATGTAGGCATCAGTCGCCAGCTGTGCACGTGAGCTGTTTCTACAGATGGGATCTGCTTGGGATAAGATACGATCTGTGGGGTTATCTTGGGGGTTGGTTTCTTGGGAGTTGGTCTCACATTCACTGAAGCTGTAGCCCTGATGATCCATGACTGTGCCCTGCTGCTGGCCACTCCCTTGCCCCAAAGCTATGCGATAATTTGAGCTAAAAGTCCAAGAGATATCGACAGGACAATTCAATAAAATATAAATTCCCACTTACAAAGGCCTACTCAAGCTCTTAGATTTGTTCTCAGATTTTTCTAACATCGAACACGATGGCACAGGTCCAATATTTGCATCCTTTGGCCTGTATGTTTTGTAGAGTTCCTCAAAGCTGTCAATTGAATTTAGTATTTGTCGATTTTCACTCAAGTTCTCCTCGTTCTCATCATCGCTGCTATCATCCGAGCTTCTGGCCATTGCTATTCGGAGAGCCTCGCTGCTTCCAAGGTGCTCCAAGATGTTAAAATGTTTCCAAAAATTAATTAAATATTTTTACAACATTTTGAAGTAAATATCTGTGAATACTTGATATCACAAAAAATGTGATTAATACTGGGAGAAAAATGGAATAGCAAAAATAAATTATTGTTAAAAAATAACTATTTTGATTATAAATATAAATATTATGAAAAGAAAAGAACAAATAGGCTCAACGTACAAAATATTGAATTATATTTAAGAATATTTAATCAATATGTAAAAAAATTAATTTAACCACAAAAAGTATTTATTTAAAATATGAATTCTTATTTAAATCAGTAATTTTCATACTTAAGCTAAGAACTTTAATTTCATTTTAAAATTTCCACGCGGTGTAAAAATATCAATTTCTTTATTTATTTTTGTAATCAACGTTTTTACAATCTTTTGCCTGTTTGTACCTGCTTGGAAATGGAAAAGGTTGCCTTAAAAGTCCACAATTTCGTGCAGCAACAACCTGTGCCCTGCCATAACATATGCGCTACTAATTTAACTAAATTAACTACAAATATGTTATCATAAACTGTCGCTCATTGGGCAGGCGCCATAAAGAATTCGTGAAGAAAAGACAACAGCAGCAATCCAGAACACGCGACCAACCCGACACCAAGTTCGAGCATTTGCATACCCTATAATTTAGCCCTCGCTTATCGTTGCCAAAAAATCAAGCCACACGCGAAAAAAAAGAGCGGACGGACGGACGAGGTTCCCCCCGAGCGAGCCTTGCTGGAAAGTACCCTAATTTCCAGGGTCGCTTATTGTCATGTCACGACAATTAAACAAGTTTTTGTGTGTGTATTTTCCACTGCGCTTTTGAGCGCGATTTAAATTAAGATAGGCGGCAAATTAGCGGCCCAAAAGGTTTGCATAATTATTATTTGACTGGCGAGAGCGTATCTGGCGCCGCAGATCGTTGCCTTCCACAGATGTTACACTTTTTTGTATTTTTCGCCGGGGTTAAATGGGTGCTCAGGGGGGTGTAAGACCCCGATGACTCGCGGTATTTTGCCGACCAAGACTCGGATCTGCGGTTAAGCGTAACCCGTTTAACCCTTTTTTGGTTTGCTTCGGGGAGTGTGCCTGGCATGACAATGACACAACGGGAAAATGTTCTGTGTTTTTCCTTTTAAAGGTGACATATTGGTTTTCACGATTAAGATCGCTAAATGTTTGCTTTTGCCGGATGGATGGACGAATGAATGAATGGTTTGCTCTCTTAGCCTTTTTGTCACTGCCCATAAAGGAAAAGGGTTCGAGGAGTTTCGTTCATTGGAAATGTTTCGTAAAATGTACTTCTATTTATTTGCTATATTTGAGTTGTGCTGACTGATAAATTGTCAAAGTAATTTTGACTTCCTTTTAAAATTTGAGTTATGAATTCTGTGGTTTATCGTGCCACAAAATAAATTATTTCTATAAGTCTGCCAGTTGCTATTTCGGTTCATGTCCACGTTTCAATTAAAGTCTACGAGGCTAACAGTTTTCTCTTAACAACTTCAGAGGTTTAGTTGCCTTTGTCGTTGGGTTCACGTGAAATTTTGAGACGTTTAAAGGCAAAGCCAGATCAATTTCATTCTCTTCTATGATTTATTGAGACAGATAAAATGTCTACGGATAAATTGAAAATAGTTCAAGCTCTTTTCTGTCACATAAAAAGATTATTTTTTAAACGAGCACACCCGAATTTCTGCATAGAATATATTAATAAATGATCAATTCATTCGAATAATTTTAATAGACTCTTTTTAACTACATTAAATTGTAGACACTTCAATGTGGACACAATCTATCTCTGTATTATAATTCCAATTGAAAACGTATTGCTTCATGTCAGTGCCCAAAAATATGACAATTAACCTTCTGAAACATCTGAAATAGAACGTTTTTTTTTAAATAAATGTTTGCTCATTGTTCTTTTTTATAAAATTGTATTTAATTTAATTTGTTCTCATATAAAAGTTGTTGTGTTTAAATGTTAATTTATACATTCGATTAATTTTTCGTTTAATGTTTTAATTTTCAATGCCGAAAAAGGGAAAATAATAGTTTGAATTTTGCTAAAATCAATTATAATTTTAAAATATGTTTTTGTTTTGTCCTCGTTTTAATTGTATCAAAATTGCTTAAAAGTTTTTTGTTTTTTTTTTGTTGTGTGTGTTTTAATTTTTGTTCTGGTTTTCCTTAGCTTTTTTGGCTGTGTTCTGTTCTCGGCGGTTCTCTTGCAAATAGGTTATTGACAATTATTTGTATTCTTTATGGTTTTTTGTTTTGTTTTGTTTTGTTTTGTATACATATAAAAATTGTTTAAAGTCTGCTTAAGTCTATTTTGTACAATTGAGTTGTTGTCCTTTTGTTGTTTGCATCTTTATTTGCTGTTTGGTTCTGTATTGTATGGATAGTTGTAGATCTGTACTCTCTATAGTTTAACTTCTCTATAATGCGGTAGTCTAAGTAGTTGAAATGCAAAAATTTGACAATAGTTGTGTATAGCTTGAATACGATATTTGTGTGTGGGGGGGCCTTATACGAGTATACCATTATATTCCAATTTGTAGACACTGATTAATGGGTTATGCTATAATTATATTTTGTTTGAGAATTGTTTTGGAACCAACCTTTCTTCTTCTTGCTACCCCAAAAGCCCGGAAACCGTTGACTTAAAATTAAACAATATTTCCCAAAAGAAAAATTGAAAACGGAAAATTTGACACCCAAAAAAGTAACCAACAATCAAATATCACTTTCAGCAAGTCGATGACAAATTTTGAATTTTCCTCTCTCTCTCTCTCTCTCTCTCTCTTAATTAATTTTTTCCTTCTCAAAAATAGTTTAAAAATATTTTTCTTATTTTGTGGAAATATCCCATTTTATTTTTACAAAACTCTCTCTATCTCTCCTCCAACCTCGTGTCCTGTCCAATCCTCAAAAAAGAAATCACAATGCGCTTTGATTGAGCCTGCCGCCGTCGAAAACTAAAGACAAATTACTTTAGTATTCCCCCCCTTCCCGTCGCCACACTTCTGGGAAACATTTAGTTGCCCTTGCCAGTGGCATCAGTCACATCCGCTTGGGAGTCGGGCGCCTGTTCCTGCTGCTGGCTGCCGCTTCTGATCTCAAAGGAGATCTGTATGACCGTCGGCCGTCGCTGGCTGGAGTTGTAGCTGTAGATTCTCAGGGCATAGCAGAAGATTTGTGCCAGGAGGTCCCAGCAACCAAACTCGGACATGCTCATGGCACCCTGCTGCCGGCCCAGTGGCACGGATATGTTGGCACGGAACTGTGGACGTTGTTGTTGCTGTTGCTGCTGTTGGCTCGTCTGCGGTTGCGGTTGTCGTGGCTGCTGCTGTTGTTGCTGTTGCTGTTGCTGAGGCACGGCTCCTGCTGAAGCGGCGGCGGCCTGTTGAGCACTTTGCTGATTGCTTCTGGCCAACAATTGGGCCTGGTCGGGTATAAAATATGCAATGGCCATTTCTGTATATTTTTTTATTTGATTTATTTCGAGTTTTTCTCGCTTCACTTGTACACTTTTTTGTCAGTTTTCAGTTTTTTCTTTTTTGTTCAAACACTTTTTGGATATTTTCTGGTTTAAAAAATATTTTCCATTTGGCGGGAAAACTTTGACGTAACTTTTTGTTCTCTCGGGGAATTGCGTTTCCGGGTGCGCTGTGCTGTTGCCTTGTCGAGGGTTTAGCGTGGACTGAATGTCGACATCCTGACGGCACTCGCATTTATAAAATAGCTGAGCTCGGTCCTGCCCTCTGCGCGCTCTCTCTGTATTTCTCTCTGGGGTTTCCTATAGGAAGCACACAGAAAAGCAGAGCGCCGAGTGCTCTCGCGCTTCGGCAAATGGTAAATGTCACCCACCCTACACGAGCCCTTTGTTTATGCCAACAACCAACCAATTGAACCACCAACCACAGCCCTCACACCACCAAAAACACAACCACCACCGTCACTGTCAGCCTGCCAGCCTGCCAGCCGCCACCCCAAAAGGAAAGTCGTGCCTGCCTTGCCTTGTTACCTTTGCTCTGCGGCGCTAGCAGAGGGAGGCAGGACAGGAAGCTAGAGAGCGAAGCCAACGCTCGAGACAAAGAGAGAGCGACTCTTACGTCAAACGTAACGACAGCCACGAGCAACGTTTGCTTCAGAGGGGCACTCCTAGTCGAACTCGAATCAGGGGTTATCTTGGCAATACTCGGGTTAGCTCTTAGGATTCTTACTCTAAAAGCGGAGAAGTTCACGCAGTTCGAAATTCGATATTATACTTTGAGAGTGAATCAACAATTGTTTGGGACATGCCCCGCAGGATGGAACTTTGAAATATTTTTTTGTCTTATTTAATTATTTTTAAAATTCCAAAATAAATATTTAATAGTATTTTTTAGCTTTAAATCTCATTTAAATTCAAGAAATATTTATGGGAGAATTTGTTTTATTTATTTAATTCTTTAGTTTGAAATTTATTTAGTCTGAAATTGCCTTTCAACTTCAACCCAGAACCTCCTTCAACCCGGAAATCCCTGCACATCCAAATCTCCTTCAACTTCAACCTTTAACAAGTCGGAATCTTAACGTTTTTCCTGTTTTCCATCGATTTCCTACGTCATTTAATGTTCCCTACCGGAACAAACCCAAACCCAAGGCAACCTTCAACTTGACCAACCCCAAAGGGATACCCTAATGGGGTGACCTTCAAAGTAAATCAGAATCAGCTCCCAGCTTCGTCCTTGGCGGTTGTGTGTGTGTCTCCCCGCCAAGTGGCTCTGAGAACTGGAGCTCATCCATTAGGATAAGCATTTCCTGGATAGTTTTGCCACAGCCACAGAACCAAAAGGGGTTTAGCGTTACTCGGAGAGACTTCCCAGGGGGTAAGGACTGGGATTAGGACTCTTGTTATTCACGCATAATGCAGATGATTATAATCACAGTCAAGTCATAAACCCCTTTGGGGACGCTACGCCCCTGCTAACAGCTCCCTCCATAAATGCCATTCAAGTTGTTACATTTTAGAAAAAGATTCCGAGGGAGCCGAGAACCGAAATGCCAATCGAGCTTATTTTTCTCCCCCACAGTTTGAGTTTTTGCTTCCCTTGTTGCTAGGGGCATCGTCGTTGCTTTCAAGGCCATTGCCAAGGCCGTGTGGCTGCCAGGGAAAGCTTTTCCACATTTTTCTCACTTCGTTTCAAGGCCATGCCGGCCGGCATTCCCTCTTAGCTTTTTGTGCGTGCGACCTTGGCAATGGAATTCGTTTAGGGAGCCACAATCGGGAGGGTCTTGCCATATTTCTCCTACTTGGGCGAGTGTGTGTGCGGGTGGAACTTGACACAGTTGACAGCACGTGCTCTGTTTGAGCTTTAGTCAAGGTCGTTGGATATCGATTTACCCAACTGGCAGGGAAGCAGCTTGCGAGCTGCCTTAAAAGTTACAGATATAATACAAATGCCATGATTTTTGTGGGGTTGCCTGTGGACAAATGAGGTGAAAAGTCTTTAGATTTAGATATGTAGGAATTTATTTAGAAATGTTTAAGTTAAAAGAGCACATGTTTGGAAGAGCTAAGACTGTTTAAATAGGCGCATATTATGATTAGGGAATAAGCTCATAGGACACTTTATCAAGATGTTGTCTGAGGAACTAAAAATTGTACACGACACCTCCAGAACGTCAATGCCTGGGGCAGCCGAAACGCTCTACAGAATCCAAAAACAAAATACACAACAAAGATTGAGTACATTTTTATTTAAAATTCTGCACAAGTCTCTTTTTTATTATTACTGCAGATATTCTTATTAAATGCAATCCAGGTGTGACGTTCAGAACACCCTACAAATGGTGGAATGATGTTCGTCGCATATTTCGTACTCCAAACCTCTGCCAGAAACCCCTTGACACATCCATCCCACCTTTCGGCTCATAGGAACCGCCGCCCTCCTTTTGCCAAGTTGATTTCTTAAGCGAATTTACTCTGCCATTTTCCGCAATTAAACACAAACAACTTGGCTTCCTAATGCTAAAAGCTGGTGGAGACTTCCGTTTTGAAGCAGCAGCACGGCAGCATACACCACACCCAAATAAAATCCACACCGTCTAATTAAACAAAAGCAGCGAAAAGTCGAGGTGTAACCACCATAAATGAACATTAACTTGAAAATAATAAAAGTGAAGTACGAAGTAGATGGAAGGACTCTGCGAACCCGTTTGCTTTAGCTCAAATTTCATGGCATAATAAATGACTCGCAGACCGATGCGGGTAGAAACTTTTTCCTCTTTCACTAGCTTTTCCCTTGCTTTTCCCCTGCTTTTCCTTGCTCTTCCCTCTTCGTTGCGATGTGATGGAGTAATGAAAGCGCTGAAAGAAAAATTACAATTCACGAGCGTAGCGCAGTTATGAACTTTTCCACGGTGCTAAATAATGCACACGAAAGTGCTCCAGTCTGTCATGGGAGGGGATACCAGTGCCTTACCTGATTAACTCCCAGTGCCAGATGATGATGATGAATTTTGTATAAAATGCTTAAATACCAGCAATTTAACTTTTGTTGGGCGTCGTCCAACCTCCCCATGGTCCGTTACTCTCAGACAGCCCTTCCAATGGCAGAAGCCGAAGCCATCCAGGACATTTCAATATGCAGCTCCGCGTGTTTCTTTTAATTTAAATTGACTTCTCTGGGGTACGTCCCTTTGGGTTTTCTGTTGGGTCAGAAACTAATCAAAAAGCTATAAAAAGTTTTACCTTCAGTGGATGAGACTCGGTGGGGGAAATATTTTTGGGGAAATGGCAAGGGTTTGTCTCTAATTTGGATGGGAATTGCTTGTAGCTGTTCGAGATTTGAGATTGATTGGTAATGGATAATGGTATACGGAATGATTGGGAATGGAACATTAATGCCTAAATCATCTGACCTGCTCATTTTCCTCGTTATAATTAATTTTTAAAGTATGAAAATCTTAAATTACATTAATTACAGCCAGAAAAGTGACTTGCCATGCTTAAATGTATACCAAATATTTATACTAATTTTATAATAAGGTTTATTCCAACTCCACACATCCATCATCCAATTAAATCTGTTTTTGCATTAACTTTGTGTAAAGTATTCCGAATCATCACAACGGAATTTTGACGTCTTTAAAGTTAATGTGATTTGCGAGAGCTGCACTTTGCAGTCACTGTCATTGCAATGGTTGCTGCATACACATAATTAATTAAGGATCTGACATATACCGCCCCGGGCCAGTCGCAACCTCCCTACATTCCCCCCCCCCCCCCCCCCCATGCACCAGTTTCTTTCGCTCAGTCATCACTCTTCTGGGGTTGTCTTCCCTTTACCCGCTCCAGCCAGCTGCCCTTTTGACTAACAGAAATGTCAAAAATGCAAGTGACAAGTGTGAAAAAAGGACGAGCAGAAGAAAAACAAAAGCCAAAGGAGGACACAACGCTGGCGACGACGACGACACACACATGGCGTAGGGCGTAGGGCAAGGACAGCAGCTGTACTTTGGGTTGGATTTGGATTGGGTTTTGGGGGCAGAGGCATTGTCTGCTTGAAGACGCTGCGCGTTCGTGCAAAGCAAAATAAATTGAAATTTTAAAATGTATGAAATTAATTTTTGGCGTTCATCGCAGACACCCGCCGCCCCACGCCTCACGCTTGACTCGTGCTGATGATATCACATGATTATTTATCTTTCACGCGCACTTACCCACGCCCGACCCACCGCTCGACACATATGCAAAGGATGTGCGTGCCTGGGCCTGACACTTGCCAACAACACACACTTTGTCAACGTTTTTAGTATGTTGTCAGCTCTCTCTCTCTCTCTCTCTCGCTCTTCTGTCCTCTGTACTGCCAGTTATCCTTTTTTGTCTTAGCCTCGATTTGTGCGCTTTTAAGCCATTTGTCAAACACTTTGCCTGACATCCTGGGCGTGGGTAGTGGCCAAACAGAACTCAGCCAGAGTATTTACCACTTCGATGATGTTATGCAAAAATTTACATATAGATTAGCAAAAGGAGGAGTCGGAGCAGAGCATCGACACTCGACACTTCATGTAAGCCTTGAATGCAGGCCGAGCCCCCACACTTGTGATGATGATGATGTCTGCGATGCATAAGTGGAAATCATTAAGTGGCCCAGGCGCATCTTGTAAACTGGTGCGTAATCCTGCAGACTCTCTCTCTCTCAACCCCAGCCATGGTCAATTGTTTACAATGCGGACCAGACCTCAACACAGAACTGAACAGAAACAGAGCACAACGCGAGGAGCATTGTTGCCATTTCCGTTCCCGCTCTCTGGAGCGCATTGTTGGACCTGGGAGTTTTCGAAAATCCCCTGACAACACTTTGTGCCCTTCCACAATTGTGCAAAAAGAAAATTTCTGCGAACAATCCTTGAACAATGCAGGAAATAATTGCACTGAACGGACAGCAGTACACAGAGATGTGTGTGTGTGTGTGGGTTCTTACAGGAACATGGACACAGGCAGCAGACCTGATCTGGGCATAATGACGAGCCGCTGGATATTGGCCAACGATGATGGGCATTAAAACGCGTATGATGAGGCTTAAGTAGTCACACACACACACACACACAGACAGACATGCACAACTGGGACTCTTTAGGTGTATATCCTTTAGGCATTCATCGTCCTGGACATGTCCTGCACGAGAACTGGTTGGGTTGGGTTGGGTTGGGGGCTTAAGTGATGCTAACATATTGTACACATGCGACCATGTGGGTTAGGGGAGAGTTTTCTCGTTCATAATATTTCTTCACGATGATTATTGCCTAATGAAAAGGTATCAGAAATGATCATTGTTGCTAGGGTAGAGCAGGGGAGTAGTAGGGCGTAATTCTGAGCAAGGTGAGTGCAAAATTAATGTATTAACATCTGTCGCAAAAATCACATATCAATCACGAATTTGAGGTAATTATTGCTGAACGCTTCAGTTGGGATTAAAAATTGCGTGTACTAAAAGGGGGTTACAGATATTGTTTTATTTTGTTTATTACTTTTAATTATTTATGATTTTTATTAACTATTTATGGCAGTATTTGAAGTGGAAGGAGGAAATTACAGCCAAATGGGTTGTAGATTTTTTAGGAGAATTAATCAGTGGATTGCTTTTTAATTACTTATTTATTAATTAATATGCTGCAGTAATTATGCATAGTTTTAATGCATTAAAATATATTTTTCATTCAAAAAATAAAAAAACCATTTAGAACCTAATATTTACCATTGTCGGACTTAGATCTTCTCACCAATTCACGTCTGGCTTTAGCGGACACATTCCGTACATGTCCATTCACACTTTCAGCATCCATTAAGGGCATTTCAGCAGAGGCAATGCCAAACAGACAGAGCGACAGAGAGGAGGCCCATAACAGTGGCAAACAGCAACGTGACAACTGAAAAAGAAACTGTGACATAAACATAAAATTTTATGTTAATGGCCGATGATGAAAAGTCCAACCATGCACAGGGACAGGGACTGACAACGGCAGTGCCACCGGCTGTGGCAAATAAATAATTACCATAAACAGCAGGCAGTTGCAGGGAAGAGTGTCAGGGAAGGAGTGGGTCTCCCTGGATTGTGGCATTGTTGGGGGATTCACAGGTTTATGCAGTTAATGTCATTGAGTATTTATCAAATGAATATTCGCTGCTAGGAGATTTTTGCTTGCCAGGGTTGGAGGTTGTAGGGAGGCCTCCTCCTGCTGAAATTGTACCAACTCCACTGCGATGTTAATTCAAATTTACGTTAATGGAAAATCATTACGCACAAATGTGTAAAGTGCACTTTGGACTCCTGCCCGTGCCGATTGCCAGTTGCCAGCTACCAGCTGCCAGCTGCCAGCTGCCGGTTACCTTTTTAATGCGTTTTCCTTGATTCGCCCAAATGAGACTGAAGTTTTTGACTTGCCGTGAGAGCACACACGATTTTTTAATGAGCTGCAAGTGCAATCTGCTCCACCGACAGCCACTGATAAGCTGCCAGAGGCTGAAGGATTTATTGATGATTAAAGAGGGAACTCTTGCCTGGTTTTAAACCAGAGATATCATCTTAAGCCAGGGATCTTACTAACTCCACAACTAACCAACTCCGGACTCACGTTGAGCAAATGAAAAAGCGGAAAACCACCGAAATAGTTAACTTAACTTATAAAATTTTACAGCACCAAAGCGTTTCCCGTCAGGTCTTAAAGGTTTTACTAGCTAAGCCACCCGAGAGGATTTGGGATTGGCTCTGCTCCTTCTGCTGCTCCTCCTGCTGCACCTTTCCCTTTTCCTTTAGCATGGCATTTCTTGTGGCTTATGCCATTTAATATGCATTTTGTGTTATATTTAATATGCAGACAGACAGAGCTGAAAGAAGAAGCCAAGTCAAATTGCAGAGCCAAGTCTCTGGCAGTCTTTGGCTTAATGGGCCCAAGTTGCTTTTGGGAATAGCACAGACGAAAGACATGTTGTCGATGTTGTAGATGGTGTCGATGGAGTCGCTCCATTTTGGCATTTCACTTTGGGGCATTGTTACATGGGAATTTTGCACTATCGTTCTCTCTCTTTTGGTCTGTCTTGTTTTGGGGCTCATTAGGCACGGAGCCGGCACCAGGTTGGCACATCAAATTGCTTGCAAATTGCCTGGAAATTGGTGCCCCGCCCGGCACAGAGTTCCATGACGACTTTAATGAAGCAATCGAATGCCAGCTACCCCGCTACTCCTGCCATAACCCTTTCTTCTTTAAGAAGGCAAAAACGCCCTTAATCAGCACACAGCGGGCAGTTTGGCATAAGAATTGAAAGAATAAGGAACGAACGAACTACCCCAAGCATAGCTCTATTGTCCTAGGTCATTCAACCTCAGTGCCGCGTAACCTCAACCTCAACCTCAAACCTCCAACCTCAACCTCATGCCACGTCAAGCGTCGAAACGCAGTCGCAATCTCGAAAACGCATGCGAAATGCCATTTTCTGAGTTTCTTTCTATTTTTATGCGTGGCAATCAATGGATCAAAAGTGGGGTATATCGTTTTTATGCTTAAATGCAGGCAACAGGTACAAAAAAATGCTTTAGATCAGAGTAAAAAATAAAGTAAAATAATAAAATTAAATAAAATGTATTTCAATGAAAAAATGTATCAACTCGACGCTTGGGATTGCCCAATCTGATTTTATTGTTAATTTTTATTAGAATTAAAACCTCTGATATCCGAGTACTGGGTACTCTTTAGTCCTTTAGGACATCCTTGCAGTGTTTGTTTGTTTTTTATATTCCGCGACGCGATGCAGCATAAAATGAGCAGAAGAAATATCGGGAAGGAGGATGCTTTTTCCCTTTTGCAGCATAAAATCAAATGTTGGGAGAGACGTGAAGTGCCAGCGAGATGTGGAGTAAGCATAAAATATATTTTTATGTCACGTTTTTAATGACATTTGTTGCATTTTGCACTTGGACGTGGCAACCCTGGAGAGTCCAGACGTTCCTTCTCTCTCTTTGGCGTAGGCGTCTGACCGCAAGTGCGAAGAACAAAAAATAAAAGAGAAAACCCCACACACACACACTGGCGTCCAGGTTCAGGGGGCAAAGAAAAAGTTGCTGCATCTAAGCTGTGAAAAGGCAGGCCTCCGAGCAACAGGCTGTCAGTTTGACAGGCACTCACTCGATGATTGCAAAAGCGCCACTGACAGCTGTCATTTGCACGGACCCTGCCACGCTTTTAGCCGGAACAAATAAGGCAAGAAAAAAAGAAAACCCGGAGAAAAGCACACACTGACAGCAAGGTGCAGTGGCATGGCACGGAACGGCAGAATAAAGTTGCTAATAGGCTTCTCCGTCCATTAACTTGGGGCAAAAAGAAGTAAAGGGTTGACGGAAAGTGGGAAAAATGGGGAACGTTCAAGAGCGTTTACCAGTCGAAGGAACAGTGGAACGAATGGGAATGGAATGGATTAGTCAAGGCAATAATTAGTTGGAGAACAATTGGGGATACATTTTTAGGGTTAAACCTTTAAGATATACTTAAGTTTTCTTTACTTTCAAAACTTTCTGATAAAGATATGACTTGGTCAAAAAATTACAACGAAAACAGAGTAAATATAAAATAAAAATAAAATAAAAAAGCAATAAAGCATTCCATCATCCATGCAGAAGGCAATGTTTCCCCGCTGCTTCCATCAATTATCATCCGTCATTATCTGCTGAAGTTTTACTCAAACACCGCCAGGGTTGACAAGTTGTCAATAGTTTGGGGGAATGGCATGGAATGTGCAGGCTAATTAGCAGCAATTGAAAAATCAAATTGCCGGCGCTTCAAGCTGTCCTCAATCGAGTGACCCAAGGCACTGCCTGTCGTAGGCGACGCCTACTTAAATGGCTTTACGCCTCAGTGGGTTTCTTAAGGCCCATGGACTTGTCAATCTGGGACCCCAGGACCTAGGACCATTGTCCGGTTTGGCACTTGAGTTGTGCTTTCTGCTCTATTGGCTGCCATTTTGCGGCACGCTTCGATGCATTCGCTGCCGACTTGGAGGACAGGACTGTGATTTCCATGAAGGACCTGGGTTGGGTTGGTGTAATTAGGTTTGAAAATTTGCTCATTGTTGATTTGTTGTACGGAGTATTTGCGGTACAGCAAACTCCAATTATATGCGCCAATTGTCAGTTTTGGTTACTGCTCGTTAACTTATTTGATTATGGGCTAATCAGAGACACACTGGGGGAACACAGGAACAATGGGAAGACTGGCGCTTGGCATGGTCACGGCTTGGATGGAGGATGCAACCTCAGAGCTAAATTCAATTTAAGAAGGTTCTATTTTTGCGCAGGCAAATATCTTACGAAAATCTAAAGCTAAATAAGCAAAAGTAATTTAACTTTTCCCATTTTCTGATGCTGCTGCTCAACTCTCTTATCGACTAGGGACCAGAACCGAGACCCACAACGATTTGATGAAGTGCACCACCAGTGATGAAAATGCACAAACACACACATGTGTGGCCGCATATTGACAGACTCCAAAAACGCAAAACTATGCAAATAAGGAAGGATACGTCTGACAAGTCCAGAGTCGGCCCCGCAACCATGCCAAATTCCCTTGCAACACACCGACTCCGACTCCGACTCCGTTTCTGTCTGCTTAGCCCGAGTCGAGTTTGAGTTTCTCTTCATTTATCTTGGCTTATTAAATTGAATATATGGCTTGGAAATATATATATGTATATATATTTTTTAGCCTGCTGGCATGGCATCATTGTTGTGTTGCGTCCCTTTTGGTCCTTTTAAATGCAAATTAGCTTTTTGACTTTTTGATGCGCCCCGTATCGTCCAGACTCGATTTAGATTTATGCGGCTTGATAAATTGTGGCCACACTTAATGTGCGCATACGGTGTGACATGTCCTTTTCATGTCACTCGCCGAAAAAGTTGCCAAACTCCCGACTCTCTGCCCATGACCCAAACTCTGCTTCGAGTCCTTGTCGTCGTTGTCGTCGGGGGTTTCCATTCGAGTTGACATGTCGAGTGGTTTTGTTGGGGTCTGCACTGGTCTGGCTTCGCTGACATTTTAGCACGCTTGACAAAAACAGCGCAACAGCATTTTTCTGACTGGCTCTGACTTTGGCTCTCTGGCTTTGACTCTGGCTTTGACTCTCTGTTTTGCTGGTAACCAATGCTTTTTGTGGTCCGGCTTTGTAATTAGTTTTTTCTCGGCGAGGTGAGTCTCGGGTTCACAAACGTTTGCTGGGTCCCCACTCAGTCTTTCAAATATAACTCAAAATGGAAATGTTGGGCCACATGTTGATGGTTCAGACAAATTATTGGAATCGGCTTGCGCGTTTTTAAAAATTGATTAAAATATTTCATACAAATATAATTCCATTTAATTTTTACATATTTAAGATAAAAATATCTATTTTTTGGGTAGTCTATGTTCCAGTCCATAACAATTAATAATAACTAATGCATAATTAATTATTTCAATCAATATCTGTTGATTCATTTATTTAAATTTGTTGCTAATGTCTTTTAATATTTATTTAACATTCCCCTAACATATTCACTTAATTACTGCTTCTCAATTTTGATAAATTTGGAGCAAATATCGATTTTATTAATCGCTCAAATTCATCGCAAACTACCCTAAGACCCATCTCTTATACGTATGTACGTAAATTCTTTTTCCTCTTTCCGGTTGCTTCTGTTTGCTAGAACGTGTTCACATTTCGCATTCAAAATGCTTGCAAAATTACCCATTGAAATAATGGATAAAATATTCGATTACCTGAACCTGAAAGACCAATTGAAAATGGCTAAAGTTAGCAAACATTTTAAGTCTGTGTTTGTATACAATTCCCGCGACAAATACAAGAAGATTGTTTGCTGCAAATATTCAGACGACGAGCTCCAATTAATAATGCGCCTATGCGGACACAAAGTTACCCATGTGATGGTGTTACACAATATTAATGAGGCGACTTGTAAACTAATATCGCAGTACTGCATTAACATAGAATCTGCCATTTTGAATCTTAAAAATGTTGGTGCATGCAAATCAATATTAGGAATGAATAGCCTGAAAACAATTGCGTTGGAAAATATGGACGAGTGTGATTTGGATGTACTCAATTACATAAATCCAGAATGTAAAGGATTATCTGTAGGCAATTTTTCGTATGCTCAGGGTATGAATAGTAATTAATTCAAATGGAATATCTTTAACATTTGTGGCTTTTGCAGCTGAAAATATTGTGAAGCTGATTAACTTGGAAACGTTGGAACTTTCTGGTTTACAATGTTATAAAACCGATGATCTGTTTAAAATGTGTTCCTCTTTCAAGAAGTTGCGTGTCCTGACAATTCGAGACATTTACTTTACAACTCCCGAGCTAAGTATAGGGAGAAATGATATTGTAATCTCAGAATTGGAAGAACTTCAAATCACTAATTGTGACATAAATTTAAATTTACTGCCCAAATGTCCGAAGCTCAAAACATTGAAATTTGCTCCGAATGAATTTTTGAGGAACGTTGAAGTCAGAAATATTATCAAAATTTACGCTGGGACATTGGAACATTTTAAATTTAAAATTAATCGCAATAGACTCAAAAACTTTAGTTTAAATGATTTTATAAATGATCTCGGAGAGTGCAGGAACATCAAGAGTCTACATGCAGATGCGTTCTTGGTATGGCGCTTATTGCACCATCATCTCGACTCTTTTATCACATTTTTAAGGGATAAAGGCTTCAATCTACAGAGATGTTTTGAATTGAAATGCGATATGCTGATCGACAGTAATCGGCTCCTTTTGGTGAGTGTTTAAAAAACACGATGACTTCTGATGTTGACACTTACTTTATTTGCTTTTGTAGGAGAAAGAAATTGTAAAATCGGAAGTGTGCAATTTAATTAAATATTCCAGATTTGGGCCAACTGTGAGCTTTATTTTGCAAGTTAGGTAATTACCTAACCCAAACCAAGCCAGCCCAAGCACTTGAATCTCGAGGTAAATGAATATTTTCAAACAAAGCTGTCTTAAATGTTCTTAAATAAAAAATGTTATACATTTACTGGTTACGCATTTAGTTTTATTTATTATTATTATTTTTACTTATATATGCATAATTACTGACTGAAAAATCAAAATTTAGGAACAAAAACCACAAGAGAAACGCTCTCATTGGCATACGAAAAATAAATGAAAATCAAAATATTTATTTTCACTTTGTAAAAATATCAATTAGTTATGGCAATTAAATTATGCGATTTACATCTCGTGCAGAACTGAAGAGCTGTTGCTAATGGAAGGAAACTCATGGCAAAAGTTGAAAAAAAAAACACCTAAAATCTTTCAATCTTGCTGGAAAATATTTCTTGACAAATATTTACAAATATGTTTAAATGGAATTTTTACACAGTATAAACACTTTGTCACTTTTTTAAATATACATTTTTGCTGTTAAACTCTTCCCTCTGGTCATTAGGTGTACTTGAGGGAGCAAAATAATTTCATTTTAATTTGATACGCATGTCTATAAGTCACCTCTTCCTGCTGCCCCGTCGCACTGCTCTTCAGGCAGGCAGGCAATCTGCATTAACAAAGCAAACAAAACTACTCAAGCGTCAACAAAAATATGTCATTTAGAAAATTATGAAATATCAACAGAGAGTTGGAGGGAGAGAGAGAGAGAGCAGAGGCGGGCCAGAAGAAACACTTAGCAGTAAATGAAAAATTATATGGTGTGTGTGTGGATAGCTGAGGATGACTTCAGGGTAGGAAAAACCCACAAACAATGGGAAAAACGAGCCAAGCAAACACATGAGCAGGCCATAAATTAGCCCGCATACTGGCATCAGGTGGAAGCGGCCGGCGGTACAGCTATGATTGAGGCACGAGTAGTTTGGGTGGTAAAAAAAAAAAAAACAGTGCTCAAGGCGACACTGGGTAGGATGTGCGGATGCGTCAGCTGTAGAACAAGAAACTAGAAACTAATTGAGGGACGGGGGCGAGAGGAGGATAGGTATGTAGTGTAGGTAGGTGTATGAGGTGGCTTGTTGTCAGGCCATAAAACAAAGTGCTGTCTACAAATAATTTGACTTATTCGTGCAGAACAAATCGTACGTCATTTGTTGGGATACTAAAAAGTTGAGAATGGAAATGGTGTCTCCATTGCGCAATTAATGTTTCTGCACAGCGAGAATTATGTGTGCGTGACTGTCGCAGCCAGACAAGACGGAGACGTCTCTCGTCTCGTCTCGTCTCTACTTTCTATATCTTTCCTCGTCGCAATATGGATAGAGCCATAAATGTTGACTTCAATTTCCAATTGTTTGAAGCATTTTACGGCCTTACACATGTGCCACTCCCACACCCACCAGCGATTGCAGTTGACAGGCAGAATTTTATGATGATGTGCGTTAGTTCGCTTTTCGCCCAAAATGAAATCATAAATTTTGTAATTAATTTGCATATATGCATTTCCCTTTGGTCCTCCCTGGAGAGGGAAGGGAACATTTAATCATACCAAATTGGCATAATGGCTCAATTTTAATGGGCGCCGTCGCACAAAGCGGTTAAAACTCGAAATGGAAATTATTTTTGTATACGGCCTGAAAACTAATGAGACGACACACGGGCCCCCCAAAGAGATTATATGAGGAGATCATTAAAATTAGAGGGAAATAACTCACTTTTGCATTGGCATTTTAATTGCTGTCTCTGGGCATAGTTTTGAGTAGCCAAAACAGAACTTTAAATTATGATTTGTGGTGCTTATTGGGGGAGCTAATATCTTGAATTTCCAACGATCCAATGCGATTACAAAAAGCAGCTTCAATGGCACTCCTTTAAATCTATCACCTGTTCCTCGTTGTTTGTTCCCGGTACGCTCTTTCTAGGACACGTCAAAAGTCACTTCAGACTCTGGTAGCGGGTAGCTTGGTTTTATTGTTATTCATTAATTTTAATGTTGGCACAACCTGCGAGCTTGTGGGCGAGAATTGAATTGAATTTGAAGTGTGTGGAAGTCTGGGATAACACCCAAAAGTGGGTAGCCAGCTAGCCAATGAGGCTAAGGCTAAGTGAACCCTTTTCACATTTTGGGAAGCTCAACACACAACAACAAAGGGAAGCCCCATACAGAGTGAGTCCTGAAACATTTGCGTAATGAAAGGAGGAAAATGGTGTGGCAGGAGTTCAATAAACCCCCGGTGCACATGATCAGGAAAAGGACACACAAAATAGCAATAATCCAACGAAATTTGATGCGCAACAAACATGCAAAAGGAAATAGACAATGGAGTTTGGAGCAATTAAAGCGCATGAAAAGTTATGGGCTGTTATTAGAACTAATGCTGCATCCCCTCCGCATCACATTCTGTGTACAGTTGTGCCACCTGAACAGATGTCATCGCAGCATTGAGTTGTCATCCCGCAAACACCCTAATATCAATACCTGTATCAATGTCCAACCCAGATACACATACAAATACACTCCCCCACATCCACATCCAAAGAGCATCTGTAAGTGCGTGAGGGAGGGCGTTAAACTTGTCCGATCCGAACCCAAAAACGCAAGCATGTAATTTGTTATCCAACAATTTATAATTGCATCAACAGACAGCGCCAGCACACACGCACATGGAGAGTCTCTGACTTTGAGTCTCGGAATTATTATGAAGCTAAACATGGAATGGTTTATTTTTTCTATATTTGGACCGACTCATCTGACTCGTTCTCCTCTCCCCTCTGTCTGTGCGGCAACTGTCCGATACAATTTTCTGCTATGCTTAACATTTTGTACATTTTTCGGTTTTTGGTTTTCGGTTTCTGTGGTGTGTTCCCTCGTCTTGTCCTTTAATTTAATTTTCCTTTGTGGACGAAGGGCAAAACTTTTAGTTGATTTATGAATTTTTAAATCAATTTGACAAGTTACTTTTAGGCTAGGGGTTTTACAAATAAAAAGTTATATAAATATATTACTCTTATTTATCATTGTTAATGGTATATCCGATATATCAATAATACTCTTAAGAAATCAGGAAAAATAACTACAATTTCCGTTCCCATCAAAAAATTATTTTACATTTACAAATTTTGACAGCCATGGAAAATTGTTTATAAAAATGAAACATCCCCTCCTCATAGTTTTGGACCCTCCTAAAAACACAGACATGCACTTCAACTAAGACGCTACTTAAAAAAAAAAAACAGTTTTATGCCATAACACAAAAAAGAGATCAAAATACAAGTATCAAAATGATTTCAAGGCGTAACGAAACATGTTGAAATGTAACAACTTGTGCCACCCGCCGACGTCCTGATCGACAGCAACTTGTGCGGAAATACCGGCTACAGGAACACGTACGGGGAGACGGATGCGTGTTGCCTTTGCCTCTGGTTGGGATGGTGATGGTGGGGGCTACACACGTTTTTCTACTCGTCGGGCGTCGCTCTTTTGACAACTCAAGTGACGTATTACTCAATGGGCTCTCTCTCTCTCTCTCTGGCTTTGGCTATGCCTGACAAAAACGCCATCCCCCCCAACCATCAGCAGCCAGCACCCGCAACGGGAACGTCGTCATCAATCTCTGGAAAAAAGAGTGTTTGGGTAAAAATCACAGTTGCAGTTGCGGGGAAGTTTAAAATGTCCAAATGGATTAGTTGATGGAACGTTGGTCAGAAATTTCATGGGAAAGTGTTATAATTTAAATGGGAAAGGCATAATAATTGATTTCCCTTGACTCTCGCTGGTTATTCATATATTTGTGTGGAATGAGAAAGTGCTGTTTGGCTGTGGGAACGGTCATGGAAGACATGTACGTACGTGCATTTGTCACAAATTTAAATGATTTCCTCAAGTGCAATTAGGTTCCACACTTCGTAGTTGGCAGTTGCATTCTTCTACAATATAAAAATGGTTTTAATTTCTGCAAAGAATCACATCGGGGCAAACACTTACCAACTTCTGAAAGATATCGAACACTATATTAAGGGTCTCAAGTGCCAATTCGTAAAGCATTTTGTTGTAGAGTTACGCACAGACAACTCGTTCTAGAAAAGACAATAAAGGAAATGGTATTTATGTACATATGCCTCAGGGATGTGTTTTTGCATGCGTGAGCGATGAATTTGAGCGATTAATTATATCGATTTGCAACTAGAGAAGTCATTTAGTGTTTCAATTTCAACTTCTTCATTCTTAGCCAAGTCCAATAAGTCCATACTTTTAAGTTCTTGCAAATATTTCCATATGCATAAATATGTATTTTTCTATCTGTTTTAAGGGAATGGTAAACGAGCCAAAATGTGTTAGTTAATTTAATGCAAATATTGCAGACGCAAACACACATTCAAATAAATAATAAGTAAATTATGGGATATGTTGCGCATAACTCATAAAAGTTTTACAAGCATACAAAATGTGAGGCGCAGCGACCATTAAAATCCATTTTTAAACAACGTTTTCAGGTCGGTGCTGAACATTAAATAGATCTTTGGCACTAGCACTGTTCCATTCCGGAAGGATAAAGCGCGCTTTACGCTTCGTTTGATTTATAGGCGCAGGGTTAACGGTTGGCCTGAATGAAGGAATGAAGGAAAGGCGTGGGACAGGGCAGAGAGCAGATCGGATCAGACAGTCGCTGGAGTTGGGAGGAGGGAACTTATGCATATGTGTCTTACACTTGTTATCGGGCGTATCACATCCAAAGCCCACACCCAGGACACCCTGTCGGCGTGGCTCTTTATGTGTTTATTTTAATTTTCAATGTTACGTCGTCGGACCTCTTTTATGGCTCTCAATTTTTGCGCTTGTTTTACGAGCGCATTAAAATTAAGGCCAGACCAGACCAGACACAAACAGGAACAAACTCAATTAGATAACGAGATGGGGTCTGAGTCTCCTTTTGTGCGCTGTAAAATTCACTTGGCTTCACACACAGACAACACGCTCACCGAGAAGGAGATCCGATCCGATCCACCCACCTACCCATGCCCATGCCACACACAGAAATTTTTGGAAGCGTGTTAATTTCTTTTTAATTCCTACTCTTCTCTCGGGCCAGTGAAAGTGAACGTGGGCGGGGTCCTTCTCTGTCTCTGCTCCACTCATAAATTAACGTTTAGCTACGGTACATAAAAATCTGTCTGAAACAAGTCCCCCCTCCCCCATGACTGTATTCGGAGTTTGCGAGTGGCGCTGCCCTCAATGTCAATGGGGTCCGTGGAAGGTAGAGGTCCAAACTTTTGTTAGATTTTGTATTGTAACCAAAATTGAAATCATTTCTAATGCAACAGACAGAATGTGATAGTGAGGATGGAGGGAAAAATGTAGATGGAATTTTAAAGAAAAGAACAATTAATGAGAAATAATAAGTATTTATTTATTTGTTGTTTTAGTTAGTTATTATTTGTTTATTAGATTTCCCACAAAGTACATTTATTCTTCAGAAGCTAATTTTATCGAATGATCCAAAGAATGATCCCAAAATGATCGCTCTGCCAACGTGTATATGTTCTCATTGTGTGGCTTTGATTGAAGTGCCACATTTTCCGCTCGAAAATTTTCCCCAACCATCTGCACAAACCTCACTCCCTTGCTGTCCAAAACCCAACGAAACACCGAAAAGATTTATATTTCTGTGCACTCTGTGCGCAATCATTAGGCCCCTTGGCAGCACTGTCTGTCACTGGCATCATTAGTTTTATTTAATTATGCCTTTGATATTGATTGCTTTGTTAGAACATATTAACCGAACCCCTGGCCACTTGTTCAAGGGTTTGCGTCTGATTTCCTCCCGTGGAAGCCAATGGAAAGTTCAATTAAAGTATCACCCCCCAGCCCATAAAGATGGTTCCAGCTGTGATTGTGCTGTGTTAACCGCAAAACCGAAAATCCAAAAAGAGAAACAAAAATACGAGTATATTTGATAATGAATAATGATGTTGATTTGACACTTGAATCGAAATCGTCACGCTTCGAGTAGATGTCTGGGTGTCTCGGGAGTCGCGCTGTGTAAGGCAGCTCATCTGCGGCTACTTGGGCAGAGATCAGCCATTTGATTTTAATTTAATTAGATTTCCAAAGCCACAGATGATCGTTGTACTCCAATGAGTATTCTATGATAATTTAATGGAGCATGAAATCTCCTGCTCCTCTGCTCTCTTTGGCATGTTTTATTTTTTCAATTTTTTGATACGATTTCACAGCGTTGCAAAGTGGCCGCTAATGATGGGAATGATCCTTTGGCCCGAGGTGCACTCAATTGTGTGGGGATCAAATGGTTTCCTAATAGCCGTGACAAAGGTCATTAGATCGGCAGAGTGAATTATGCCAGCATAAATAATATTTCAAAAATAAAAGGATGGTTCCTGGATGGTTCGATAAAAGCACTGGAAACAGACAAATAAAATCTCATTATAGCCGAAACACACACTTTGAATTATTTAGGGTACTACGCCCTCAGTGTGATTATCCTAAGATTGGGAGCATAATTTATAAACTTGTCTGCAGCTCGTGTTGACATTCATCAAGTTTTTTGGTTGCCAGCTTCTCCAGCTTCACGAACTTCATTAAAATTAGCTCATAAAATTTGCAGCAAGTTGGTGCGCCCGAAATCTTGTTTAGTTTTCATTTATGGCTCAATGCTCAAACCTCGAGAATCCTTTTTGCCGAGACGATGTGCATCCTTGTCAGCATCATCAACATCCAGAGACAGACGCACTTCAGCATAATTTGCTGTGACAGGCAAGCAGCGTTTCCTGTAGCCTGGCTGCGCTTCCTTAATTCCACTTTACCGAATGACATTTAATATGCAAAGTTTTGGCAGCCGGGCAGAACGGGAACTGGTAGCTGGATGGATGGTAGCGCCTCCAGACTCCAGCGTCGCCTTGTGCATATCTTTTGATGACTTTTGTTGATTTTATGCCAACACATTTTGCGGTAAGACACACGACACTCGAATGGGATCGCTGTACATGTGTAGCCGGTAGCCGGTAGCCGGGCCCCGCTGCAGTTTGGCATTTGGCGAAACAATGGACCACCCGAAACACCCAAAAAACAAGTGGCGGGCATTTGCCCGGAATGTCTACGGGAATACCCTTTATTACAAAATAGCCTGGGCATAGCTTTGCATATTCGTACTTTACGGGTATTCGACGAGTCTCTCCATCCACCCAACCCAAAAATCGTAAACTTTAATGACGCCATTCTGGAGGGGTTTGCGCAAGTCGCGCAAAGTTGTTTGTTGCCTTTTGAAATATGAATAGACCATAGACAGCGGGAGCAGCCCTCACTAATACTCGTCTTGTTAAGGAGATTAGTTCCAGGCTCTTTGTCGACTCGGACTCGGAACTCGGGGCGGGGACCCATCAATAAAATCGGTTTACTCAAGTTTTCTGCCCACTTTTCAATCGGCATAATTGCCAATGGAGGGGCCTTCTGTCTTCCTTCCTATCCACTGAGCCACAACAAGCCACGTACACAAAATTAAGCTCGTAAAATTTAATATTTCTCGCCAAAAGTTTCTAGTGTTCCCTTTTTTTTTTTTTTGTCTTTTTGCTTTTCGTTAGGTGAGAGCATTAGTAATTTATTACTGAGCTGGCTTAGGCTGCTGCATAATTTGTAAATATATATAAATCCTTGTAAAGAAATCATAAAATTTTACAACAGTTGAGTGGAACTTGTTTTCAGTCCGGTCGTGCTTTGTAGTCACAAATTATGTTGGGATTTTGGAGAAGCTTTTTATTCCGGGGCATCTACATCAACCCATAAAGTATGGATCTATTTTTTTTTCGAACTTTAAAAAGCGGTGCCAAGTCTTTGAATATTTGCATTACATTTACAATTAATATTATTAAATGTTCATAATTTGTTCATTATTTTTCTATCCTTTCAGTAAGTTCCATCACTGGATCAGTGATAAACAAAATTGGTGAGTCAACGAATGTAAATAGATATTGATTTTTTTGTTTAATTTAAATTTAAATTGTTTTTGTTTGACAATTGATTTAATTAATTAATTGTAAGTGTCGCTGAACATTTGTTCCTTGAATCTCTGAGCAAAGCAAATGGAAATCGGGGTCACCAATTGTCGCACATTCTTTTAGGCACAGAATTAAGCATTACAGAAATATGATATCCATTTCAACTAGTCTCTAGGAACGATCGCCTTATATTTTTGTGTCCGCTCAGGCTATATTTAAAATTGTTCTTATTCGGTAAATAAACTTCCTCACCTAACCCAGAACCCGCCTCATTTTCCCATAACAAAACTCTACGTTTTGTGTGTTTATTCTTTGTGTTCGTTTCTCAGACGATGGTAAGTGCCAATCAAACCGAAAAATATTTATAAATTTGACAAAAGAAAAAGTTTCCCAAGTTAAATTGCGTGCGAGCATGCGATTTGGAGATGGAGATGAAGGTTTCTTACCTACTGACTACCAGCATAAAAATGCTGACGATTTATGCCCAGGGGAGAATGTGAACGGGGCCCGGCCTCAAGGTAGAGGCGCCGAAAAAGAGTTTGAAAACAATCCATCAAACGAAAATGCTGCGCTTTTGATAAGAACGCATCAATAAAGCAATAAAATGTCTACAAATCGAACCGATAAGCAGAAAGGAGTTTTTGGCAAAAGATTCGCCTCGGAGAATGAAGAAAACGGGTACGAGACGGTATCAGGGGGAAAAAGTCACGTACAGCACGCACTCCCGGGTCTGGGGCGGACTATTAATATTAATGGTTCGTGGTTGTGGGATTGGGTCTAACGCACTGGGCGTTGCACTTTGTCGTCTTTGGGGTGCTGTCTGTCAAGAAAGCTGTCTACTCTCTATACTCGCTGGCCCTGAGGAGCTGTTCTTTTCCACACAAATTGACATGTGACACCGGAGAGAGACGAGACCGCTGTCAAAGGGTTGCCTCTGCGTTCTCCCCTGTTCTCCTCTGCTCCATGTGTGTGTGTGTGGCATGACGAAAAATAACAATCGAATCGGATCGTTGTGCGGTTGGGATTGTGATTGGAAATCATTAACATTCTGATAACTGTCGGGCCACTGTGATCCATTAGTTATCGGCAACAAAGCGGCGGTAAGCTGTGAGGCCTTTAATTGATCTCGTGCTCTCTCTCTCTCTCTGCCCCTGCGGTTTTATGTTAATGAAGCATCATCCGAATCCCATTTCGTTACGGTTTCAGTTTTGTTTTTCCCATTTTTCATGCTTGCTTTTCAATTGGCTTTCCATTATGTTTGCCTCATTTGCTCACACACTGCGGTTTCGTCTGCTGTTTTGGTTATTTTACAATTATCAATTTAATTTGTTAATTGATTTCAATATCATCAATGGAAGGGCTGTTGTAGTAGAAGTTTTCCACGTATCTATGTTCTTGATCTTAAAGCCTGTGGACGTCGCAGTAGATCTGGGAGACCCAATTCTCTCCTAGGACAACACATAACTTGTCGATTCCTAATTTGTTGACGAACAAACTCCGCACTGGCCCTCCCACTAATCTAAGCCAACACACATTTCCGTTCTGACCGAATTCTGTGTGCGGTGATTGACTTTGATTTTCTCATTGGGGTTGTTTGTCAGTCCTCGGACAAGTGAAAATGAATTTTCCAACAACGCAAAAGACAAGGAAACGGCCAAAAAAAATAAATAAAACAGGCTCGCTGCCGAATGAGGCAAAATGTCTTATAAAAACTAACGATTGGCAATTGGTTTTTACTATTATTTTGCTGGCACTTCCTTCCGCTTTGCTCTAGTTAGAACCAATGGGCGTGTCACCAGCCCCCAGAACGCAACGTCTTCGTTCAATGTGAAATATGTTAAGCCGATGTTCAGTTTTGTTCATTGTCTTTGGGATTAATTTGATTCCAGTGCCGTGCACTTGCAGGAAAATCATAAAATTTTATTTGTGCTACTTCCTTGGATTTCGCTTCCTTTTGTATTTCGATTTTATTTTGTTCTTTGCCTCTCCACGTGAACTTTTGAGGGGTATTACGGGGTATGCTGGGATTCTCCAAAGGAAGATTTGTTTTACAAATGAATATAAAATATTTAAATTAGGTTCTATGCTTCGAAGTTGGCAATTTCCTTCTTCTAAAATAAAAAAAAAACTGTTTTAAATTTCGTTAAAATTGCACTTTAGAGTAAAAACTTGCCAAAAAATAAGACTGCAGATTAATTAATGGGAATTTATTTATATTTTAGTCTATATCTGTTGGCCATATTCCAGGGTGTCACTCCTTTTATTTTTTGGTGCCCATTCCGTCATCGTTTTATTTTCCTCGGCCACTCTGTGGATCATAATTATGTGCGTTTCCTGGTGCTGTGACTCCTCATCCTCCTCCTCAATGCTGCATTAATTTTTAGTGGCATAAGGAGGCTGATGGAGGGGTACAATACAAATATTTTGGTGGTCTGCGTGTGCGATGGTCTACCCCATATTTGTTTGCCGAGGTAAATGCAACCAAAACCCGGGCTGGCGGTGCGTTAAGGCAAATTTGTAGAGCGCAAATTGTTTAGCCAATGCAAAGACTTAACTCCATTCTGGAACGAACAGTGGAAGGGAAAGCCAGGGGGGTGTGAGCGTGTACTCGTACTCGTACAATACATTGTTTCAACTGCCTGACAATTTCTAATTTATTGCAATTATGTGACGCACGTCACACTCAACTGACCAGCGTACAGAACTGACCATCGGGCCAGCCGTGCCGACACGTGACCAATGTTTTTGCCACTGGAGGACCCTTTCGGGGGTTTCTCTGATTGGAAAACACTAAAAACAGATGTGCACTGACAAAAATTACTCTCCAACGCTTATAATATATAGAATATTATCATAAAAATTAAAGGAGAAAATAATAGAGTAGGCTCAATAATCGCTAAAATAAATAAATAAAATGTAGTACATTTATTTTAACTGCTTGAGTTTTTGTTCATATTGTGAGAAATACATTTGTGGAATTTACTTAATTACATTTTATTTTTTCTGAGTGCATAAATGTGTATCCTTATAGACAGAGCGGATGATGGGCCTCTGGGCCTGACTGTCCTGCCTTGACCATTCCATGGAGATTTATTCTACGCTGATAACACGCTTAAGTAAATGCTGTCCCCTGCTCTATAAAGAGAGTGTGTGTGCCATCGCCCCCCCCCCAATACCAATTTAAATGGCGATTAAATCTGCTGGCATTGATGGATGTGTCCAAGGCGTACTGTCTGCCAGTCAGTCGTCTGGTCTCTGGTTTTCGGCCTATGCCTGGTCCTGTGTGTTCTGCGGTCAGAGTCTGTACAGGATGCGGCACCGTGTTAACACTTTCGTACAATTGCCAATTTTTCGCCAGCAATCCTTGATGGCTCGGCTTCTCCCTCTGTCTGTCACTGGCTCTGTGTGTGTGTGTGTGTGTGTGTGTGTGTGTGTGGCAGTGGGTGGATTCAGGCGGTGGCTTTTGTGGTGTTGTTGTGTGGGTGTGGGAAAATGGAAGCGGGCCAGGCATGCGGCTCTTGCTGCTGCACTTCAATATTCATTTGAACGCATAATTGATATTGACGAACAATGTTGCCACTACAACAATGTTGATGGTGTGCCGGCGAGGGGTTGCACACGCACCAAATGCACTGCCAGAAATCCCAAAAAGGATTTTTATACGTATCGCTTAGCATATTTTGGGTTGATGTTAATAATTGAGTGCTAATTATGATCTGTTCTCGTGTTCTTAGCCTTAATTCGAAGTTTTCTCTTGATATTTTTGTAGTTCTTACTTTATTTGATCTCTTTAATTGAACTTTCTAATCCTATTATAATTCATCAGTGATTTTTGTTCGATTTTTGTAATAATAATTTATTTATTTTATTTTATTTATGTATTTTGATACATCCGATAAATTAGTTTTCCTTTAGGCGTTTGTTGTAGTATTTATTTCCACCTCCAGCGTGAAATCAGCTTGTGTTTATCTTTTACAGTGTGGCTTAGCAGTCTCTCCAGTTTCTTTCAGTGGGTCCTCGAATTCCTTTTCTGTAATTCTCCTATTTATTGCTTCAATTGTTTTGATTTTATTTTATTTTGCGTTTATTTTTTGTTGTAGTTTAATTATAATTTATTTTTCTTTTCCTTACAAAATCTTGCCTTATTTTTCTCAGTGAGAATTACTTTGTACGCTCTCTCCCGCTCCTGCCCGTGTGTGCTGTGCCTACTTGGGGCAGTTAATTTTTATAAATTTCCATGTCAGGCCCCCAGTGTTCGATGTGGCATGCAACATGTATGCCATTTCCATTTTCCCCCACACACATACTATATCGGATATCTCCGACTCAATTTTTGGGGACTGCGGCTGCTACTGCTGCCGCTGAGTTGTGTTCTTTCTGGTCTTTTTCTATCTGTCAGTGTCATGTCACGTACGAGCCAAATGCATTCAATATGTCCAGGCCCAGACCCATTGTTGCTCCTGGATGTGGCTCTGGGTCTCCGCATGGAAGCTGCAGGAGTGTAAATTTAATTTAGTTAATTGAAACAATTTGTTGCATGCGACAAGCAGCAGCAGAAAACAGAAAACTTCCACCTCCAAGCTGATTTTCCTGCTTTTTAACTGATTTTCGTTTGAGGATTTTCTTTTTACACTTTTTTTTTTATATTTTATTTTACTTTTTTTGTGGAAACCAACCAGAACAAGGTAAGGATGAGGCTTGGGGGTAAAATTCCATATGAAATGCAATCCTTGCCCCGCAAACATGTCAATTTGGGTGGCATTCGTGTCGGTTTGCGTCTGGCAGCCCTCACAGCGGGAGATCTCTTTTCGAATTTGATTGAAATTGCACTCAATACACTTTTGTATATTGATATATGTTGTATATGTACATATATATATTAATTTGCTCTCTCCTTGTTTTTGTTTGGCCTGTCAGTGTTTTTTAAAAAAATACTTTGGTTAATTTGCGTTACAAATTGAGACAAAGGCCCCCGCGGAACAGTCAATGAATTTAATTAACATGGCTTGGGCCGCCGAGTCCATCGACTGCGAGCGCTTAAAGTATGTAAAGATTGCCACAAAAAATGAATAAAAATGAACGGAAGTGGCTTAAAGTCAGGAAAGATAAAGCAGATAAAGAAGTCTTAAGGAAAGTCCCATAAAATTGTTTAATTCTGGTCTATTTTGTGGTATTTTCATTCCGATTTTCCACTACTTCATTGGTTCTGCTCAGCCCAAAGGTCTCTTCAAACAATGCAAAGCCAGTGACCAAATACAATTGCAACAAAAAACGCATTTGAGCGTTAAAATTCAAATCACAATGCAAATGGCATTTGCTCAAGACACAGCCACTCCACACCCACTCCAGTCATCGAATTAAACCCTCCCTCCCTGATAAATTTGCGTAAAATATATCTCGTATTTACCTTGCACTTGATGCCAAAGCAAACTATAAGATACATGGCCCGGGCACACAGGACCTGTTAGGTGTTTGGTATGTTGGTTGGTTGGTTGCTTGCTTGGGTTGGGGGAGAAATGCAACTTCGTGCGTGGCTAAATAAACATGGAAATTTGTGAAAATAGACTCGAGTGTGCGGCGAGGAATGGCTTTCCCCGTTGCACATTTTGTGGCCAGGCAGTGGCTGGGGCATACTGCCTGTCACTTTGAATGACAGCCCAAGTCAAGTGTTGTGTTTCGGCATTGTTCTTGGCCTGTGGACTATGTTATGGCCTGGCCAGCATGTCGTTATGGAAAATGCATAAACCCAGAGACAATGTTTGGTTCTGGTCCCTCTACTGTTTGGGGTTTACTTGTTTCCTAGGTGCTAAACTTTTATCGCATGGCCTCGGGGATGGGCCCTCGTTTAATTTCGAATGCAAACCTTTGGAGCGTTGACTGCGAAATTGTCTTTGACCCACACCACCCACCCACACACACACACACCCATTCTCAGGGTGCAATTTCGAGACGCATTACGCATGCATGGCTGCCTAAATAATGTTGATTTAACATTATCACGCGTCGTGCACTGCCCAGGAACCAGTAGGGAGTAGCCAGGAGCCCGGAGTGAGGTTTGTGTATTCGATGGGGCGTCACTTAGGCGTAGGGTCAACATTGTTTTAGTCCGAAACAATCGATTGGTGCTGTTGTTGGCGGCTAATTGGAGGGAAGCCATAAGAAAATAATAAGATAGTCTAAGATCTAATGTGGGATAAAAGATGATTATCTATGATGGATTTAGGGACTTTGTAAGCGAATCTGTTACTAGTTTTTGTTTTTATTTTATTTTGAAAGAAATTTTGTAATGTTTTTAGCTACAAAGCAACTAGAGAATCTCCCCAATTTCTCCTTCTGTTTTCCCTGATTTTTCATTCAATTTCTGCATTCTTTCTTCATGCTTGAACCACAAACAAAACGCAGCGTAAACCTAATCAATGACCACGCCCCGCACACACACACACACCTCAACCAAATACCGAGCGAACAATAGATCAGCAAATCCCAAAAACACTCCTTCCAGCAGTGACAACAACAAATCGGAAGACACGCCGACAAACGGCAGAAGGACACGTGACCCATGGCCGGTCACTCGAGTGCGAGAGAAGAGAAATGTCACTTCCGTCGGCTTAACACGTTTAAGCCTGTGGCCACTGTGGATGGACCACTTTCACCCACAGAGGATCATGGGGAGGATGTACTCCCACACCCATTGTCATTCCCTTTCCCATTCTCATTCCTTTTCCTCTTTTGCTACTTTCTAATTTATGTTCTGTCAATTCTTTTGTCATTTTTGGCGACAAAACAACAAAAGTGGAGGCACTGGTTTGGTGGTTCGGTGGTTGCTGCTCTGGTCCTCGAAGGCGTCGGCTGGACGCGGTCGCACTTAATGAGTCTTAAGAAAAATTATTCGCAATTAATAATTATACTCATATTGTTACTCGGCCTATCGGGTGGGCTTTGGATACTCTCCGCTCAATTAGAAGAGGGTGGCTGCGCCCTGTCCGCTGGCTGGCAGGGGGAGAAAAACTGTTATTGCCGTTTATTTGATGTTTGTCATTTAATCATTTTGAAGTAGACTTATTTGTTGTCATTCAGCGTTGGCAATGGTCGTAGAAATGACTCGAGAAGTATGAGAAAATCCAGGATTACTGGCAAGGAAATATTTTAGCAGGTTTCCGGTGGAAGTTTGAAGCCAAACTTTGGCTGTACTTTGAGTACATGTAAAATATCGCTGAACATTATTATAAATAACCAAGAAAAATCCCTATTGAGCTAAACATATTCCTGGTGCAGGTGAATTATTTAATAAACTGCTTCCGATCGTAAAATAAATTTTTACAACCAAATTTCAGAGTAATTAAACTACAACAAATTTGTTTCGTTTCAGTTTTCTTTTAATTTTCAAAATTAAAACACATAAAAAATAACATTTTATAGTTGGTTCCGAGTTGGTCCGAGCGACTTATGGCTTTTAAATCGACTAATTAAAGGAACAGCTTAAAGCACGTTTTGTTCCTTTCCAACCTCTCAGTATTCCCGTCTATAAATCGTAAGAATCGCACCAAGGAACCAGCTATTAAATAGCCATAAACATTTTTATATATTTTTACAACTGACAAAGTTTTTTTTTGTTCGGTTGGTCGAATCCTAATGAACTGCCCCTTCAAATTGAAATGTGAAAAATGCAAATTGAGTTGAAAGTTGTACGCCTATTTGGGTGCCTAAACACTTAATTATGGGATGAGGGGTAACACCCTCGCCACGTCTGACACCTGACTGACCATAAAATGTTTGGCTAGGCGTTAAGAGGCCAACGAAATTAGCATACTAACTGGCCAAGAAGTCCGAGGGTGCGAAGGAAATTAAAAAACATAAAATTTACGTTATCAAAGATCACTGGAATAAATTTCCTTCTCCACCCTCTTGGCTCAGAGGCGTTGAGCTGCAAAACTACAGACGAACAGCAACAACAAAAATGCCCACACAAAACGGAGACATTAATGTCAGGAACTTTGACTAATTGCCCGACTCAGAGCAGGGCGCTGCACTTCCTCACCCTTCTCGACGGTAAAGGCAAGGAGGCGCGCTGGGGCCGGATAAGATCTGAGAGAGGAGGCCTGACTGTGAGAGAGCAGGTAACAAGTGCGGCCCTCTCTTGATAAATTGTGTGCTAATGGAATGTCATGTCAGCGTTTGTTTTGGCCGACTTTCAACCGAGGAGAATGCACAGATGGAACCACTAACATTCGATAACAAAGCCGCAAATTGGCGTGGGCGTTGGCGTCGGTGTTGGCGTCGTCAGGTGCAGCCGGGCGTAAATGTCCCAAAGTAAAAAAATGAAACGTGAGTTATGGCTGCCCACATGTGGCACACAAAAAAGGATTCATTTGTGTCACAATGATGTATTTGTCCGAGCCCCAGCCTAATGCACACTTCCGGCCCATGGGCAATCCTTGCTTTTTGTTCGGACGATCTTTATCTGCCAGTTGTTGGTCGTGGAAATACTAGCAGGAAATATAGCAAAGTATATTTTTGTTACTTTTTTTCATTATTAATTGCTGGACATTAGCGCCTATTGTTAGGGCCTTGTTTTGTTTTCGTTCAACAGCAAAAGTTCTGGCCTAAAAGGATGTGTTAATGGCGCCTAACTTTTGATCGGTTGTGTACTGATAGCTTGATGGGCATTTCCTGGGGCTTTCCCTCACCAATCAATTGTTGCTTGTTTTGGGCAGTTTTGTGGGAGCTTTGAATGTCCTGTGGGAAAAAATCCTGGAAAGGGAACTGCCACTGCAGGAAACCCGGGAAATGTTAATTTTTAAAATAATTTCTAATTTTTATGATTAAATAAAAGAAAATATTGTTTTTAATCATAATATGAAACTATTGGGATGAGAAAAGAATCTTTTATGATAATAAATTCTCTCAAAATATATTCTTTATTATTTAATTATGAAATGTTACAGTCTCCCATTTCTGCATCACAAAGATATCCAGCACTAACCCTGTTGAACACATCACCAGGAGATGCCTACTCGCCACTCCCTGGCCTGCCTCATAATCACACTATTTATTGCCATGATACAACATTATTTTCCACTCGTCCAACAGCTAGACTTAAGGAAGCATCAACTCAAACACCCAAATTAATGATTAGCATCCCTCATGGCAACATCTGTTACATTTAAATATACCTTTTTCCTAGCCAGACAAAAAGTGCTCAAGCTCTTTTTTTCGTGTTGGCACGTTGATACCTAAATATTAACCAACAAAAATAATAGTCAACGGGGGGGTTAAACACTGAAACTACCCCCTAGACTTAGACCACATTGAACCAATATTTTTAGACAAAAATTAACTAAATAGAAGAAAAAAAACTGCCGAGTCAGAGAGCAGCCCAAAGACAGACCCGACGACCTGCTGCACGTGCAATTTGTGTGGCCCCGGGACTGGGACTAAGCGCATTAGGGGTTTTCCTCTTCCTTTCCCCTGCACAATCTATGCGATGTCTGGGGTTGCTTATTGTTTGCATATGTGTAACAATTAAACATTTTCCAGCGCTGCCAGACATTTTTTATGAGCCAACCCCGGTACAATCATTAACACCGCCAAGCAGCAGCAGCAGGGCTGCTCCCACAGAGAACTGAACCAACAAGTGCAAAATCTGCGAGTGGTTATCGGCTTAATTATTATTATGGGTCCCAGGACGCAGGCCAAACCGGGTGTTCTCGATGTTCCATAGTATGCACTTGACTCTCTCTACATTTCGCTTCTTTTTTTTCTGTGTGCTTTGGTTTATTTGCGAGCCCATAAACTTGGATTTGAATATGTTTGGAGATTTTAAATATACGCTGGTTAATATGTTGGGTGGCGAGTCTTAAGCCGCTTAGCCGCACATGTTAATAAATTTATTAGCAGGGTTCGCTTGACTCTCGACATTGAGGGTTGGGGGGTGTGAACAACTAAATATACATATATTTTGGTATATTTATTTCATATTGCTGATCGTTCTTTAAGTGTCGCTTGGGTTCCTTTGTGTTAAATCTGTTGTTGACGTTGTGTAACCTTTCACGTGACACACGACATTTGACCACAGCGCCCAGAGAGCAATTGAAAAAGTTTTCCAACTGCATTCGTGCCCTAATTGGACCCAAAGGAGAGTTTGGCCAACGCCACTCATAAAACACGCTAATTACACACCCGCACAGTGAGAATAGTTGAGGGACCTGGTTGTATTTTTTATTTGTAAAAACTAATCTAAAACTAAAACTGACTCCAGAGCGGAGCAGACCTCAACCGCAGCTGTAAATTAAACGTTGACAGTTGGGTGAAAGCGGCCCCTGACTGTCCTGCCGCACAGGTGTTGCTAGGGCAGGGACGTGGAGCGGTGGCAGCTGTTTTCATTAGGCGTTATTGACAGGCGCAGCTAACGGCACTATTATCCGAGGCGTTGACATTTGTTACCCGGCCACAGGAGTGTCCCCCGGGTACTCCAATCAAAGAGGTCATTAGAGAGGAGAGAGTGGAGGTCAGGGCAGACAAGGACTTTACTGGTTGACCTGTGTGTGTGTGTGTGTGTGCAGGTGCCTTATGAACTGACTTTTTCCATGGTCTAATTAGGGTTATACGTAATTAAGTGGCCAACAGCAGCGAGGGTTAAATATTATTAACAATTAAATTAATTTTTGATCAGAGCTGAGTATTAAATCGATCTTTCGCTGTATTCAGAAATAAAACACATTTACAGTTGGCCATACTGGGTATCCCTGGGTATGGCTGAAAGAACTCAAAACGGGCAAAGGACAAGCGTAACGAATTTGCTGCCAGAACCCACACAAAGGGTGAAGGCATGGCCTGGCGAAACTTGCAACAGACAGAGAGCTCAGATGCAGGTTCTGCACGGGATGGCCAGCGGCCGCTGGGCGTTACCAAAGCTGAGCTACAAATATGCAAATAGACACAATTTTTAATTAGCAGCCAAGCGCAAATTTACCCAAAAACGAACCGGAAACAGACACGCGGAAGAGACAGGGAGACAGGACTGGGAGCGAGAGAGTTGTCAGCAACAAAAGAGACCCGCGAATAGCGTGGAGAATGGACATCTTTTGGGTGTGTATCTGCATCACATGCTCGCACTCGCATTAACAACAAATTCATTAAAATGCGCAACAGAAAAAGCGAAAAACAGTTGAAACAAAAATAAATGCAGAAAAAAACAGATGATTATTAAAAATCTAAAATAAATAAAAGATGAGAACTTTTTTGTTTGGTTTTGTTTGTTGCCTTTGGCGAATGACACAGAACGGACCCAGGGCCGGAGCAGCTGTTTGCATATTGAGAGCCTCCACTGCTCACACCCAAAGGGATCAAGATTTATTGCGTACACGCCGCGTTGTGCAAGTCAAAAGGTAGAAAGCACACAACAAAATGAAGAGCACAAAAAGAGAGCACAAAGTTTGGTTTGAAAAACATTTCTGTGCATAATCATTTGAACTACGCGCCCGCCGCCGCCGTCTGTTGAAGCAAATTTGCTGCCGGCATGTTACAGTCCAATTCATAATAGCTAAAAAAATAAATATTAGGGAACGTTTAGGCAGGCAAATACCCTGCGTATTGAGAACACTTTGACAATATTCAAAAATATACAAATAATAATTTCAATTGGTTGAATTTATGGACTCAAGTAGAGTGGTGCGAATTATTTTGATTTCTTTAAATATTTAAATTAAATTATTAAAATTAATTACAAATTTCTAATAACTAACTATAGAGCTGCCAGACATAAAATCCTTGCGAAGTTCTAAAAATTATTTTCAGTACAAATCTTGCATAGATTTTGGATATGAATGTAAAAACCAAGTCACAATTTGTAATGATTATAACTATGTAGAAGCTTTCAAATCTCATTTAAAAATTCATTTGATAAGCTTTTATGATTATTTGTCTTTTTTTTAACGTTTTTTTTAATCTCCGACATATTACAGTAATTAATTTACCTACAAACAGACCTGATAAATCGAAAAGAACCTACCAATCGAGCATTTTTCCGTCTTATTAGTATAGGACCAACATCGAAATTTCAAACAACATACGCTCTCGGCTCACAAAGGGCACCAGAGGTATACTTTACAAAACGAAACGAAATATGTACATATCTGCAACACAAACCAACAACAAGCCAGACAAAGAGAAGTTTCAGTTTTGACTGGGACTGGGGCCATTCGGTGGAGCTCCAGCTCCAACTGCTGCAACTCCAATTCCGGCTCTTTGGCTGTTTATTCGCGCATAATTCACTCATTAATCATTACGTTTTGCGCCAAAGCGTCAGACTTCTGACGTGTGCCATGGCACGGGCACCCAGTCAATGGGATGTCGCTTTGTTGTTTGCTCTTTGCCCAGTCCCACAACTACGGCATGCAAAAAGGTGAATGGAACCTGGTAATTGGTAGTGGGTGCTAATCGGTGGTAGGGCAGCAGGCACTAGTCACAAGCGGTGTATAAAGTTTTGCCTTGAAATTGAAACTGCAATCAGTTCAAAGAGGATTTAAACCTGAAGATTTGGTGGCGCTGCAATGCGTAGGGAAGTTTTCAAGCAGTCTTTTGCTGAAAACGGAGGTTTTCTCTTAACGTTCAAGCAGGGCAAAGCTGAATGCTGAAGGTTTCTCCTTTTTTCCTGCCTAAAACTCAATTGAGCAAAACGAAATAAAATACCAAACAAATCTCTTCAATCGCCAAATGCGCAGCGCAAAAAAAAAAATAGAAGAATAGAAGAGAGAGCGAGAGCGAGTGAGAGGTAATCGGAAGTGATTTTGCATATCCAGTTGATAAATTTCAAAGGACACGCCCTGTTCGACAGTCAAGCCACCCCTCGGCTCGCCTTCAGCATGATTTTAATAATTTTAATGGTTTTGCCAATTTACAGATTTTGATAAATTCGTTTTTTTATTTTTGCATTTTTGGTTCGTCTTTGCTGCTGCGGCTTAAGCGTCTAAAGAGTTAATTTGATTGCAAAATGTTTGCATTTTTGCATGAGCAGGGGAGTCGGGGTTGAGGGTCGCAACGGCTGCGGGCAATCAATCATTTTATCAATGCGTTTGCGCAAAATGACATCAATTCCTCATCCTGGCTCCTTTGCCCGGCTTCCTGCCGCGCAATCAGCAAATTGTTGGCCCCAGAGATCGTGACTTTGCCAGAACAGAGCAGAGCACAGAAAATTAGCATATTTTCGTTATTTTTCATGGCATGAAACTGTTCTCTATGGAACAGTTGGCGCTAATGAAAAGCCAAAGGAAAACTCAGAGTTCACAAATATAGTGGGGCGCAGGCAGTCTGGCGCTGTTCAACAAGAAAAATTGCCAAGTGGGAAGTGATTCTTGTATCTCGTTTTGCTGGCAACATTTGTTGGTAAATAATGAAAAGTTTCAAACGGAAATTGTGAGGGCAGCGCAAAAGGAGAGTCTGAGGATACATTTTTGTACTTTTGGAGTTGTAGTTTTGCTAGCGGAATATTTGTAGTCCTTCATTTATACCAAAAAACTTCTCTTAACTTTATCAGTTCACAACAATGTTGCCAAAGACGACACTAACATAATAATAATGTCAAAATTGAATGCTAAATTGATTTTAATACACCCATAAATGTCGTTCAAAGCAGCAGCACAAGATTCAAGCAATAGCCCATTGTTCGGGGGACTTACAAAGTATGACAAATGAATTTTAATTACCGCCACTAAAATCCGAATACGAGAGATGAGACCGAAAAATATGATTCCGAGTCCGAGAACCATTTGCAAGGGGAAACTTTTTTGTGTGGATAAAAACTAGCCATAAAAGCAGCCACTGACCAAGACCATTTCGATGCACAATTGCCCGCAATCTCAAGTTTCTCTCAAGGGGTTTATCTTTTGACTGTTTCCTCTCGCATTGGGTGCGGGGGGAGGTCATAATTTTTGGGTTCGTTTTTGGCTGATTTGATTTTTCATTGCCCTTCTGCGCTCACTGGCTTTTTATGGGGCCATACTTGTGTCTCTCTAATAAAAGTACGTCGCCTATCTTCAAAATGTTCTTCATACTCAACAATGTCGCGCTGTCCAATAAATTTGCTTTGATTGATTTTAATGGTTAAGCGCTTCATTGAGCTCTGGAGGATGTCTCTCCACCACCCCAACCTCCACCTTTGGCCATTCATTTCGATTGTTAGCGAAATTAATTTCGAGCGTTAGGCGAAAAGGTCTTAAACATTTTTGTGTGCCTCTGGATTATATTCTCAATGCGTTTTTGTGTCGTTTTTCGGTTTGATATAAAAGCATTTCTTACGATTGTTTGCCTAGCAGTTAAATGGCTGGATGGAGCGCAGCTTCTGATGGGTTTGGTGGGGATTTTTGGGGGAAACTTTTCAAATGAATTGAAAAGATGTCCGTCGCATTTTTGGCGTTTTTAATAGCTTGGCAAATGGATTTGAATGGACAGTGGGACGAAACTGAAATTAATAATGAGAATACTAAATGTATTTTAGAATATTTTCCAGCCAAAAAATATTTGTTTTTCATTGAAATAATAATGCAAGGAGTTCATCCATTAAACCTAAGGCAGTGCAATGCTGTAACTTGAAGATTTTGTGCGTTTTCCCTTGAAATAACTATTCCTTTAGCCAATATTATATCTAAAATTGAAGCTAAAATTTTTAGCATTTCTAATCATTTTTTTATTTAAAATAATTGTTTGTATAATCATATTTTTGAAGGCAAGACTTACAATTCTTAGATTTAAGTGCAGTTTTCTGCTGAATAATCGCAAGCTTAATGCCACTGTTAACTCTTAGAGGATAGAGAGAGAGAGAGAGAGAGAGATCTCTTTATAACAAGTTTCATCGCCAGTTGTCATGTTCAATTTCATTCAAGGAATTTGACTTGTCATCAGAGTCCTCTCCAGACTCAGAAGCACCACCCCAGAAACTGAACGGCAAAGTAAAGGAGGAAAAAAAGTACTAAGAGCTTTTTTTTTTATAACTTACGATGAATAAAATTCATAAATACCCATTCATAAAATTCAATTTTGTTGCATTTCGCTCTCCCTCTCTCTCAGTCAGTCATAAAAGTGCGGCGGCTCCTTTTGTTACTCTTCTGCTGCGGAAGGGAAAATATCAAAATCTGGGCATTACTTTGCTGGTCACGAATCAAAGTTCGGGCAGGTTTTCTCAGTGCGGAAAAGGGAAACGGGGGGCATGGGCATAGGGGTCGGGTGTCGGGCTTATGATTTAACTGCAGTTTGCTGTAAAAGTTATTGTCGTTGGGGAGTTATGAATTGATCTCTCTTTAGATTCAAAGCAGTGTCCAGAAAATGACTGACAAATGTATGACTGAAATTACATTTTATGCTTGGAACAGGCTATTTATGCGGGTTGTGGGGCTATGAATATCATCGTGGATTGTCTCTACAATCGATAATACTTGAGTGATCGCGACAATAATTTTTTGTACACGTTCTTTACGTCCTTCTGTGAGCTTTAATGGCGTGTTTGATGGATCATTGATTGCAGTTGATTAACCATATATTTGTGTGCCGATCTTACATTCCCTTTCACCACTCCTCGAGTCCTCACCATCATGGAAATTGCTCTTTTTGCAAAGGTGTTTCGTTTTGCTTTTACAGCCTTCACTTCACTTCTTGGCCGGACATTAAAGCCTCTGGCTAAAAGCTATAAGATAAGGCATATCCCTTGCCCACATGTGCGACACGATTATTCCATACCCAGTTCTCTGTGTATCTGTATCTGTATCTGTATCTTTGGGCACTTCTCATAAAAGTGCAGACAATTAAACGCAAGTTAATGGCCGAGTCCATTCGTGGCTGTCTCGTGGATCTAGCCTCTCTGTGTCTGCATGTGCTTTGTGGATCCTGTAACTGGCAGGATTTCATCAGTGGCAGTCGAAAAGTCAGTTTAACGAGGCCATTACGTGTAAATGCTGCTGATGAGGTGACGTTGAATGCCTCGCAATGGAACAATTAAAACGCTTCTCCCTCGTCGCTTCCCCTGTGCCTGCGCCTGGGTGCCGTGCTTCAATCTAATCAGCACAAAACATCAGTGGCAGTGCGACTTAAATTATGCCACACAAATCGAATTTATGGACACAGTCACTGCCACCCTCCGCGCATCTCTGACTGAACTTTGCAGCGAGAGTCCGAAAACCGAAACCGAAAACAATAAAAGTTACATTTGGCCCAGGAGCAAATAAAATTAAACAAAATCCTAGGGGGGGACTAAGCTCAAATACAAATACAAATACAGACACACCTCATCAACGTGTTTCTGGACCAAGTTGGACCAGACGGGAGGATGGTTGGCTATCGGTGGGTATCGCAAACGCTTTCCTGCAACGCTTTTAATGTCTATTTTGTGTGCCATTTAAGGGCCGGCACACACACACACACGCGACCGTCCCCTCCTGGCAGCTGCAGAAGCTGAAACCGTATCCAAAAACCCGACTTGGACTGCTCCACAAATGACGTCGTCTTTTAATTTTTATCTCAAACATTGCAAACGGTTTTTATTGTGGCTTTTAACTGCGTTGGCGTTGGCGTTGGCGTTGGCGCTGGCGTCTGCTCGGCTCTGCCCTGCACCGTCTGGAAGTTTTGCAATTTTCCAAACGCCTTTTTGCACGGCATCTGTTAGGTAGCTCATTGGGGGTAACATTTACCAGCTACTCCGTATATCTTCCACTTTTATTTAGCTGCTGGTTTTGCCTTTAATTTGAATTCACATTTATTTATTGCATTTAATTTTCGGGACTGGCCATCAAAAGTAACTTTTCGAGGCATTTGCGGTGGTTTCTTAGTTACTGCCAAATAGTTTTTTTTTGGGTGAATTTCAAATATTTGTTGTTGTTTTGGGTGTTTGTTTTTTAGGGGAAAAATGCAGATACTTGTTTTAATTTTAATTTGAATTTTGATGGTACTACAATCCATTTAATTTCATTTAATTACTTTACATAAAATATCTGCATAACACTTTTAATCAAAATATCCAATTGGCTGCTATTTTGCTGTTATGTCATCTGCCATTCCATAATCAATTAAATATTCTCGTAAATATCTTTGTGGACTTATCGTAACTGTCAGTTTCAAACCTATTAATGATAATAGGCATATTCAATAAAATACATTAATTATTTCGAGAACCCACTCCACCTCAGCTCAGAAAGTTCGATAATATTAAAGACAATTATTGCTCAAGTAAATTTGATGACAAATTCCCATATAGCAACGTATTTAGCCACAAGACTGCCACTCTATGGCATTTATGCATGCGACCCCCTGCTAGGATTTGCCCAGGCAATGTCAATGCCTTAATCACGGATACAGCAGTGTAAATCCCCCCCCCCCCACTAAAAGACGCACAGAGACCACAAAACCAGTGAATGAAAATGCCAAGAACTGGCTAATAAATCAATGGACCGGACCAACTGTCAGCATTGTGTGAGTGTAATAATATTCCGAGGCAAACTGGTCAATAATAAAGACAGAAACAAGTCCAAGACAAAGCACACGCAGGGCGAGGGAGTGCAACAAATGTCGCAGGCTTCGGCTTCGGCTCTGGTCAAGCGTAAGGAGCAGGGCAGGACCGAGCCGAACTACAGGACATTTGAATTGGTGATGATGACGGGGGCAAAGATGCTCACGGAAGATTTATTTCGCCATCCTGTCTGTCTGTCTGTCTGTCTGTCGGCAATGAAATAAAACGTATTAAGTCATAAAAGTATCCAAAGCGGATTACCAAAGTGTGAATGGAAACCAAACTAAACCCGAGACTCAGACACGAGAGAGACACTACTGACTGACCACGAGAAGAGCAAATCCAATGGCAATACGAAGATGCACACCAAATGGACCACGGGACATCAAATCTAATTATGCCATATAGAGAAAGAGGAGAGAGAGAGAGCGTGAGTCCTGCTATAAAAATGCACAGCGGGCGAGAGAGGTCGACAGCTGAACAAACGGTATTTCGAGCGGAAATTTATGCAGCTTTTTGTTTTAATAAAATTTTTATCATTTCGCCAGAGAGGAGGAACGGAGCTCCATGTGCGCATAAATCTCTGGAGACCCAAGCAAAGCAATTATATGCAATTTATGCAGCAGCGGACTCTGCTCTGGATATTTCAAAGAAACTCTGGCTGAGAATTTGTTCAATTGAATGTCTTAACCCGAGCCATTCTGCTCCTCCCCCTCCTCCTCCCTCTCTCTGTCTTTTTATCAACTCCCGGAGACGGCAGGAATTTATCAGCTCAGCCAACATAAAGTTTTTCCTTGCCTCTCCTTGCGAGGAAACCAAACGAAAAAAATACCACAAATGTATATATATACAAAAGATAAGTTTTCTTTTATTGCAATTGGTTGCAGCTCTTCTTGCAGCCCACAATAAGTGGCAGACGGAAGCAGGAAGGAAGGAAAAGTTTTATTGTACCGAGAAGACTGAAATTAGAAAAGTGCAGCAGGGAACTTGCTTCCCTCCCGGGCGGGCTGGTCATTCAATTGCGGGATCTGTCTTGTATCTAATTTAGGATACGTCTGCATCCTCTTGAACTTTTCTAACAAAATTAAAATAAGAAACTCGACGAAGTCCACTACTATTTATTTCGTATGCAGCTGTTGCCAGCCACTCGACAAAGACAGAGTTAAATCAATCCGGCAGTGGGAGTGAGTTTCATTTTCATCTGGTGAAAATATGCATAGATTTTAAAGCAGTTTTAGCTGATTGAATTGCTTATTCCTAAGGACGTTTTGCACCTTTAAAGGAAATTATTTGATTAAGATCAGAGATAACAAAAAAAGACTTGAGCTATACAAAATAATTTAATATAAATATAATATAATTATATATAAATAATAGTAAATAAAAAAATAATCTTAATTTTGTTATAATTAAAAATATACTTGACATTTAATTACTCAAATTATAAAAAATCAAATTAAAAAATATTTCAGATTTTATTAAATTTATTTTTATTTTTGTTATAAATTTTGTTATAAAAATTTAACAAAAATCACGCTCGCTGATTTAAACGTGCCTTTAAATACCACTACATTGTTTTATCGTTTAATTATTTATGGTAATATTTTTAATTATAATCAAAACAAAATTCAACCAAAGTGAATGAATTCTGTTTTGTTTTGTATCTCTCTTTAAATGTAATTTGAGACTTCCTCCCATGCTGCTCATTCTTTTAAGTAATCTCCCCCCACAAGCTCGTCTACAGTTACAGTTTAAACACTTTGCCAACGCTAATTAAATGTTGGCCAGAACAGAGAGCGGAAAGAGCAAACAAAAATCACAAAAAGAAAGAAAACTAAATCAATATACCATGTACTAAGGCGAGTGTCAGCGAGTCCTTGAAGTGCTTACACACGCTTTCGCCTTGACTTTGACACCCAACCACCCAAGCAGTGACACAGAGAAGGAAAGAGGAAGGAGCGGAGTGTTGGAGAACATTATCGAGCTGTCTGTCCTTGGTGGCTGCACGCAAAATGCCAAGGACAAGGCAGGATTACACGTCAATTGAAACTGAAGCGACGAACAAATCAAGGACAGAACCAAAAGTGGGTGTGTATCTGCAGCTGGAGAGTTTTGAAGCCAGGGGTCGCATCTTTTCCAACTACTTAAAATTGTCTATGCAAATTTCAAGCACAATTATTGCTGACGCTGCGGCAAAGACCTCCGCTCCGGCCATAATTGCAACCATAAATCTGGCCTGGGCGCAACTTGAACTGGTCTGTGGTCGTGTCATTAGAACTGAAGTTGTCGCCTATTCCAGATTTTTTTATTCTCTATGCCCTCAAAGAGGGTACAAGTAGCTAGAAAATGAACCAAGAAGTTTATACTAGAGGTTGTTAATTGCTTTTTTCTAGCACTTGGAAAGTTTTACCAATATTTACTTTGGGTATCGCTTATTCTGTGTTCCGGAATATTTGCATGCCTTCAGATAGAGTATTTCCAGTTTCGGTCTTTCGCTGTTCGAACTTTCCCTTCTTCTTAACGCCACCACTTCGCCTTTGCTCTAATGTTTTTAATTTTTCCGTATCATTGCATTATTTTTTATTCAGATACTTCTTTGCCGCCACTGCCGACGCACTTGACACGGCGCAAAGGTGCGGTGTGCGGGCCAGGAAGCGGACAATGGGGTTGGAAGGGGGACCAGTCAGCCAGCCAGCCCTTCAATTTCCATTACATCTGCAGCTGTGTCCCAGCTATCGATGTCCTTTTGTGTGCGCTGCTGTCATCTGCTACTGCTTCTGCTTCTGCTTCTGGTCTGGAACCTTTGCATTTTCTCCTTCCCATTTTTTAAGATTTGAAATTTATGCAAAGTACTCGATGTCGTCGTCGTCGTCGCCGCCGCACTCAGCGCAAATAATGAGCAAGCCCGCATTTCCTGCCACGTTTTTTTCTACTTCTTGATTATTTGTATCTGTATCTGCAACTGTATCTGTATCTGTTTGCTGCCGTTGCCGGGGCTGGATGATGGAGCTCCGTAGTCTACTTGATGTATCTCCTTGCACTTTGGTAAATGGCAAAATGTCTGGCTCTGGTGTGAGGTCACACAGAGGGTTTTCATTTTTATTTTTTTTCTTATTCTGAATTGCCCGAAATGTGAGGCGAAGTGAGGGGCATGTAAGCTGATGTTTTGCCTTGCAGTTTGGCTACATCTTATCTTGATTTCTAATATCAAATACATGGTATGACACGCTCTTCAAGACAGATATTTCAACATTTCAATCAGGGTAAAGAGGAAAATCTCGAGGCATACACTTGCCGCATCAAACTATTTTTAAAATATTTAAATATTTGGTAAACATCTTAAATTATTTACTTAGGTTGTGCAATTAGGTTCCAAATTTCGGATTTGGCAGCTTCCTTCTTCTAAAACGAAAACAATTGCGTTAAAGAATCACATTTCGAAATAAAAGTTTCCATTAACCTTCATTTGTACAAACATCTTTCCTTATTGGACCCAGTTTCCTTGAATAAGGCAATAAACGACTGTAGAGATGCAGGGAACAGATTCGAAATAAGATCCATCGAAGCAGTAAGCTGCAGAGTTACCACGTTCTAGAAACGACAAACAGGAAATGCTATTTATGCACATATGCCTCAGTGATGGGTTTTTGCATGCTTGGTCGATGAATTCAAGCGATTAATTACATCGATTTGAAACTGGAGATGCGTGAAGTGCAAATACTATTGTAGTCTTATTACTTATTACTGGGTACAGTGTACCCAGAGAGCATGCACTTTGGTCTACTTTGGTCATACTGGGCACAGAGCGAAATATTTGCTTGTCTGACTACTGGACTTTAATAAATACTAATGTAATAAATGATTATTTTTCCATATTGCTTATTTATGTTGCATAGTTCGATTTAAATTAAATTTTATTCAGAAGAAAAACTAATGTAAAGATTTAATCATTTTAATTTCTTTAAATGAATATATTAATTATTAGAACTATCTGTGAAAAAGCACCAATCAAACAGTTTCCAAATAATTTGTACACATCCTAATGCTTGTTTCATTCTGAAAGTCTTGCCACCCCTTAGTCTTGTTTTTTATGAAGCAAAGTAGTTACAGAGGATCGCCCTTCATTGGCTTCTTAAAGGCGACATTTAACCTCGCAGTGTGCGGCAGTCAGCAAAGTTCAAATGGGGAGCCAAAGACATTAATTCCCAGTCGACATCCATCTGGTGCGAGTGTTATGTCTTGAGGAGGATACCGCCAAATCGCGTACAATTTGTTACAATATAAATGACTTATGTCCGCGATGGCTAGCAGGCAGCAGCTGCCGCTGTTGCTGCGTCTTGTAACAAAGTCTCCAGCCATGCCCACTCGTATCCCAGTCCCAGTCCGTGTCCCACTCTCACTCTGATCATCTCATCCATAAGCATAATAAATTTGTACGCTTGGGCGCCAAAACATCCACAGCAAACCTTCTCACACTCACCCAAGATTATGAACCAAAGTAAACTATAAATTTATAATGCGCGAAAGTAATTTTATGACTTTGTGGTTTTAGCTTTGGTTTTGGCAAAAGCTGTACATTTGTATCTCTTTCACTCGATAGAGAAAGAGAGTGTGAAGACAAAACTTTCGGATAAAATACAGTGCGGCACGGTACTGTAAGTATTATATATTTTATCAAAAAGAAAAAAATGTCTAATTAGATATCGAAAGAGATGGAACATTGCACTTTAATTTGATTTAATATTACAAATATTTATAAAATATTTAAATTAAATATATTAATTTCTAAATAAAACCTTTGCTTAAATTTAAAATGCATTAAATAATTAAATATGCATTATTTACAAACACTTTATAGTACATTTAAAATTAAAATAAATTTTTTTTTTTGCCATGAACGAATAAGTTTTATCATAAATTCTTGGTCTTTGTTTAGCTTACTATTGCTTGATGGCTTGTCTCGGCCGTTTCCCTATTATTTTGAAACGCGCTTTAGTGCTAAATCAAAGTGCCTGTAAGTTCTCCTGGGTCTGGGGGGGGCTCATGTTATCGCAGGCGAGGCAAAAATAATAAGCGCCCGCCGTCGCCATATTTATATGATTAACTGTTTCGTTTCTTCGCACACACCGAGGCATGAGACACACAAACAACACACAATTATAGATACACATGATTACAAACGATAAATTGCTGTTTTGACACTTGTAATGGCCTGTCCTGTTCCCACTGCTGTTACAGTCTAACCACAATGTTGCTCGTACTATGGATGTTCCTGCTGCCGCCCAGGAAATAATCTTTAAACTTCAATTCTCTGGCAATCGGGGAGCCAGCAGCAGAAGCTGGACAATTGCCCCCCGGCATTGGCATACAAAATTGCTTTATTGTCGGCTCGACACAATTCCAGCATGCAGCAGCAAATAGAATTCACTTCGTTTTCTTGTTTTTTTTTTTTTATTGCAAATTTATTCAAATCATTTGTAATCTCTATTCGAGTTGTGTTCCTGTTCTCGCGCATTAACCAAGGGCCCATAAAATTGCGTGGTGTGTGTGTGTGTGTGTTCCCGTTGTTATTACTGTTATTATGATTGCTATGTTTTGTTGCTGGACCGGCGAACACTTGCTAAGTGGTCCATTGTGAGTACTACAAGGGACAAGGGCAGCAGCGATTATTGTGTGGGCGGCTATGGAAGTTGTTCCTCTTCGGGTTTCTTTTTAATGGTTTTATGACCAGGAAATTGTGACAAAGGGAAGGCACAATGGGCAACACCTCTAATAGGCCGGCTGCAAAAGGCCGTAACACAAAAATGAATGAAATTAGATGAATTTTCGTAATTTTTAAGGGCAGATGCCAAGTGTTTCAGATTTAAATAATGTTTTCGATTGAAATTAAATACTTTCATGCCTGTCCCAAGACCATAAAGCTTCGTTACATAATAAATATGTTTTAACCTTCACCTTAAATTTAATAAATAAATAAAAAATAAATATCAGAACCCACACTGACCCTTGGCACCTACACCCTGGTTATCGGAAGGGTCACTGCCGTCCCCTCGCTGCGACTCGAACCTCAGTAATGTCATCTACACAAACGCGCAGCAGTGGGTCGTGTTGATGTCCTACCTTAAATCTTGCTCTTATCTACACACGCGAAGCCAAAAAGGAAAAACAGAGCAAAAAACAACACACAAAACTCCTAACAACAACAAAAACAATAAAGAGCTAAAGATTTTTATATTTATTGCCAAGGACTCCTCGCTGCAGAGAGCGCAGTGCATTAACCCCTTTCAAGCGGACCTCTCTCTACCGCGAGCTGCAATCTGCAGCGGAATGACTCATCAAACGTAAGAGAGAGAATGAGACAAGCATAAAGAGAAGCTTGTATAAGGAGTAAGAGAGAGCGTGAGAGCGAGTACGGGTAACGGCAAAATGTACAACTTGGCATTTTATTATTACGATTATTTGTAGTATTTGCTGATGTTCCCTCTTGCTCCCTCTGCTGCTGCTTCATTTCGAAAAGAAAGCTGAAAAGTGCATAAAAAATGAAAGGGGAGCCGGCAAACGGCACCGCCTGCACCTCCTCTCCGCCTCTTTCGTTCTAATACACAAATTGTATGCATGGACTTCCAGCTGGACTTTTGTTTTACTCTCCCAACGACAGTGTTCTCTTCCTTCCTCTTTCTCTGTTTACCAACTGCCGCAAGCACAAAATGCACTTTGTGATTAGTTCGAGGGTGCCCTCGCCACGCCATGCCATCCGCCAACCGCCAACCGCTGTCCCTGTCGCTCTGCATCATCTCTCAGTCAGGGTCCCGTTACGGCAAAGATTTCCATTGTGCTTGCTTTAGAATCTTGCTTGATACGGCCAAGAGATGGAGCAAGAACGCGATGAAGCAGTGGCAGCGATTCGCTTCGCAGCACTTCATCATGTTTGAAAAGTTCAATAGTCATCATCAAGCACATCAACGTGCCGATCCTCATTGTCCTGCAGCAGACCACCAGCCCAGACCCTCTTTTAATGCTTAATAAATATGCGTAATGCATAGGGAAACTTTGTTCTCCTTTCCTTCAACTCCATTCCTTGGGTTAAAACTGAAAACAGAGATGTTATGTTGATATTACTAGATGTTTCTCCTTCCTCCAAGTGATTCAAAGCGTTTTTTTTTTACCCTGCTCATTCGAATGCGCACAGTGGTGCACTTTTTTTTTAGCCATCAAAGTTCTGGACTTTCAGCTAAAGTATGCCTATTTTGTGCAACTTACAGAGGAGAAAAGATTTTATTTTGCTTGAAAACTATTTTCAAATATGTTTTAAACCCCTGAAACAATTTTAAAATATTTTCTAAACACTTATTATTAGGTACTAAAGTTATTAAAATTGTGTTGTTATTTTATTCGATTGTATTTCTACATAAACGTTAGAATTTTCGTATTTACATACATAAATGTATGCAGTATGTACGCAACAGCTTATTTCGTACACTGCAATTGAAATTTCTTGACGGTTGATTTGCTTTATAAAGCTGACTTTCTTTAATTTTTTTATTCAAATAATATTTCTTTGTAATCTGTATTATCAGAATAATATGTTATAGGAGCAATTTGTTTATAAAATAACATTTTTTTGTACTCAAATAATATTGTTTACAGTCTGTTTTATCAGAACAAGATTTCATAATATTTTTTAATCATAAAATAATAATTCTTCTATTATTTCATAATATTCTTTGAATCATTAAATACAAATTTTTGTGCTTAAATAATACAGTTTGGGATCTCTGTTATCATAATAATATTTCATATTAGTCTCAAAACCACAGAAAATATTAAATATATTGTGCATTGCCATTTAGCTCCCCTGAACCCACTGTACAAAGTCAGGCAGTCTCTGGTTATCCCCTCGAAATCACGAGCTCGCCTCTCCTGGCTCTTGTGTTTATTGTGCTAAACTCCCTGCAGCAGCAGCAAAAACACACTCTTGAAGGATATATTTGCATGCCCCGCTCCACGGGGCTATGCCGCTTCATCGATGGCGATGGCGATGGCGATGACGATAAGTGTATTGGCATTTGAGGAGGAAGACCGTGTTTTGGGGTTCAAGGATACAAGTACAACAACATGCCGCATGCCGCATACGAATACGAATACGAGTACTTAGAAGAATATACCACGGACAAGTATCGAACGGGGAACACCTGCAAACTTTTGAATGGAAAACCACTTGAGGGCTTTGGCTGCGAAGGAACACACAATTTTTAGGGTGGCTACCCCGACGGTCCTCGAATGTGTTTAACGAAATATTTCAAGTACGTCGCAGTTTGAGCAGGGAAATACCAGACGGACATGCAGAGCGGTAAGGGGGAGCGCAACAAACACAAAAAAAAAGAAAAGGAATCGCTATACACCGAGAGAGTAGAGTGTCCCACAACTTTCCCATGACACACATGCAATTTGAAATTGTTTCCCTTTTGTCAACGCATTTTGTCACTTTTAATTGGAAATTGCTATTGCTAGCTACTACCCCGGCCGACCTCGATTCATCACCTGTTGGAAATACATCACCGAAATCTGGCTGGCTTCCCTTTTGTTGCTTGCCTTTTTGTTATTGTAAATCATTAAAACTGCATAGAAAAATTCACTCAATCGATGATACGGGATGGCATGAGATGACACGGGGGAGGATGGGGGATCCCCTGCGTTGTGGGAACTTTTTAGCGCTTTCCTACCATTTAGGTTATGTAAACTTGTGCGCTCTGCAGTAGGGAACCCTCCTAAGTACTGTGAGAAAACTCAGACTAAATTGCGTCGCACTCTGGATGGATGGTTTGGCTGTGACTCATTTGTATACGGTGGCAGGGGCAGGGGCAGGGGCAGTGGCAGTGGCAGTGGCAGTTGCAGTGGCATGGCATGCCATGGCTTATTGATGACTTAACCTCATTTCAATAGCTCGGAAAACACCTGGCACAACCTGTACGGTGTTCTGCCCTCGGGTTTTAGGTGTGAAAATAGGTTTTTCGGGGCATAGAGATGATCGATCGATCGTTCGTTCGTTCGTTCGGCAAATGTTTGTCTTTTGGATAATGTAAATATTGTTGATTCATTCACTGAACGACTGAACGACTGAACGAGTACACGATCTACATAATTGTTAAATAATGGAATTTGACATATCAATGGCACTTTTTCGTCCCCCTTTTATGTTTGTTTTATTTATCCCGCAATGGGAAGAACATTTTTGAAGAGATTATGAAGGGGTTTTCGGGGTTTGTTTTCTTTTGTTATTTTTAGCGGAAATTGGAATATTGATTGGCTGAAGTATGGTCTTAAGTTGCCTTGAATAAATCCTTAAAATTTGAATTTTCTATACTTTATTTTTAAGTTTAAAACTCCAGCAAACTGCTCTGCCACTGGGATACTCATTTATAACTCGTTCTGCCACACACTCGCCGCAGAACGCGAGCCAAGGCACACGCGACAGTTATTAATTATTTAAAGCAAAGAATTTTATCACTCAGATAGGCAGAACGTGAAAATTATATGAAAATTTCGTGAGATTAATTAGAAAAATATGCAAATTTAGAGCAAAACATAACCCGGACACGGGCGGACACGGTCGGACACGTGTAATTGTTGATAGCCAACGTTGGTTGACAATATGTCAACTGACGACAAAGCAACGAAAGCGAACCCAGAGGGCCAGGGGTTGGGAGAAAGAGTCCTGTCCTGGCTGTACAGTCGTCGTCACGTGTTGCTTGGACAGAAGCAACAAACCTACGGCTGTGCAGGAGATAAGCCAAACACGAGAAACCACTCGGGAAGTGGCGTAAAATAGTTTTGCCAGCGATAAGTTCATTTGATGGTAATTTCGTGCTGGTGGGTGACCCCTCCAGCTCGAACTCTCGAACCCAAAACTGAAAAGCCGGAAAGGGATTCACACGCCTTCCCCCCACAACACACAGAAACAAAAAAGGGAAACTGACAAAAAGCCAAACCGAAACGACAACAAACAGATAGCTCTCCTGGCCTGAAGAAGAAGCCTGCCTTGGTAAGGGATTTTTTTGGGTGTGCGTGTTGAAACAATTAAAGAATTTAATGCACTCGACAAAGGGGCACAGTGGGACGACCCTTCGAGGACAACTAAGGACCTAGGTTTCGGTCAAAAGGTGGCGAAAATACTTCACCCAAAGAGCTAGAGCTAAGGGCAGAGCACCGCACAATATTTGTATACATTTTGAGTTATTCTCGCACCACTGTCGGACGGATATTTCGGCATGTAAATTGGACGCACCCCTAGCCGCCTAATGGAGTGTACCTGGGACTGAGTCACTCGCTGGATCGGGCGGCACAACGACCCGCATATGTCACCGTCAACGCCGTCAGCGTCATCGGCGTGACCAGGCGAAGGAAGGCCCCTTGGCAGGCAGGACGAGCACGGCAGGAGGAGGACGACGCATGCAGCGTTAATTACTCACTTCATTCGCGTTTACTTTATTTTCTCGATGTTTCTCACGCCCTGTGCTGTATTGTTGCCGCCACCGTGTGGTATCTGTATCTGTATCTGCATCTGCATCTCTATCTGTATCTGTATCTCGATCTGTGATTGCTCTCATGTTTTGCCGCTTGAATGGTTGTTTCGGCAGGCGACTGGTTCAGCGGTCCTCGACATTGGAAATTTGTCAGACTCCTCTGGCCTGGCCTGGCCTGGCCTCTCGATTGTGTTTAGCGCCTGTGTAATTGCGCGTGGCGGCAACTCTCGACTCTGCGAGTCTCAATCTCAGTTGTCACTGTCACCCAGGCAGTGTGTCACCCACCCCTCGGTTACTGGTTGCCTGATCGCATCCTCCTGATGAAATGTCACACTGTGCAAATGCAAGTTAAATTGCATTTAATGCTGTACCCTGCCCTGCCCTGGCCGCCTGCTAATTTCTGTGTGAACATCCCAAGGCCAAAAATCGAATCACATTTTGTTGTAATTATTGTGTTTCGAGGTCATGGGAATATCTGTGCTTCAAGTGGTTTCGGTTTGATTCGGTTTAGAGGGTTAAGCAGCGTGGTGAAAGTTGCTGCCAGCCAGCCGAGGGAAATTTGTCAATTTCTGATTCGATTTGGATCATAATTTTAATGGGAAAAATAGAGAACTTTTTGAAGGGTTTAATCGAGTGGGAACTGGTGTAGGAAGTGCGTTTCGAATTGCCATGATGTTTGTAATGAAGCTGTTAAATCAAAGAAGGTGAAGAGGAAAAAAGACTACAGAATAATCAATAATGTAAACCAAAGAAATCTTGGCACAAATACTCCCTTGAGCACGTGTTTCGTTTAGCCACAAAAACATCAAAAATAACATCAGAAATTGCCTATAATTGCCATAAATAATATTCGGCTGCACACTTGTTCCTCTGCCAAGGATATAGGGGGACCATCCATCCATCGATCCACTCCACCCGCATGGCCCAAGTCCAAATTGAAATGAACACGCAACTGGCCTGGCAAATGTTACGATTGTCTGGCAATTACCAAATTATTGTTATGTATAACTGTTCAGAGACCATAAGTATCTTTTGACCATTATAAATGTATCTTTTATGAGCCACACATGCGTGTGTACAGTCGCAACCCCCGCAACTAGGACACGAGAGCACACAGGTTATGGGTTTCAGGTGTGCCCCCCGAAAACCCACCCCCTCCGGCCGGGCAGACTAGACATACAAAAATATTTTACGGATGAGGCAACTGTACTGGAACTGGACTGTGGCCATATATCTAATCAACACTCGCTGCGGGGGGAATGCCTTTTGATTTCTATGTCCTGGATGGTCATTATCCAGGGGGTAGACACTGCCACGCACCCCCTCTGGGCACCCGAGCCCGGGGTCAACGGGGCTGTTTGTTGTCGCCTTTAATTGTCGCCCCGCTCCTTGACACTCGCATTTTTTATTTGGGTAGTTTTTTTTCCTCCTCTTTATGTAGATTTTGTGCCCATTTTTGGTAGTTGTTTGTGAATTACCGTTGATTGTTTTCATCAACGATTGTAATGAAGTAAATTATGAGCAGTCCGTCGGTGCGAGCTGCATATCGGTTCTCTATTGTTGTTAATTAGCGTTAATTTGACGTAGAACTCTCGACCGGGTGTGGCTCTCTGTCTTTTATGTTTATTTGATTGTGTGTTGCAATATGCTTGAAAAATATAGCACCTTAGCCAACATTTCCCTGCAATCTGTTGGCCATTAAATACACAAATTAATGCACAAAGATCTAAGCAGGATTTAAACCACATTCCAACTTATTTCTTTGCCACACAATTGAGATTTAGTAACGATAAAACCCATTCGATATTGCCACTCCCATTGCCCAAGCCCACGCCCATAAAGTGTCACAATTTAATGAGAAGAAATTAACTGATATTAGCAGCATTTTAATTAAACACAAGTTTTGCAATGACAAGCGAACATTCTACTCTGCATAAGTACCCACATGTTGCCACATGTACCAGTGCCAACCCCAAACCCAAACCTATTCCCTTTCCCCCATAAACTATGATATTTTAGCACAGTTTTAGCATGTCCTGAGGGGCCGCCGCACGCCGTCGGACCATTAAAATCTCTCACAATTATTGTATTAATCTCTTGCAATTATTTTTAAGCAGATGTTACCCAATATATGTACAGTGCGTTACAGTGATATAAAACGGGCAGAGAGTTTACCGAAATAGTTAAAATTTCTATATATACATAAATTTCTCTCTTAATTTATTTTTCAAAAACAAATTCCAATGAACATTTTCCTACTCCGTTATTGGCTAGCCTTTTGTTTGCCCAAGTCTTATGCTTATGATACCCACTGTAGACGAAAACGCCCTCATAGGAAATTGCAGCAAAAATGAAACTGAAAACCGGAATGCAAATAGGAAGACACGCAATGACATGACATGATAATTTTTCCCCTCATTGTGGGACACTGAAGGTGAGTCGCACAGGGGGGAAAGGAGTGCTGCGGGGGCGCGGGAACTCCTTTTGTTTTTAACACTTACCCTACTACTACTGGTGGGCACAATAGGGTTGCTCACGCACATTTCAGCAGATGTTGAGGTTTTGCCATGCAATTGGAAATGCAAAAAAAAAAAATATATAAGGGAAAGATATTAAAATTCGGAAGCGAAGCGAGGAATACACTAGCAGTTCTAGAATATATATGTAATAATTGTACAATTTCGATTCGATTTTTAATATAAATTAAGAATTTATGAAGTGAGAACTATTTGAAGTTCTTCATTTGTTGAGACTCTACCTCTACCTCGTCACAATCGCAACACCCTCCTCTTGTAGGGCATACGCAAGTGAAAATAAAGGAGGAAAAAAGGCTGGCAAGTCCTGTGCCTCTGTGCATGGGGTAACGTAACCCTAACCTGCATCTTGCAGCTCTTGCAGTTGACAGCAGAAACAGCAGCAGCAGCATCGGAGTTGCCGAGAGTCAAAGACTCTGCTCATTCCCGGTTCATTGACCGCATTAAATGTGCGTACAGTGTGCGTGAGTGAATGCCAGGAGAGATTCCCTTTTTTCAATGAGGTTCAGGTTCAGTTCAAGATATGCTTTTACAGTATTTGCATTTGGCCAAAGTCGATTTCCTTGATGATGCCCTGCGATGCGTTTACAGAAGCTTTTTGAAGTCGCCAGTTATCCTTTTACGCCAGGCATTGCCTCAGTTGCTTCTCCAGCCATTGCCTCAGATACTTTGCCTTTCACTGACTGACTGAGGCCAAGACTTCTTGGCTGGTTACCCTTTGTTTTTAATCGACAAAGTGCAGAGGGATTCCTCTCGCAAAAGGTAAACTTCTTTGGCATTTGCATCTGCAGCTCTTGTGGTTGAACTTTTGTGGCTACTCCTTCAGAGGTTGAGTCAAAGAATGTACTTGGGGCATGCATAAAATTCTTTTAAGTTTGAAGATATTTAAACAAAGAATTATTGAAGATTTTGGTGCTGCTAAGAGTGCAGATTGAGCTTCAAGAAAGTAGAGATGGTGTTTAATAAGCTACACAATTGTTTAGAATTTACAGCGAAATGTTTCATGTCCAAGAGGCATTTTCTGTGCACTTTTATAGAGTCTAAACCCGATATCATCTATGGGTTTAGTCGAACCAGTGAGCTTGTATTCTAATCCTAAGATTTTGCGCTGTTTTTCTCCACTTTTATCTCTGCCCTGAAATTATTTCTGCACCCCAAACCTCTGAGGTCACTTTTCAGCCTCTGTTGGCAAACTCTAGACATCTCCAAGTCCTTTATAAACCACTCTATGCACTCTAACCAACTCTTTTTCACATCACTGTACCTCCCTGGACACTCTACTCTATGCATTCGTTTCCACCTCTTTAAACCTTTTCGCATTTCTTGAGCTGTGTATCTTTTTTTGTTGTATCTTCTGTGTTCCATCATCACGCATTTATATACCACTTGATATGCATTCTTAATTACAAAACTCGTTGCGATAGACCCCATAGATGTTCTCTCTCTATTTTCGCCCAGTCTCCATCTCGCTGTCTGTCGTTTGATGTATGTCTCTCTGGGCGCTGCCACTTGAGGGTGGACAGAGACACATTTCTAAATTAATTTGCATAAATTGTCGGAGGCCTTCGACTTGCCAGATTTACTTTTTTTTTTTGTATTTGTATTTGTCATTCCGCAACGGGTTTGGGGTTAGGGTTAGGCAACTCCTTAACTGCATGTCAGTGTGCCTGTCAGAGAGTCATCAGCAGGGGAAGGTACCGCTCCAACCACTCTCCTCCAAAGACACTTTTGTATTAATTGAAGCGTAAAAAGAAAGAAAATTTAGTCGAGCTCAGAAAAAAGGTCTGGGGTCTCTGCACTTCTCCTTTACATATTTTTTTTGTTCTCCGTGCCGTGTCCTGTACCTCTCTACGGTTTGTTAATCCTGCTGCCTGTGCGAGTCAATAACCTTTTAATGAGATTTATAACTGTCTCCCTGTGTCTTTCTCTCTCACTCTCTGGCTCTGTGTGTGTGTGTGTGTGTGTGAGAGAGGTGTGTTCCCGTAAGATTATTGAGGTATTACAATGTTGAAAGTATCTGAGGAAAGGCTTTCCCTTTCCCTTTCCCCTTTGCCTTCCTCCCCTTGTTTGCCGCTTACAGAAAATTAACGTTTAGTTTAAGGCTTAAACAAATTTGCATATCACTTTTTTTTTTTGTCGGGGATTAGTGTCAGTCGTCAGACCCATCATCGTTCATCATCTCTGAAGCTGCATGTGACTCCTGTCTCTGAGTTATCCAAACATTTAGCAGGTAAAACCAATCGTGTAAGATCGATTGGCTGGCCAGCACAGTTCTCACAGTTCTCTCGGGACACCCTATCGTAGGTGCTCTCTCTCAATGACTGTGTTGATTGCCACCTGCCGCTTGAGGTGTAGCTGCAGCTCTGGCGTAATGACGCGTGACTTACCGCCACCTAATGTTGTCAGTTGCAGCCCAGATATTACCAATAATATCACCCGCTATGCCATTGACTCTTTCGCCCACCCAAAGGGACTGACTGACTAATCATAGGCTGTCAGTTCCTAGGCGGTTTCCTGGTCGCGGTGTCTTCCTGTTCAATGGCTGTAATTGTCACTTTTGATTATGTCAAGATGACTTTATAATTGCCCGGCATACACGGACACGTGTGAGGCCTTAAGTGGCGGTTGCAACCACACACGTAGGCGGCCGCATAATTTGCAAACCGTTGGCCAAAAGCGAAAATTACTGTAATTTTCCCAGCAGAATTTCTTTTCAACCGGAAATGTGAGACGACAGAATGTTGGCACGTTCTTTTGTTCGTTGAATTTTGCAATTGGCTTGGGCAAAGTAGACTGGGAATTAAATGGCAATCAAATCAAGGTGATTGAAAGCAAAATTTATGTATTATTTATTGGTAAAAAGAAGACGCTTCCATTTGATGGGTTAAGCAATTTTTAATTATGGGTTGTCGGGACTATAAAAAGTGCTTAAACTGCCGCTTTTGTGTCTAAATAACTAGCAGAAGTTTTATTTAATAGTGGATTTAAGCAGTTTAGATCAAATGCCAATGATATCCATTCAATACTCAACATTCGCTAGATCTTCGCTAAGCTGCTAAAGAAACCATTAAAAAGACCCCGAAAAACCTTGAAACCCCTAATAGATCAATGACAATTTAGTGCTGGAATAACACCCGAATCAAATAAAGGAAAACTACTCAAACTCCCCTCCCCGATCGATCGACACTTGTGATAATCCGATTGAGCGACATCCACCGGCGCAAAACATTTTCAAAACTCATTACAAAAGGGTTGTCCTGTCAAAGGAACGTATCGTTTTACAACTGTTTGACCAACACTAAGCGCGAACAGACACCATACAAAAAAAAAAAAAAAAGAAAACGGAAAACCAATAAAAAATCATAATTAAAACTCCAATATGTTTGATGAAGTCCTGCTGTGCAAGGACACATGACCCAACACCCAACCACCAACTGACAAAACAATTTCAATTTTGGTTTTCCAACGCACACACACACACACACACAAAATGAGGTTCCCCTTTTTTTTACAATTTGAAAAATGATACGAAAATGTCATTATGTTATCGATGAAGCGGTTGGGGGAGAGCGGGAGAGAGTCGAAGCAGAACTGACATTTATTTACTGTGTTCAACAATTGTTGTCCAGAGGACCGAGCAGCAGCGCAGCACAATTTGGCTGAAAGGATGTGCCACGTTAATTGTGCCATTTTGTGGACAGTCACAGCGGGAGGAATGCCCGAAACGAATAGAAACCCAAACCCAAACGCAGACACAAACCCGAAAAAAAAAAATATAAAAATATAAAAACGGAGCCACAGTAGCCACGGAGCAGAGCCCATCGATCATATTTCATGTCCTTTCCTATGACTTGCTTTGATTGCCAGCAGGGTACACCATTCCACCATTCTTCTATTCTTTTTTTAATATTTTTTTTATCTATTTTTGCGTGGGTCGAAGAGTCGTCACCCAGAGGAAGGGGTTAGGCTGAGGCTGAGGCTGAGGCTGAGGGTACGGGTTTGGGTTCGAGTTCGTGTTAGGGTAGTCCACCACATATTGAGGGTGTTTTCCTGCTGATGATTATGATGTATGACTGTCTGGACCGAGTCGTATTTTCCTTTTAGTCTCGCTTCATATGAAATATATATCTAGAATATTTTTTTTTCCTGCCGCTGACTTTGTCCGAAAGTCACAAAAAATTGTCTCCACATGCGAGTATCTTCAATATTCGCCTGGAATTTTTCTCCATGTCATTAGATATCATCAATCAAGGAGAGAATATTTTTCGACAACACCATCATCAATTTCTATTGTTCAATAATTTTTATGAATATTCATAGTTTTTTAGCCGGCCCAGGCCCCAGCCTCCGCATTGTGTTTGTGTATTCATCACATGTTATTTATGATTTTTTCTGCAACTTCTTTAGTGCAAAGTCATGATTATTTGTATGCCAGTTGCCAGGAGAGGGTTAACAATTTTTGGACAGCTGCCGGGGGTACAGTAGGTGGCAGAAAAAAGAGGGAATTGCATGCCACTTTTTTCTTTGCCTATTTTCAATATAAATTTAGTTAAAAGTTGTCCATGTGAAATGCAGGGAATAGGAAGCCCAGACATAAGCTCATTAGTTTGGTATGTGGAATTTCGTTGCCCATTCCCTGACCTAATTAAGGCACCTGACCAGAAGGCAAAACTCAAACCTAAACTAAGCCCCACAACAGAACTGAAGTAAGCCCCGGGGCTGGCAGCACTTCCCACCATAACTGTCGACAGTTAGGACAAAATATGAGCTGGCAGGAGTAGAGCAGAGCACAGTGCTGGGCCTGTACGCATCATAAACTGCGACAGGAGCAACAACAAACGTTGGAATATATCAACTAATCCCAACAGAGCCACGGACTGCACTTTGCTAACAAAACAGGAGAAACAATAACAGAGAGACTGGGACCGGGGACACACACCCAAAAATGCAATGAAAATATTTTGACAGAGGGACAGAGATAGAGATGGACGGGGTGACAGACCGCATCGATAAGTCCGAAGGAAGAGCGAGCTCTCGGGCGAGCGTCCTGGCCTTTGATGTCCACACCCTTCGATTTTCTCCGAGCCAATTAGCAGCACGCCTTGAGAAAGGCACAGGTGGCGGTGGTCCTCTCTTATGGGTTAACCATATTAGAGACAATTAAAGTGAGAGTTCACGATTGTTTGGCTACGATAAGAATACCTGAAACCGAAACTCGCTTCGAGGGGGATCACTCGCATGCGTGACTGTCGAAAATAATTTGCATAATTTGACAGTTCATCTTTTGATTGGCTGGCGGCAGGAATACGGCAGCGCCAGACCACAAAACAGAGCAGCCCAATGTGCCGAGAGCCTGTGTCTGTGGATAAAGAATGTATGTATAAAATATTTGAAAACATAAAAATTAATGCAAAAATGCTGTATGCGAAAGCGACAATAAAACTACATAAATTCAATTAAATGTGACAAACGAACGAGAAAATGACACGAAAAAAATGTGAAGGAAAACCGAAAATTAATTTGAGACTGGTGAAAAAAAAAGAACACACAGAGGAAATGGAAACGGCTGGCGGGTTAAATTACTAAAAATGTAATAAAATGTTTGCCGTAAATAATTAAGCAGAACAGCGAGCTCAGCTCTTGGTGGGAGTTTGATGTGAGAACTCACACGGCGAGACGATGACAGGTTTCCATGTGTCAAATTAACACAAACCAAAACCGAAACAGAAAACAGAATCAAGAACTTTTTTTTCACGCAAATTTCCGTTTTTTACGTGACATTCGGGGAGTGTGGATAACTTTAATGCACAAACACAAAGTTGTAGATTTAATCGTGTTAAGGATATACAAAATGTGATTGGAAAAATGGTTTCAAATTACCTAAATAATATTTAAACATTTAAGAACAGATTTTTTGAATACTTAAAAATATTTATTAATAATTGTTATCGTAATAATTATTATTTCCCATTTTTTATTAGAAATAATTGATTTTTAGAATTGATTTTTAATTATTATTATTTTTTTAAAATTTATTTTACCATAAGAATATAAAGAATAAAAAGTTACTCTCAATCAGCAGTGAGGCTACCAGAGATTGAATTCAAAAGAGAGCCAATTCTTTGCTCAAAGTCCTAGAAGCCCATTGATGGATGATTTTTCCAACAAACAAACCCCGTTCCCCCTCGCAGCTGCCTGCCATCAAAGCCACGACGAACCCAAACTGAACCCAAAACCCAACCTGCAACCTGCAAATTCCAAGTGCCTGGTAGCTGAAAGCTAATCCAGATACATTTCACTACTCCCTAAGCACACAGGAGACACATTTCATGGAGTGCAGCACCATGGCCATGGAAACGTTTACTTTGTAACTGGCAAACCGAGTCATAAATAGTTAATTACACAACATTTCATAAATCACACAAAGTGACAAAGCAGCAGTCAACAGTCTGGAGTCACTCCCAGCCCCTCGCCATTTGTATGTATCCCCCAGCTGACGGACTAAAATTCCAAAAGGCAAATCAAATTAAGCGGCAAATAACTTGCCCGGGCACACACGACACGAGTTAACAGCGTCGTCAGAGGAGAGCCAAGCAGACAGACAGGCAGACAGGCAGACAGACAGCCATCGAACTATCCACTCAGCTCTTGGGGTTATGAATAGTTGAAGATGGAAAGGCTTCAGAGTTGTAAACTAAGATAAGCGCTGAGCTCATTCGTATGCTGCCTGCGGCTTGCACTTAATTTAATTGGTACATTTTAAAACCACGTCACTTAAGCAACGTGGTATCTTGTGAATGTGTAAATGGATTAATGTTTACTTTTGTTTCAACCCAAAAAGCTACAGGAAATTGTAATTTTTCTACCCAAAAGAAAAGAAGAAACAAAATGAAATGAAAGGGAGTCGGGCAGGAGCAGACAACAAGTCAACAGATTGGACCCAGCAACCTCGTTATGGCCTCGGGTTAATTGAGTGCACGAGAAGGCAAAGATACAGATACCAGGGGCGAGGGTTAGAGCGAAAAGTTAGATAGACCAGCAGGAGAAATGGAATCCTTTTTTTGGGGGCCACACAAAGTTAGGTTTCGCTTATCGAGGGCTTAGGCTAATGAACAGGGCAGGAGCAAGGGCCAATGAGCAACCCAATCATACTCCTAATCTGCTGTAGATTTTGATGGGTAGTGAGCAAATAGTATGCAATGAAAGGCAAACAAATGTGTTTATACGAAGAGCCTCTCAATAGCAGAGAGACTCTAGATAAATATTATTAATTAAGTGTCTGTCCAGCAGACTTTAAGCCTCGGAATAGTGTTGTAATCAGGGGCATACATATCCCCATTCATCCATTGATTTTATCAACGTCGGCCCCGATTCAATTCAATGAAGCAACGACGAACCCACCACCCCTTGGCTCGAAAGCTAAAGACAAAAGCAACCACTCACCCCGACAGCTTCCAGCTTCTGCCCAACTTATAAATAAACGTTTAAATCCTCATGAATGCTTACAGTTGGCTTTGTACTTTGTATATTCCTCGAGGAAAAGTTTTGTGCGCTTTTGTTTTTGGCTAAAACTTCTTTTTGCTCCCGCTTTAGCCCCGGGAAGTGCTTCTTGGGTCGTAAGTTTTTAGTGTTATTGCCTGGCCATGGACAAGTGGCGAGGCGGATTCGTATACGGATTCGTATACGCATTCGTTCCGTCGATAAGTGCGGCAAGTGCGTTGTAATAGTTGTTGCCACTTCATCTGGCTGATCCCTCAGTTCTTTTGGCTGCCATTTCTCCTATTGTCTTTCTCTCTGTCTGCGTAATTATCATTTGAACGCATTTGCCTTAAGTGTCCTTTTTGACATGTTTATAAGATGATTTGATGGTCGGGGGGCTGCGTGGAGATGAGCCACTGTATATGTTTATTTTCGATTGGCATCTCCCAAGAGGTTTTTGTTCCCCACTCGATGATGATGACTCCTTGGCAAATACATATATTTTTTCCAAAACCATAACGACCAAGGCATCAACAGGCACGAGTACAGAGCACTTTGCTAGATCTCTGAAAGCTCTCGAACGGAAATGGTAACTGGCGATTATGGGATACTCATTTTGTGGAAATTTACACATGCCTAATGTTAGGATGGGATTTCATTTCATATTTCATATCTAATTTAAGCTGCAAAAGTTTTCAATATCAAACTACAATTATCTACTTTGTTTTTGTTCTTTTTTTTGCAGATTTATCATTGAAGATGTTCAATTGAGTTTGCTTATTTGCTGGTAAGTTTTCAAGCATTTGTGTCCAACAGTCAAGGCAATTTTCTTGCATTTGTTTCCGCGCAATTTCTTTCGCTGAGTAAAAAAAAATTATTAAACAAAAGAAACGAAATGCGAGTCTGAGTCCTGCCGCTGGTCAGCTCTACCGTCATACACGGCAAAGTTAATCTCTTGGACAGTTGCCGCCATGCAGGGTGGGGCCCCTGGCATAAAATATCCTTGTTTATGATCTGGTTTAGACGATTTTATTGAACAACTTCTCTGCATATAAATCTGAAGATTAGCGCAGCGCAACAAACAAAGAAATGAACCGAAAGGAAGGAGTACCCTCCTCGGAATTTTTGGGGTGAGAAGTGCCATATAATTTTGAGCATAATTATTACGTTTGTTTTCTTTACGATGTGAGAGCTGTGCGAGATGTGGGAAACGCAACTTCCCCGTGCTGTGTATATTAAATTTGGATGCTCTTCGAGCATTAACAAGAACATAAACCAAAAATAGTGCGTAGGACATACCATTCCATCAATATAACAATTATTGTTATTATTATTATTATCTTGTGTGTGGGGGGTATTATTTTTTCATATGGAGTAACCCCCTGAATTGGTTCGCAAATGTCTATGAAATCATCTTTTTATGGGCTCCCAAGGAACTCCGAACAGAGTTTCCTTTTGGCATCCACAGAGGCACATTGCCATTATGGTTATGGCAATTTGTCTGTAGACATAACGACGACGGGTCTAGCTCTTCAGCCAGTCTCTGTGTAGTGGTGGTGGGGTGTAAAATACACGGTAACCATTGACCCCCCACCGCCTCCCTCCCAACAAACACGCATCGATGAGTTATTTGCCCCTTCTCAAGCATTGTACACAACCTTCCATGTAAAAGCTTAGCGTCAGTTGCTTAGCTGGCCCATAAAACATGATATACGATGCAAGTTAGTTGGCCAGAAAGGATTAGCCACCCAGCCCAGCCTGGTGATAAATGGCCAGCAGCCTGACTCTCCCTGCCTTATTTGCTTAGGTTGCTCAAGTTTATTTCGGGCATAAAATCAACCAAAAACATTTGCTTTTAATTAAATATTGTTTGGGCCAGGCAGTCGGCCGGAACCTATTCTCGTACGACTGATGAATGTACACACATAAACCTTGTAATCATCATAAATAAACGTTTGCCGTACTAACTGATAGCTGATAATCATAGAACTTGCCACTGTTTCAAGTTAATACAAGTATGGAAATATTACTATATCTATTTGTATGTACATACATATGAACATGTCTTTTTTATGCATATTAATACATTTAATGTAATATACAAATTTGTACATTCCTTTTAATAAGCACCTAAGCTATTTTCATCAAATTTGATTAGGTTCCCCCTAATATTTAGTCTCTTTAGTTCCAATTATTCGCAATAAAAATGATTTCCTCTTCGATAAACAATCACAGTATCGGGGCAAACACTTACCAACTTCAGAAAGATTTATTTTTATTTATTATATCATCGCAGGCATGACCGGATTTTGATCGCAGCTACGTTGCCCCATTGATCAGGTACTTGTAGTTGAGGCCTTATTTTTTTATTATCGAATTCTGAAAGAGTTAACTAACACGTACTAGAAAGACAAACAGCAAATTCCATTTGTGTGCCCAAATGCCTTAGGGATGGGTTTTTGTGTGCATCTGCGATTAAATGTACCGATTAATTATATCGTTTTAAAACTAGAGATGCGTGAAGTGCTAATTACGAATCAGCAGCTGATAAGAATAAGATTGGAACATTATTGCAATTTTCTTTCTTTATCTTTGTCTGTTTAAATGTTAGCTTCTCCTGTACTACTTCTTACATTTTCCCCTTACTTTTTCCCCCAAACCAGTAGAAAAAAACAAAAATTTAGCTGCGTCACAGTGTATCAATAAAAATTGTTCTCAGGCCCAGAATTCGTCTATTTGGCAGCCTTTAACCCTAATTTCTTCGCCCCAAAGTGACAATTGACGAACTCCTTCGACACTGCCACTGCCTTTTTTTGGCTGGGATAATAAAAATATCCAAGCAAAGGCTCTTTATTAGGCACACCGTAAGCCTTTTTCCCTTGTAGGCCTTTTGTTTGTTTGCCAAAAAGAGAGGGCTAAAACTTGTTACATTTCTCATGCGATAATGTCGATTTTGACAGCTGCGCAAAAGGATTCCCTTTGTGCGTTGCGCCTGCGCTTCTGTTCTTCTGCTGTGCTTCCATTTTATGATCGCTCAAGGCTCAACTTTGTTGTTAATTTGATGCGCCCTGTGACAATCTGAGTGTCTTCCACGAATTTTCGCCTGGATGTCGTGTGTGGCTGGGCCTTTCTTGGCCATTATTGAAATAATTTTGTTTTAGTTTTTATTGGCAGTTTAGCGGGAACAAAAGGACTGGCAGTCGGGGCATGTTGTTGACTCTTTTTATTGGGCAGACAAAATATCCAAAAGGCCTGGCAATTATTTACACTAATCAGAAAGTCAACTTTCAAGGTGGAAGGACGAACGAACGCCCAACCCTCCAGAAAGAGACTTTGTGTATCCTTTTGTTTCGGTTGTTGCGTATTTTGACAATGTACCTACAGTTCCTTCCCATTGTCTGGGCCTGTCTTTGTTTCGCCTCTAAAGCCGAGGCAGATCCTCTCAAATTTTTGCAACAAAGTCAACCCAACGTATCCGAATGTTTCTCTTCTCGAGGCCTGAGCAAAATGTGTTTTTGTAATGTGATTCGCTATGGTTACCATACATTCACCTTGAGGAGGCTGCACCTAGGATTTGGCATGGTTTTGCCTGAGGATATCCCGCACTGGGAATGAAATTGTTGGTTAACTTTACGAGCGGAACGAATTTTGTTGCCTGAAAGCAGCTAATCCTTGGGGATTAATGCAGTTTAATATGGTAAGCTCGCTCTTCGATTTTTAGCATGCGGAATCTTTATCTTGCAATTTTTTGTTGCCAAAAATGAGTGAAAAAATAACCTCAATTTCCTCGTTCTCCGTGGATTATTTCCACACCAAAAAATATAAATAAAACTAACCAAAAGTATGGCTTAACCTTATCGGGCGGGGTATATCGATCAATCTTTATTAAACGTTAGCCCATTAACTTGTAGCTGGGGAAATCTATCAGCGGAAGTTGCGAAAAATGATGCATAAATAATTCGCTTGCGATGACTTTTTTACTCTCGACCCTCTCCGTCCATCGATTGATTTTTCCACTGTTTTTCGACACTTATCACTCAGAATTATGGCAGCAATAAAACACTTTTTCCGACTGGCCATATCCGCACGGCGTCCCATCCTGTCGACCCCGGCACACTTTGCCATTTTTTCCCTGTCACTTTTCCCCCCAATTTTTCCTTTGTGTGCGTGTTGTTGGTTTTTTTTCTTGCCTTCTTTGTGGATGACTTTTTTGTGTTTATCAAATTTGATTTGCAGCAATTTCTTTGCCATTTTCCATGTGTGCGCCGGGCCGCCCTCATTGTTTGCGCACCCCAACCCACACAGAATCATCCTCAACTGTTTAGTTTTGTCAGCCGAGACCCAGACCCTAGCTAATGTCTAACAATTTATTTAAATGTCAGCAAGTTTTTTGTTCTTCAAGCGGATATCTGTTGTTGGCTATTCGGTTTGGGGGAACTGTGTGGCTCTGCTGGAACAGATGTTGCCTCTAGCATATCGATAACGTGATCGGTGTTTTAATAATTCTCCATTAATCTCTGCAGTTCCTAAAGATTATACGATTTTTTTTATTTTCAGCAGTAAAGAATTTTTTTAAGCTCTTACGAGATTTTTTGATGTTAGTTTAAGCTCAAAAAACATTCCAAACTTTGAGTCAAGTATTCTTTAATTTCTCCTACGCATTTCCTTAATTTTCTTCATGCCCTAACAAAATTGAAACGAGAGCGAACATTGTGAGACGCGGTAAGGGTCTCGACTCTGATTTCTGAATGTGCACTTCTGCGAATCAATTCCCCTTTAATTTGCATTGAATATTTTCCTACCTAGTTTTCTCAGCCCAAATATGAAAAATGCATTCTTTATGAGCTCCACAAATAGAAAACTTTGAGAAACTTTTGCCCTCAAAATGGTGCCAGTGTGCATGTCCTCAGAGGACAATAACACTTGGAGGGTCGGTCGTCAAATATTCAAATTGGACATGCAATTCACTGCGAAATTATGGCCAATTGAATTCGTATAACCGAAATTGCTGGGCAAACGCCAATTTGGACAGAACTGATTAGAACGTGTAGGGGAGGAGAATTGTATACCTAATTGAAAATGGAGTCGGAGTGCTAAACCAGCAATTATGTCAGATATTTCTACGATCATCATTTGTTTTGGTCCGCAGCAATGCCAGCAAGTCACGCAATTTGTTTGGAAATTATCTAAAAGCTCTAGCAAAAAGGAGAACGAAGGAAAGAAACGAAAAAAGAAACACTTTAACTAGACGATAAACAAGCGCAATTAATAAACTTAGTGGGGCTGACCTCTGGACAAGAGCCAGCAGGCAGAAGCCAGAAGTCAGACGTCAGGAGTTGGATTTACAGCACACGAAGCGGCAACACGGAGGACACACATGGCCGGGACGCATTTGAAAAATTGCAGCCAAGCGATTGGAAGCAGCAGCAGCAGAAGCAGCAGCAGCAGCTAAACAATGGCCAAGAGCAGCGAGCCAAATAAATTTATGACCCTCCATTTGGCCAAAAGGCGACTGAATGACTGACTGACTGCAGCACATGACTAACGTACACTTAGGGGATTAGGTTTTTCCGCGCAAGAGTCCTGAATGCGGTTGCCATGCCAGTTAAGGACTCAAAGCCTTGCGACACATTTGCTTGTGTGTGTGCGGCTTGGCGTTTGTCTCAATTAGCGACAAACTCTACGGCTCTTCACAGCTATTTGCACAAAATATTCATCGAACAGGGGAGCCGTCCTTAAGCCGTCAAAGTTGCCACCCAGACATCGGCCGCGTCGGCAGCTCAATGAACCACATAATAAAGCATATCATAATAATCATATCGTAATATGCAGCCCAGCCGTGGCACTAATGCGTATTACCTAAGCCCACCCACCCAGGCAAGGAGCAGCAGCAGGGAGGAAGATGACGCCAGTGTTCCTGGGTTCCTGTGCCATCCGCAGCGGGTGGCCTGGCCTGGCCCATTGTCCTGAGCGCCTCTTTTGCTTTGAAGCCGATCCAGTGGCAGCGTCTGGCAAGAGATTTTACACTCTGGTCTCTGGTCATGCCCTAACCGCAAAAAAAGGTGTAGTGCGCCTTTTCAGATAGAAAGTACCGGGCTAGGGATTAATCTGGGGCTGTAAAAATAACTATCCTTGGCAGTGACTGTTTAGCCCGTTAATCATGTAATAAAACATTGTAAACATTAGGAGGAGGGTTTACAATTAGGTAGAAATTACCAGCAGGTAAAAGTATAGCAAAATGGCAAGCCATTGAGGAAATCAAATACCATAAAAGGTGACAAAAATCAAGCAGTTCCAGTAAATAAATGCTGCAGAGTACCAACAATTCGTAATGCTTTCAGTAGACCCTTTTGTGTCGCGCTTAAATCCGTCTAAGTATTTCCCTGAACCAGAAAAAACGCCAAAGAAATGCCACACCAAAAGAACAGAACGAAATTTCCACGTTTCAGCTGAGCTAAGCACAAAAATGTTTCCACTTTTACTTACACTCTGTTCGGCAGTTGGGGCACACACAATCCAAAAGCAGTTCTCTGTTACTCGTATTATGAAGCGACTGGCAAATGCTTTGATGTAGCTGGTGGGGGTGTGGGGCTGGCTGTCCAGGCTAGACCCTGGCAGGACCTATCTACATCTCATTCAGTATTCCTGGTGTGGCCCTGGCCTAAGCCAATTTAATTCGCAGCTTTTCTGGCGCCAGGGCTCGTAAATTAATGGAATCAGTGGGACAGCAGCGGGACAACTTGAATCCTTTTTGGTATAAGTATAAATCGCCCACAGTTGACCAGGCCAAAATGCTTATAAATTCCTCTTATCGTCGATTTGTTGTTGTGCTTTTTTTTTGTTTTTGGTTGGGTTAGTGGAAATATGACCAAAATGCATGCAGCAACAAGGAGCACGACGGGAAGAAAGAACACAGTCAAACATTGTGCAATTTGTAGTACGTAATTTGTCCTGCCTCGTATCCACGATAACCGTAGGCAGCCCAGACCAGTCCAGGCCAGTCCAATTTATGCACTTTTGCCTCATTGTGTGTCTGGCGACATCGTCGTCCGGAGTAATAAACTTTTGCCGCGACAAATTTAACAAATTATAGAAAAGATTACGTGTCGTTCCACGGTTTTTGCTTGCTGTAAAGATAATTAAAGTTGAGCAAGGGATATGGCTATATTTTAGTTTAAATTTTTATTAGCCTCAGTCTCAGCTTCATTTTCGATAGACCAATCCATTCGAAATTCAAGTGGAAAATAAGAGTTTAAAGTGGCCAATTTCTTTGGTCATTAGTCCTGCGTTTTCCCTGCCCTTCGCTTCACTCCTGCAGCTCATTTGCGGTAATTAAAATTTCATTTGGCTTTCGTCGTCTGTTCAAATTTAATTGACATTAGCGCAAGCATTTTGGACAGATAACCGTGGACTGGGGCAGAAGAAGCTTCTGCAATCCGTCAAGTCATAAAAACAAAGGCAAAGGCAAAGGCAAAGCCAAAATGGCGCTGGAGCCCGTCCACCAGAAATGTCGCCACAGCGGGGCATAAATAAACCTGCGCCCATATTTTACGATAGAGAACCCATAGAGAACCCACCCACACCTTGCTAGCTATGTGGCCATAAAAAACTATAAAAACTAAACGTAAATAATTCTATCTGGCAAGTTGCAGGGAAAAGCAAACTTGATACCCCACTGCAGTTTTTCGTGTCTCCGTCTCCCGTTCCGTTGTCTTTGCGCATTTTTCCCCCATTACTATTATTATTGTACCCGGTACCAGCGCAGACCTAAAAGGGTGTATTTTTTGGTGCAGTTTCGGTCGCTGGTTAACATTTTATCTGCCTGTTCCAGCGGCACTTGGCGAATAATTGTGGAATTTTTGGTAGATTTCTTCTCGTAGTTTTTTAGCTATTTTTCCACCACCAGGATAACTCATAGTCGAGACACTCCGCAATACGCGCTCCTTCTTGTTTTTGTCTCTGCTTTTTGTTTCCCTTTTTTTCTGGTTTGTTTCTCTTCAGTTTCCTTTTATTTTCGCTGGAACTTTGTCTTTTGCATGTGGTGGCATTTTTCTTGGGAGGCGAAAAATTTCGCGTGACAAACGAGAATTTTATGGCTTCCGTTGACCTGAGCCATATCCTGCGGTTCACTTGCCCGAAGTGTCCTGCCCTCCGTAGTTCTTTGTTTGGTCTCTTCGAGCCATGGCCAACAGTTGTCATTGCCATTAAAGCCATAATGTGAGACGATGTGATTGCACTCGTTTCGGTCGGGCCTGATGGAGGGACTGCGGCTAGGGCCTGTCTCCTCTGTTCCTTTCCCGCTCGTTCCGTGTCCCTATAAAAATAAAGTGTAAATATTTAATGTGCGCTTTCGTGCATGCCGTGCAGCGTTTTCTTTTGTTTCGCCTTTCTGGCAGTTTGAATAATGGAGACAGAGACCGATCCGTTCAAGTATCATTTTTAATGGCTTCTATTCAACAGTTGATCGAACCCTATCCTAACACGGAAATGGTGACCCTAATGAGCCAACATTCGATTTGCTATTAGCTCCGGAAAAAGGCATGAAAATTAAGGGATTTATTGCAAAAATCTATGAGAAAAACCCTTTAAGCTTTATTAAAATATTTCTATTTACAGCGGAAAACAGAATCCAATATTGCCTTGCAAAAGGGACAAACTTTCAATCAAATATAAAAGTAATGCATATTTGTTTTTGCCCAAAAAGAAGGCTACATGAAATGCCAAAACATAGCAAGTATTTCAACAATTTTATTTAGAAATATCAACGAATACAAAAAAACATGCACAACGTTTCCACACATATCGCACATTTGTGGGAATGTTTTTCCATACGGAAAACAGAGACTATTTTTTATGCTTTGACGACAAAAGGCGGCGGCATATAGGAATGGGATTGGGAGCATACAGAGGAAGAGACAGAGCCACTCCCTGCCAAATGTTTACTCAACTGTGTTGGAAAACAATTTCGCCAAATGGCCAAAAGGGAGATGATATTCAAGCAAAAGTCGGCCTCGACAAATGTCATGTGTCAGTGTCAAAAGAATTGCTGTGTGGCGGGTGGGGGATATGTCAACACGGGTTCATCAGTCAAATGAGGTTGTCTATGGGGGGTGATGGGGTGATCCCGAAAGTTAAGTGAGTCAGTGCCACATCCTACTCCTTATCGAGACGAGTCTCTTTGACCTACATTGCCATGTGTGCCTGTATCTTTCCTTAATGTTTATTAATGCGTTCCACCCCTACATGAAAACACACTTCCGCTCCGAAAGGTGGCACATGAGGAGCTGTATCTTGCACTCCAAATTGAATCGTTTAATTAGCCTGATGGCTTGGAAAGTAGCTGACAATACTACAGATGGAACAACAACTTAAAGTAGTCAACTTTCAGAGCAGAGAGAAGCAAAGGCCTGCCCCATCCAGAATGGTTCTTCCATTTGTCACACCCCAGTGAATCGTTCGAAGCTCAACGGGTTTTGCATCCGTAATCGAAGATGGGGAAAGGAGTCCACTCTTCTTGGATTCATTTTAATTACAAACCAAATCCAATTCGCTGCACACCAAATGCCGAGCTGGCAAATGAACGGCGCGGAGCGGCGAGCAGCACTTGAAATTCTGCGCTTGATGGGCACACGATGAAGTTGCAAAATATTTGATCAAGTGTTTGGCATTTTGTAGGTTTTTTCTTTTGCACAATTTTTCTGCAAGTGAAAGCAGTGCTGGGGTCTGGGGTCTGGGGTCTGGGCTGAAGGACAACAAGTAACTTCTTTTGCGCGAACTCATTCAGTCGAGGCTTAATGAACACAGAGAGTCTTGGCAGGAGGGCGGAGCCGCCTTTGGTACTTGTTGTTGATACAACTCATTAGACGCAAGCGAATGCGTACTCAAGTGGGTTTGGCTGGCAGTCGGTTCGGTTACCGCCATTCCAGTCCAATACTTGATGCTCAACGATCTGTGGGATGGCCAAAGAAATTCGTAAGAGCATGGGTTTCTAGGCGGTTGCTGACTTCTTTACTTTAATTTTTTTCGCTTAGTTCAGCTTAATGTAGAGACTATACCATGTTTTATCTGAGAACAGTTTCGTTATTGTATTTAAGGTCATATTTTTACGGCTTAAAAGGTAAACTTTAATACTTTTTTTGTCACTCCTATTGAGATTTGTATGCGACATCTGTTTAAGCGTAGGGGAAACTCTTGCTTTTAATTTATTTTCTCTTTTTTAACATATTTATTCAAGGGACTGGCCACCAGAGATAAATTTAATTGTGATGTCTAGGTGTGCTATTTATTTAATATATTCCATTAGCTAACATTCTTATGTTATTAAGCGAACTTCCATTTGTTTCTTTATTTTCTTTTGAAGCCTGCATGTGTCTCAAGTCTCAATTAAACTCACTCTTCATCCATGCTTCAAGCCATTAAGTCACCACCCAATATTTCCACAAGAATTCGTTGAAATTGAAATGCGCTGAAATACGCATTATGGCCTAAGTAAACAGGCCCAGAAGTAAGACCTCCTCCCACCCACCTATCTCTGTTTACTACTAATCCGCTGCTGCCAAAGATAAACTCAAATATTGTCGGCGAAAAAGAGGAAATTTTTAATCAAAACAAGAGCAGCAAAAAAACCAAAAACATAGAAAAGCAGCGGCAAGAAAAACCCGTCAGACAAATGCGGCACTTTGGCAGCTTAGCGCGGCATTTGGCTAAAAGGAAAACAAACACAGTCAGGGTCAGGGGCGGAGTGGTGGGCGAGTCGGCGAAATTATGAAGCCAAAATTAAGGAGAATCCAAGAGTGAAAAAACAGCAAACAAAAAAGGATAACAAAAGCGCGTCAAAGGATCAAAGGTAGAAAGGCAAAAAAGAAAAAGCGCGGAAAAGGGAAGTAAAAAATGAAAGTGAAGGAGTTGCTGCGGTGTCGTATAGAAGATTGCAACCTAAACCTAAACAAACATGGCCAAAAGTGAGCTGCGGCCAAGACGATGACTTGTTCGCGGGGCGGCTGAAGTGCCAGAAGTACATTTAAGCGGAAAATTCTAATAAGCTCTGGTCCTCTGGTCACCCAGGAATGGGTAGTCCGTCAAGGGTTGTCGCTCTAACCCTTCTTCTCCTCTTCTTTTTGTTTGGTGACTGACAACAGACCGCGAAAATTTAATTCACGCGCACAAAATGATTTTTTTCAATCATCCGCCGATGAGCCGCGGAATATTTCAGCAATTTAAGCAGCTTTCAGCTGGCAATGAGGCTGTGGCCGAGGTGGTGGGGTCGTGTAAAATTCTTAATTAATAATCTGTAGCCACCCTTCAGGTCCGGGCCACTTGTTCATCCTCCACCCTGATGTGTAGTCAATTGAAAATTTTGCGTTTTGGCAATGAGCCGAGTTCGAAATCGCCTTTAAAGCCGTTGTAATTAAGCAGCCTCGCCACGCCACGGCCAGGAGCGGGTTAAGCGGCAAGAATGCCTGTCGCTGGGGGGTTTGAGGTGCTCCCCCGGCTTTATGACATGATTATGAATTGCTCTCCGGCCGCAATATCCATGAGGGGCGTTCTAGCAAAAGCCGCAGAACAGTCATCAGGCCCGTCAGGCCGTGGCCAAAGTCAAAAGTCAATAGTTGGTCAGGGAGGAAGGGAATCGGAATGGATGGATGGATTGGGTTCCCCATCCACCCTCCGTAAAGTTTGATGCGCGAAATTAAATTTTGGAATTTTGCTTCAATTTAATATTAATTAGTTTGAACGTTTGTGTTTTGGTTATGCAAATTTGACTGCTCATTTCGGTGGCTTGAAATTCGTATATTAATTAGCCACGAACTTTGGGGAATATTCAACATTAGTCTCAGATCTTACAATATTACGCTATGTTATTATATCCTGTGTGTATAGGAAGCAATATGCGACTCTCCAGTGTGTTGACAATACTTTGTTATAATGGGATTAAAGATTAAAGTGGGATTCAATATTGAATATTGGCATTTCCGAGTCCATGTCGAACTATTTAAGGTTCAGCACTGAAACAAAAAAAAAAAACGTTTGTATTTCTGGTGTTCTTGTAACGAAAAATATACATTTTTGTACCTACTTTTTTCTTCAAATTTGTGCATTCGCCCATTTGCCTGTAAGCAAAGTTTTAAATACTTTTACATTTACTTATTAAGTGTCTAATCTTACTATGGTAGAACAGCAATCTAGATAGAATTGCCATATTGTATCCAAACTTTTGAGATTAATGCAGTACTTTTTGATGAGTTCCTTAATTTGAGGCGACAAGTTCCCATGTTCGGTTACAATTTTTTCAACAGTGGATCCACATAGTGAAAGAATGACTCTTAATTCGTCATCTGCCCTTTCACCCATTTTGAAGAAAAAAATTGTTTTATATTTTTGTCTAGCGTGATAGGCAAATGCGTGGCCAAGCTGCTGATTGACTTGGGCCACTTGCAGTTGGTCTTCCTCTGGCAGGTAACCGAGTATTTGGTCAATGATCGTAATAGGTAATTTGGTCAGCATTTCGAACACGTTGCAGCAATCGGAATCCGGAAACAGGAAAGAGCTAAATGTATGCACATAAGTATCAGAGATGAAAGTTCTAGTTCTAGTTCGATGTATCGTGCAGATATCGTATCGATGTTTTACCCATCACTGGCTGCTGTGCAGTGGACACAATGGAACAATTTTAAACTTTATTACACTTTGGAAGCTATCAGCAAATAAATACATTTTTTTATATAAAATAAAATATTAAATTAAAACCATAAAAAAAATACCATTAGCAGAGTTTGAAGATTTTATCAAATCAACTTACTTGTAGGAAATTTTGGTACTAAAAATACAAAAGAAAATATGACAAAAATAAAGTGGAAATGAGTCGAATAATTTGTTTACTGAAAATCGTTTTAATTTTATGGGAATAATTATTTGATTGACTTTTTATTTTGTGCCCTCGCCTTACCTTTTTCTATAAATTCCCATGTGCTCGCCGCAAGTACACTTTGGCAATTAATTGTGTAATCCCCTCAATGCAATGTATCGCTGCTTCAGTTAATAATTTGAGGAGGCTTTATGGCAATGCAACCCTTCTGCCCGTTTCTTTTGAAGCCCTTTCCTCAAACGAAAAGTCAATATGCATTAATAATATTTTTTGATTTTATGCTCAACACTTGTTACAATTTTTTAAGGCCAATTTATCGGTCGTGATGGAGTTTAAGAGTTTACGCATAGAGATATTGTGTTAATCCGCTTATAAATGCAATTCCCAGCGTTCAGGCTGTAACTTTAAAAGGAAATTTTTCCACATTTTACACATGAGCGAGCGGAGTTTGAAATGCTGGAAATGGTCAGCCTCGGGGGGTTGCTGGCGATGACTGATGTCAGGGCAGTAGCTAAGCCTGTTAATAGCCTGCAGGATAAGACAGGGAGAGAGCGAATGAGAGCCTTCGGTGCTAATGTGACATAATTGAAAATCAAAACTAAAGCACTTAACTCTGATGCCGCACAGCGAAATGAACAAAAAGGTGAACATATGTGAGCAACCAGAAACTGTGTATTGGGTGTGGACTGAACCCAAAAAATGACAGTTTAACTGTCAACCAGTTTCAGCTACTGCAATGACAAGTGGTTCAGTTTTGTTCTATTTCAATTAGGCAAATGTTGAATGGAACAAAAATTGGTTTCCACTTTGATTGATTGGAGGTGGGTCGATGTGTCTCTCTCCGTTTAGCCAAACCAACTGTCAGGGTTACTCAAGTTACCTCCAAAAATGTTTTCCCAAATGCTAATTGCTTGTGATCATTGCCCACATTTAGGTGTTGCATAACCTATTGAGGTGTCTGTCACACCCCAAATGACAATTGCCACAATAAATAGTCTCAACTTTCAGAAAATTTCTCCAACTTCTTGCCCTAACCACTGTCTCGCCTCCTATTACCTACGCCCATTAAATTGTGTTATAAACACCCCGATTGTCCTTTTTTTTTCTCCCCAGTTCTTTATGCCTGTTTCCATTTCATGTTTTGAGTAATGCGAATTGACTTAATTAGCAGCGGCATCAAATTTCAACGGGGTACTTACCGGCGTGCCTCGGGATACTACGAAACTCACAATTTATTTTAAATTTAAACAGGAACATTTTAACAACAAATGCGGGGACTTTAAGCCCCAAACCTTCATTTCATTTAACCTTTAAGGGCGCCTGGGGGGCGGCACACACGAAATGCCAGAAACAGGCCCTTTAAATGGAGTAGGAAAAATGCTCAAAACTGCGAAACAGGAAAATCCTCGCCCACATATGCCCATTTATCATGTCAAAACTGACATTTGTAATTGTAAACTGATACGCCTCGAAGGCAACGAACGCAACAGGAAGAGTGTGGGGAGGGATTGTCGTATCTATTTCTATAGCTTTTCCACCAGACAAAAAAAAAACCAGCAACATATGCGAGCATTTTCCTAAAGGAAAAACCTTCCACACATGAGATAATCCTACCCCCAAGCAGAAGAAAACCTGGGAGCTATTTTAAAATTCAATTAAAAAACATTAAATCATTTTTTTTTTGGCAAAGTTTCTTTTGGTGGCGCCGCGTGCCGAAGCGAAAAGTGCAAAAACCACTTAAATGTCATAAGTGTCGCTATAAATAAGCGAAAATATCTCACAGAGTTTTGCAAATTTTGTGCACGGACAACCCCCATATGATGGGAACTCAGCAGCTACCCACCCGTAGGCAGATTCGACAATCTTGTACTTGAAAATTATGCACAAAACAACAAAAGAGCGGACCCGCATTTGAACCAAAAATTTAACGCGAGAAGTGCTCACAATTGATACGAATCAGGGAAAGAGTGGGAAAGGTGTACCCTAAATATTGTGGTAGCTACAAATTATAATGGAATATTATTTGCCATAAATTAAATCCACCTTTAGACGTTTACGTATCTATTGTGCTTTCGGCTCCATCTTTGTGTGTCTCTTGTCCTCAGCCCGTAGGTGATGTCTGCTCAATGGTGCGGTTCAAAATGTTCCACCATGTCTGACTTTTTGATGGCCCATTGAGATGCTCTGCAGCTCCTTCCTACAGCAAACAGTTTCCGCCCACAACACACTCGCGGCGTAGCGCCCTGGCTTGCATTTTTCCATGCGCCTGTCAACATTTTAATTAAAAAAGGTTACGGACCCATGGCTACGACTACGGTTACGGGCCAGACGGAACGTCCAGTCCGCCCAAAAGCCATATGTAAAATTTTTCGCGATTTCCCAGACCCTTGTGGGTGGGTGTGGCACAACCAAAAGGGTGCCAAAATAATAAACTCGTTTCGCAGTTACAAACAATTTCCTTTTTCAATTTTGCTCGCTCCCGTTGTTGGAGCTCTTTTTTTTTCTCGCAGGCTTTGTGCTTTGTGCCTCGTGGGTCATTACGCGTGTGTCGCATTACAGGAATAGTCCGGTCTGGTCCAGTTCAGACCTTCTATGGTTCCCGGTTCTCGTGCATTGTTTGCCATCATTTTAATTTTATTTATTGTGCGACTGCCGCCACCAACCCCCATATGGGGAGCAGCAGGGCCGGCCTCATGCAAATTAGATGAATTGCTTTGCAGTCTGCAGTCCAGGTTCGTCGAGACTTCCATCGTAATGGCTTGGCCACTGGCTCTTGGCCCACTCCTAGAACCCATCTCCATCCATCTCCATCTGCCCGACCCATGCTCCTGCCTTTAGCTGGCCATGTCAATGGTTTTGCGGACATTTATTGTTCGAAAGCTATTACCCCTGCCGCCCCCAGAGAATGTCTCAACACCGCTTTTGATTGTTTTTCTGTTTGCTTGGGGGGTTGCAGCCCTTCCACGATTGCCATAATGTTTAATTGCTTTGTCATTATATCTGGAAGTTATGGCTACTTCCGTGCCATCCAGCAGAAGGGCTGTCAAACTGCACTGAATATGCACTCGAGGCACAGACCGGGGTACAGTTGCGAACTAAAAGGGGTTACAAGTGCGCAACTGTACCTTTTTGTTCCATTCCATGGTGTTCCCGGAGTGCTCTGAGATGTCCCATTAATCCACTTAAATTTAGGAGCTGTTTAATGTGCAGATCTGTGCCTTAGAATGTCTAATTAGGAAGGTTTGCTCCAGTCTCTCCCATTCCAGTGAACTCCCCACTGAAACCCCACCGAAAAACCTTGAACCCCAAACCCTTTGCCGCCATTCAGTTTGACATTTTCATTCATTTGTCTACGCACTGCCTCGTGGTAGAAAAAATAAAGACAGGCACACACAAAAAAAAAAAAAAAAATACACCCGAAATACATTTCAAACCGTCGTTCATCGGAGCGTTCCGCCATTTATCCATTCGCCATTGTTCGATGGCCGAGTGCAGACAGCTGCCTGCTGTGATGCTGACTGGCTGGCTGGCCAAAAACTTTCACGGCTGTCAATATGGCCAACAAAAAAGGCTCGGAGGAGTGGTTGCTCCAGCGGGAATGGCTCGAGCTTGGACAGCATTTTTTCACGCCACAAAATAGAAAGCGCACTGGCATTTTAATCAACATTAAGCAGAAATGCTTTTTGCAAAACTCCTCCAACTCGGACTGCGTTTCCCGTGTCCATCAGACTGACTGACTGACAGAAAGTCCTGGGCATTGTCATTAATTCTACGTATGTGTTTTGGTCATTTATAACGCCGAGACTTGCAAATTAAAAAGTAGAAGCAAAACAGCAACAGCAAAAAAAGAAGAACCCGTGGTAAACGTGTGGCGAAAGTTTTTCTCTTTCTGGTGATGCGAAAAAATTTCAATTACAAACAGCAGCAAAATGTCAAACCAAAAGTACAGGAGAGGTCGACGAGTCGGGGTCACCACATCCACATCCCTGAGGGACCTGCAAACCTCAACACTTCAAAGTCTCTCGCGACTGCCACCCCCCGACGTCTCTCGGGGAATTATCCCAAGCAATTTTCCTTGGGTGCTAATAATTACACCCCCCAAACGAAGGAAAAGAATAAAGAATTGTAGGCAAGTTTATGATTATGAAACGGCTTTGACAAGATTTTCCAAAATGCTTTTACGACTTGACCCCGCCCGACTCAACCGTCTTCAGCCGAAATCCTCTAAAATATTTCATTAATTTTAATTGGAAATTTGCGCTGCTGAGACGTCCAGCGGTGGTCGAGTAGATAATTACGAGCTCTATCCCCTAAGCAGGCGGCTATTCAAATATTCCACTGAAAGCGGAAACAATGCAGCAGCCATGGCCCGAGAGTGGGCGTAAAGGTCTTGGGAGCTCCCTGGTTTAATTTGAAACAAATGTCGTAAAAATGTTAAAACATAATTTGATGCTTGACTGATGCTCAAGGATTTGCAAGAAAGAACCGAATAAAAAATAATCTTTTTCTCTTTTTTTGTTGGGGGAAAAGGCAAGGAAGATCAAGTATAATTTGTATGTGGAATTTGGAACGTAGGAAAGGTGAATAAAATATGCTAATAATGCAACAATATAAATTAAAATAAAAACAGATAATACAAAACAGAATGTAGCTACAACCCAAGCTTAAATAAATAAAGAAATCAAGGACCAATTTTTTGTGCAACAATAAACCAAAAATTCTCACTCGATTCGGTACATCGTTTCCCACCAATTCTCGTGAAAACAATTCAATCAAATGGTAGCTACAAGTTCCTAAAACTAATTAAAATGCCATCAACGCTGGCTGGGAAGGGCAACGGAGGGATTAGGGTATGGTGATTTTGTACCGAGTGGACGTGTCCAAAGACCCAACCGCAGAGATCTCCCCCATGTGGGTGGGTGTGGGTGCAGCGCAGTTGGAGCTGCCATTTACGCGTAATTTGGCGGGCCTAAAAGCCTGCCAGCAATGGGAAAGGAAAGAAAAAACAGCGAGCCAGGGAGTGAAACTGCGGACTACACGGACAGGGGACTGTGTTTTGGCAAGTTTGTCAACGCGGTTTTTGCCCAAAAGTGCCAAAACAACCGCGTGATTTATGCGCTTTTAAAGCACTTAACGGTGGCACAGGTCTATGAAGTCCTGGACTTCGAGCGGTCAGGGCTCACAATAAATTCTCGCGAATAAATCTTTCAACTACATAAATCTCACGCGCCAAATTTGAGCCGCTTCTGCTTTGCTTTTTTTTTGGTATTATTCCTTTTGCATTTCGCACAAATCAAAGCGTAAATTGCTTTGATTTGAAAGCTTTTTATTTGGAATGCTTTAGAGGCCTTCCGGGCTGACTGTACCCAGCGGCGGAACGAGGGGTGGGCGGTCTTTGGGTGTTTCGTTTCACCAATTAAAAATAATTTCAAACATGGCATATGTCGGCATTTTTTTTTGTCCAGCTTCGGTGAGCCTCAGGGAGGAGTTACGACCAAATATCGTAAAATTTTATCAGTATAAAGATTAAAATAAAGCTGAAAATTGCACGAAATATCTTGGGGTCATAACTTAAAGCCGCAGCAGGTTCCACCACACACATGTGGAACGCAGCAATTCGCGGTACATGCTGCCAAATCTGCAATTAACGCGGGGCGGGTTGGGTGGTTGGCGGATGGCTTGGGGGGGGCGGACTGAAGGCCAAGTCAAATAAACATAAGTTTTTATGCGTTTGGTAATTTTTGGAAAAGCGGGTGGTTTTGGTTTTTTGGTTCTACCAGCTAAAGATGAGAGCGTGAGACACGATGGGTGAGAGACGGAATATTTTGAGATATAAGAAAGGTGAGGGAACTATTTGGTAAGCGATGTAGAAGCGGAGTTAATGTGATGAAAAGGTAGATCAAAGTGGATAAGGAATGGCTTTAATAAAAGATAATTCTTTTGGATCTTCTTGCGTTCAAATTTGTGGAGATATTCTTGCTTTATTCGAAGAGCGATTCTGCATTAGAAAACATCCAAAGCCTGCATGGGAAATGCTAAAAAGAAAGCTTTAGATAAACCCTCCTTCAATTCTGCCTTAAAAAAACCCAAATCTGCCTGGGAAGATGATCAAAATAAAGCTCAAGATAGCTCCCTTCAGCTATAACCACTCCTTATTCTACAGCTGGAAACATTTTAAAGCAATATCCAAAGTCCCAGATGGCACGTTGCCATCGCTAGCTGGGCGTTGAGCTTCTGGGGGTATCATATGCAAAATGCAGCACATGTGTAAAGTAAATCTTGCGCTGCCTAAACCATAATCATAAACATTTATGGCCAACGCGCGTTCATTCAGGCACAAATGACACGAAACCCTCCAACCCCACAGGACACAGGACTTGTGCTACTCCTACTCCTGTCTCGTCACTCTTTGACGAGTGCAATCCTTTCCCATTTGCCGTGTTACCCTTGCTCCCTGCTTGTCCCTTTTACTCTTTTCAATTTTTTGGCATGCAAAGCCACAGGATTAGGCACAACTGTGCCGCTCTGCTCCTGTCGGGCTCGCAATTTGATTATGACTTGACAAATAATTGTCATTTTGATGTGACGCCGCCGACTTAAAATGCTAAGTAATTGTAAATATTTAAAATTATTTGGCAGACACAAAACGGGGTGGTGCTGCTGCAGAGGTAACCCTTTAAAGAATAGAATTGAAAAGTTTTGAGAGTCTCAGCGTCGCTTGAGGTCAGGGCAGATGATGGGCGGATTGTGGGATACAGGATAGGGCTATCAGGAAACCCCCAACAAGTGTTGAGTCACGCTTTAGAGGGGGGTTTTATATTAATAGATTTCTAGTAAGCTAGTATGACATTTCCGTTTGATTTCACACTGCTAGGGAATACTTTTTTGAACCCCTTTAACTTCTGACTGCGTTTACCTTTTGCCAAATCAAAGCACAGTTCTACATCGGCTCCTGATTTATAGCCAAATGCCACAAAACTATGTCAGAAAGCATTTCGCCGCTGCGCATTTGTGTGGTGGCTCTCTCAGCTTGAACTAATTTAAATTCCTCGACTGTGTGGGGAGGTACTGTCAAATGCGAACCACGAACAAATGAGATTTCGGGTAAGCAATGTTAACAAGGCGTTTTACACAGCCATGTGGCCCATGGGCGGGGAAAGAGTCCTCTGCCAGCAGACCAGAACACGGCAACGGCAGTTGCCTCTTGGCGCTTCCCTGCGCTGACAGCTCGCAAGCCATAAATCAACAAGTTAAGTCGAACCGTGTGCTGCACAGCCCGGCAGACGCTGAAAGCCGGGCAAAAAATGTTTTTCAAATACACACACATATGCAGCAGCAGCACAACAAAATGGAATTGATTTCAATGTTTAATAAAAAATTCATGAAAATTTGTCAGCTCTCAAGCTTTTGTTGGGCTTTCCTCTCTCCATCTCTGGGTTTTGGGCTCGGGCTTTCGTGTTTTGTACGCTATTAATCACAGTTTGTTGCACTCGCTGCGCCATCAAGTGATTCATGTGTGGAGTGGAGAGGAGCAGCAGCAGCAGCAGCAGCATCAGCATCATCAGGACCGTAGCGCATCCTGTCATGCCTCTGGCTCTATGATTTATGTTGCATTTTAGACCAATGACAACTTCGGGAGACTATGGTGGGGGTCTGGTGACACTGAAGGCAAGAAAGAACTTGCCACAATTGAGCACTAATCGGGGTTGAGTCGTTTTAGGAAACTGTAAAAGACGTCACAAGAAAATATTCTTAAAAATAAATTTTAAAATGTAAAAAATGAAATAAAACCAGTTTAAAAATAAAATCTGACAGCAGGTCATTAAGATGGCTAAAGCTTTACTAAAAATATGATTTATAAACATTTTAAAATGTTAAAATAAATTAAAGTCGGAAAAGTGTATTTTTTATAAAATAAATTTCCAGCAGCTGGAGTAAAAAATACATAAAAAAATACCTCAGTTCGATGAGAATAAAATTAAGTTAAATAATGGTTAGAATATATATAATAAAAAATACTTTGAAAATCAATTTTACAAGTAATTTTCTACAGCTGAAGCTAAAAATCCATTACAAAATACGTCAGTTCAATAATGGTCAAAGTAATATTAAAATTATAATGAAAACGCAATTAAAAATAATATTTTCTTTATTGAATAAATATAATGCAGCTGGAATTGAAGAATCCATATAGAAATATTTAAATAATTGTCGAAAACTGGTTAATATTATATACAAAATATATTTATAAAGATAAAATAAACACGGAATAGATTTTTTAATAAAATAAGCTTCCTGCAGCTGCAGTTAAAAATCCATTAAGGAACACCAAATATTTCAATGAGTATTAGAGCATTAGTTGGGTAACCTTTGCCTAAGTATCTACCCATGAGCCGCACTGTACCCCAACCAAAGTAACAAAATATCCAAAGGCAACCCTTTTCGTGCGTTCAAAATTGATTTATCCCATGGTTGCTAAAGATATTAAATTCGTTGCGGATAATATGTTGCTGGCTGTCGAAAAAGAGTCAAACACAATAATGCAATTGATTTTGGTGATAAAAATCGAATGTTTTTGCACCAGAAAAAAGGGATAAATATATAAAAATAAAGGGTTCAGCAGCCCAAAAAAAAGGGGGAAGGTATGTGGCCCACACACACCCTCTACGCAAAGGCCTTTCCTATTGCAATCTAACCACTCACACTCGCCCAAAAATTGTGTTTGCACACATGCGGTTGTTTCATATTTCATAAATAAAAAGAAAAAACCAGGAGAAAGGAGCCAAAAATCAAAGCATAGAGTTGTCAAGGCGTAACGAACTCTTAACCCTCGTACCCCACTCTGCTTTCCCCTTTCCTTTGTGTGCGGTGCGTGTTTGTGTGACATTCGTTTTTTTTTTTTTTTGCAGCACTTCTTTCTTCATCTTATTTATGAAAATTGAGTTATAATTGGTAGTGCATTAAGTCGTCCTGTTTGGAGTTCCTGCCGCTGACGCATTTATGCCTCAATAAATACACAAATTGAATTTATAGGCCGGTCGTCCTCTCTCTCTCTCTATGGAGAGTGCTTTTTCGCCACTGCCTTAAAAGTGCCACTAAATCAAAATCACGTGTGAGTGTGTGGCGGTCGAGAGAAGGAAATGCATGCGGCAGTCAAAAAGGGGTTAAGGTTTCGCCTGCTACCGTGTGCCGTGTGTGTTTTGCATACGGTTTCCGTGCTCCCGTGCTCTTATGCTTTTTGCGCTCTACTATTTTCCATATCCTTCCGTTGTTATACGCCAGGAAACATGCGTCGCAGGAGGTAGAGATACATCCGCCGTTCACATGTGGAAATATTTTGACAGTTTCGCGGTTCGTTAGCGTTTTTTATTCCCTTAGAACTTAACATGGGTGTGGGGTGTAAAAGCAGTGGGGAATGGGTGTTTCATATGAAGAGATTTTGTATTGAATAAAGAAATTCAATGGCAGAATTCCGACTGACAGAAATAATGCTAATTTCTTGGAGCAACTAATATATTTCGGGAATTTAAGTTTAATCCTTAACTTTCTTTGATCTTCTGGTGTGTCTCCCTGCCCATTTAATTCCTGTTTAACTCGCTCTTATCTAGCGCTTAGCCCTTAAGTGGCTCATCCCGGCTGTGAAAGCGGAAAATCATCTTCTTTTTTTTCTACACTTTCCACTCCAAACACTCGCAACAAGCTGCCCCCTTACGGGCACTTTCCTTTGTCCATTGTTTGGCCTTGCCGCTTCAAGTGCTTCTCCACTGCTGCTGACCACATGGCCGAATTTGTGGCACAAAGGACGAACCATTCTCCACTCAGCAGAAGCCGAAGCCGAAGCCTTTCTGCACGCCTCTTAACCCTTTGCTTGTGGCCACTTTTATGCCGTCCCGTTAGTGGTCAGTCCTGTGCCGCCGCTGACCCTTTTTGGCGAACCCCTTTGCTCGGGCATATAAATTTATATGATTTTTGCATTATTTTGGCATAATGTGCACATTAATGACACTCCAAATTATGTTGTTAATCGTAAAGGGGGTCAGGACATTCCATGTTTTGGGCTGCATCAAATTTATTGCCTTTTCTATTTTTACTCGTTTTTTGGGTTTTTTTTATGTTATTTTTGCGTTGCATTTTTTATGTTTTCCTTTTTTCTCGATGCCATTTTGGCAAACATTAATTTTGCTTCGAACAGTGACTGACGTATGACATTTTTATGTGTTGTTCCACCAGTGAGAGGAGAGGGTTAGGCATTAGTAAAATTACTTGCAACCGGTGACGTTGTGTGTGTGTGTGGAATTAACGTTGCATGAAATCAAATGATAAATGGCAACAGGAAGAGACGCACGGGATGGGGAAAGACCTAAGAATATGGGAGGTGGATATGTGAGGTATTGCTGGAATATATTCCTGATAACTGAAGCAGCATTAAATACTCCTGTAGAATGATTTGTGCCATGTTATTCCCACAGGAACATATTTTCAGTACATCTTCAGAGTATTAGAGTAATAAAAAAAGGCTGAAATCACTCATCGATGTATAACTGAAGTATAAACAACCCTCAGCCTAGTGCCCTTAGTTCAGGCAATTAAATTTAATCTAAATTCACTTAAATCCTGCTTCAACAAATCAAATCAAATCAAATCAGACCCAGCTAAAAGGTTCCCTTACTGTTCGCTCTTTTATAACTTTATTTACACAAACGATAAGCGAAATAAATCTCCAAATGTCGCACTGAGTCACACATACAAGCCGACAGCTTGTCAGACCATGTGGAAATGTGCAGAAAGGAATAGTCAAAAAATAAGCAACTGTACCTCACGTTTTTTTTGGGGCAGGACAGGGCGGAGGGAGTAGTAGTAAAAAATCGGCAAAGATTTACCAAATATTGCACAATGATGGATCATAAATAACTTATGTTTGCAAAGGCTCCACGAAAAACAAAAAAAAAACCCAAAAAACATTGCCATTTGGGAGCGGGAGAAAATTCTTATCCAAAGTGACGTAACACATAAGCCACGACCCCCAGACCCAGGCCCAGGCCCAGGCCCAGGCCAAGCCTCATCCTCAGCCTCCTGTGTGCCAGCGCCGAGAGTGAACTGCCCTGGCCATTAAGGACAAAAGGATGACCCTTGATGCCGTAAAAAAAAAGAGCGAACAGGGGGGGACTGGACAATGGTCACTTGATGATGCGGGCGCGTTGTCCTGTCCAGCATTTTATTTGCTGCCTTTTTACGGCAAATGAACGGAAGCGACTCGTAAAACTAGCGAATTGTGAATTATGTTTGCTGACATCTAGACCAAATACGACTTGGGGACACAGTCAATAGTTGACCATAAAAAATAGAGAGAGAGAGAGAGAGAGAGAGACCCTCACGGCAGGGGGTACGTGCTGGTCGCCAGTCATCGTCTATTGAACTCCATGTTCCATCCAATAAAAGAGGCATTAAAACACTGAAATAGAGCGGGGGCACACACTCGAAAGATCTCTCTCTCTCTCTTAAGTAGTTCGAAAACATTGTCGTAAATAAATTTTATTGTAAATTGTCCGGCAATAAAATGTGCTTGCTGTCCGTCCAGCAAAAAAAAAAGGTGTGACGACCAGTGTTGGGCACTGGCAAACGAGGTCAGAGCTTGAAGATAGTTGGGAAATGCCCATTAACCGTGTGCTGTTTAAATATTCATTATAGCTAATGTTTGCATATCAGCCGAGAAAGTTGTGGTAGAGGTCCTTGACAGTCATCAAGTCGAATTATCCATTAAAAGGGAGAAACTAACCGCAAACCGGGGGGAGCGAAAGCTGCTAAGAGGAATGGAAAATTTCACAAGAAAATGCACCAAAAAATGAAGCTTTCAAAAAGTTAACAGGCGAAAGAAATAAGAAAATGCCAAGCAGGCAGCCGGCAACAGGCAACAGCAAGGATAACAGGCCAAAGGCATTCAATATGCACACGCCATAATCACATTAAAACGTAAACGATATGCAAATGGAATGAACTGACAAGGAAGCCCAGCACCAAGACCAGGTTCAGGCGCTGGCTCAGGCTCGGGTTCATCAAAAATGCACACACACGAGACACGGCCAGAAAAAGGCAAAAGAAAAGCTACCAAAAAAAGGAAAAAAGAAAGTGGGAAGGAAGCGTAGGAAAGCCCACCAGGAAAAGGCAAGAGAAAGAGGGAAGAAAGAGCAGGGAAAACGACCACAAAAATTCCAAAGAAAACGGGCAAGGAAGTGCCGCAAAAACTACTCCATGTGTGTGGGTAAAACTTTTAAAACCCAGCCAAAGTCGAAGTCCTGCGGCAGGAAGTGCTCTAGCAAACATAATGGCTTCCAGTCAAACTTTTTGCCTCGTTTTCCTTATTTTTTTGTTGTTGTTGCTCAGGTAATCACGTCGTCACTTACAGTTGCAATTAAGGCTCTGTACGGCACGCGGAAATTTTAATTCAATAAAAGTCAAACGAGCCATTTCCGTGGAGAGAAGTTTTCCCCTGCTGCGCCTGCGGTCTGTTTTGCTTAAAGTCAATTAAAATTGAAGTCGAACTACCGAAATGGGGTTTGGGTATTGAGGGCCAGTGTCTTGTCTTCATCTGTCGAAAACTTTCAACTTGATTTTGTGGCTCATGTGGAAAAGGAAACGCAGTTCTGGATGGAACTAATGCAATCAATGGCCAGGCAAAGTTTTGGACTGCCACACACATGGATGGTGCCCATGCCTTGTGTCAAAGGGTTCTCCAAAGTGTCGGCTTACGGCAGAGGAGATGTGCCGAACGAATAAAATGAATCCAAAGATTCTATGAGGTAGCCCCCACATGTGCTCTCTGTGTTTGAATATCGCAAGCGAAATAAACATTGCATTTCCATTTGGGCATGGCTGCATGGCACATTTCACTGGCTGTCATTTCAATTAAATTATCAAAACAGTAAGAGCAACGCATCCATAAAAGAACAATGGGTCTGCCTGCCTGCCGTACACCTAAGTGTGTTCCCCCCACCCAATCACAATCTTTAGAAGCCACAAAGCCAGGAGCCAGCACGAAACCCAAGCCAAACACCTAAGTCATTTCATTGTCATTGGCACTGAGGCACTCTATGGCTATGGCTATGGCTATGGCCATTGTTTTAGTCGACTTAAGACTTCCCCCGACACAAACTTCATTATTCTTGTGGCCAAAATCCTTCAGCATCGCCTCGCCTCGCCCATGCTACGGGAAATGACTTTTCAATGCGCTGCCGTGATAAAAGCGTAGCCCCCGCACCCACCCCAAAAAGCCAACCAGACAATTCCATATGCAAATGACTAAAATGAATTTAATCAACAATTGTTTTGGTCTGTCTCTCTCCCAGCTTGCCACCTTGCCACCTGTTTCCGTACAGCACTTTGGGATGCATTATTCTAATGAGATTCTGCTGGCGGCTGTTTTGGACTCTGGACCCTGGGCCCTGTTGCAATCGCTGCAATTATTTTGATAACAACTTTTCGTATTAAATGGCGAGACATGAGAGACACGATAAAAAAGTATAGGGACATGGCATAGATTGTCCTTTACGCATAAGACTCGGGCTAACAAGGCAAACAATTTCTGGCTGGGTAGACCCAGGGCTTACCCTTCACCACACGAAGATTTTCCAATATTTTAATATTTTATTTTGTAGCTTTTATGGCACATTGCGAATGGCATTGTAAAACTCCTCTCAAGTGTTTTATTCTCAGTTAGAAATTCGATGTACCCCGCCGAATGGTTATCCACTGTGTTTTATGCATGTCCTGCGACTCTGGACTCTGGCATAACTTGGCTCTATAGTTGTTGCATTTTTGACCGCAGTAAACGTAATTGTCTGTCCGGTCAATAAAAGCAAACGACGCAGAGCTCTTGCCGGGGTACAAGTGGCTTCATGGACCCCCAAGTGGACCTCCGTTTGCTTTATCTTGCAAGTCATCAAATGGTCGTGGGTGTCTGGGTCTGGGTCTGGGTTTGGGTTTGAAGGGTTCTCCGGGTACATCTTTCATCTCACACGCCACATGTTGCAGCAACAATGTTGCCCGTAGAGTAACCTCAACGAAGCTTTTTGTGTGTTTGATTTGCATATGCAGGGGCAGTGAATGGGTTGCAGGGACTACAATTGGGTTGGGAGTCGGGGGCTGCTGCTCATTTTGCTGCTGCTGCAAATGACCGACAATTATATTGTTGTTTGCCTGTGTGTCTGTGTCTGCTGATAGCCATTCGAGGTCCGAGTCCGTCACAACATTTCCCCCACTCATTCCTATCCCAGTCTCAGTCTCAGTCTCATGTCCATGTTCAGCTTGTTATGTCCCTGACAGCCATCGTCATCCACATCGCATTCTTATTGACTCCCAGTGCCATTTTGGCTGCCCCTGCAAAAAGAAGAACACCTCTGAATGTCGGCAAAATCCCCACCCGAACTGTGGGTGGAGTGAGGGCAAACATTGTTCGGTGCTGGGTTTTTATTTGCACCATTTGGCCATTTGGTGTTGTGTTCTGTGCGGTTGGGCATGCAAAATTAAATTAAAACGCATTAACAGCAATGGGAGTGTGAGTGAGGCTTAGGGAAATGTTGTGTAGTAAACCCCTCCACCAGTTCCCTATCAGTAGAGTGCCAAGTCCTGGCTCTGCTCAATTTTCAAGCAAGTGATTAGGAATTGTCCTGCACCTTCCGGCTATCCATCAATGGGAACTGTTCGCAGTGGCAACACGAAGCCTGGAACTGTGAAAGAATATTGAATACATTTTCATATTGATTTGTTTAATATTAATATATTTTATATGGCAGCTCCAAATTAAATAAAAATAAAAACATTTAAAGCTCTAACACACCTCCCATCCACTTTTATCTCCTAAATCCATGCCCTTACGCTGTTTACGTCTGACAAATGAATTCAAACTTGTAAATGACATCATCAACAAGGCGAATAATTGATTTTCCACTCTTAAAAATCACCCACAAAAGAGCCCAAAAAAAAAATCAAAGCCAAAAAGTAAATTTGAATAAAAATCAGGCAGGCCCCGTGGCGGCAAGTGTACTAAATTACAATTGAAAACAAGAATTACACACTTCAATCCACAAAAGGAAAACACGGAGGGAGGGAGGGATACCGCCTGCAGTGGTGGTCACCGGGCCGAGGATCAGCAAAGGAAACTAATATAAATAAAATTTCAATTACTCAACAATTAATTCTGTCTTGTGTGCAGTCGGCGAAGCGTTAAAAGGGGCAGCGACAGGGACACGGGACACTGTTGGCAAAAGGAAATCCCCCAAAGGACGCGGCTCACTTCCTTGGCAACTACTCAGGCGTAAGTTGGAAAAGCATTTTGGAAAATATTTGGAAAAAGTTTTGCGACTCTGTCTTGGCCAGGAATCGCCAGCTGAGAGCTTGGCCCAGACATTCACTTGGGAAGTTGGCATTGAGGTTGGTTGGTTGGAGGGAGTTTGCGCTGTTTCTTAAGTTTTTTAGTTGACTTAAGTCCTTACGGCTTTTAATTGTTGCAGCACACAATTAGATGGCAACTTATTTGGCCCTCGTCTCATGCTGATTATGAAGCGTTAAGGAAAACTGTCAACCCCGAGAGTCAGCCCGAGAGAAACACGCAATTTATTGGTAAACTTTTCGCCCGACACTGTGACAGCAGCACCAAAAAAAGGATTCATTCCATTTGCCCCAAACCCAGCCAGCCAGACAGACAGACGAATCAGCCCAGGAGCTTATCGTGCACAGTGCTTCGTCACTCGAGTGAAACGAGAGAGGAGAGATGCCAGCCAAGAAGTTGATCTAAAGAGGAAGATAGTGTCTGAGACGCGTACCCCCCCACACCCCATGCCCATGCCCATCTGCTGCTCCCTGTTCAATCTTCCTTGCTAGTCACGCACAAAGGAGTCTGCCTCAAATTAGCAGAAAAATCTGTTATCCTTTCGGTTTGGCTTCGGCTTGGGCTTGCGGGCGTGTTAATGATTTTTCTCCAACCCCAGACGGAGGATAAACTTTGCTGCGAGCCAAAGTTTTTCCTGCTGCGTCTCGTGTTGCTGGTTATTTCCTTACAAATGAAGTGACAGAGCATATTTAAAATTGAACAATTTAATCCGGCGAGACGACATCGCTTCTTAACCCCCCCACACACACACCAGGTTTCTCTCACGTGAAGGTGAAATGTTGACAGAGAGCCAGCCGTGTATTTTCTTTTTGCCTTCGAGGAATATATGTGCTAATTAGCAAACACACAGTCAACCAGAGCCAAGGCAAGGCATTGGATTGGCCTTATCCTTGTCTTGCAGTGCGTCCGTCCGTCTTTCTGTTGTACAAACAAGTTTGTCCTGCGTAGACAGCCGTGTCGCCTTGTCTCCGTCTTATCGTCTCCGGTCGGCCCATTGTCATCTTCCAAGTGGTTGATTGGCACGTAATTTAGTCGAGATCTCTGGCAGGAGGAGATGGTTTGTTTGGGTTTGGTTAGGCAATCGAGCTTGCTCGAGTGGTGTGTGGGGGGGGCGAGTGGTATTAACTAGGTCTACAATTAGTAAGAAATATCCAAAGGGATTAAGCTGAATGCAAACACTGCAAACTGGGGCTTTCACAGCAAAATGCACTTTTCAGAATATTGTTTTGTATTTATTCTGAAGTAGATTGATTATAGTTTTTGTCAAATTGTCTTGGATTTGCATAGTAACTATTGTAACTATTTTCTCAAATGCAGAATCTTGCGGCAAAACCCTCCTGTAATTGAAACGGTTTCATTTTCTACGTACATATGCAGCAGGGCTGCGAGTGCGATGAATCGATATTTCCCAGGGATGCATTTCCTGTGGAACAGACAGATTCGAAGTACTATTTTGAAACGATAAGAAAAGAAGTTTTTATGGAAATGTAAAATATGTTAGATGGGAAAATAATGATGTGGAATTTCAATTAAATTAGCTCGACAGTAATCAAGGCTAATGGTCAGCTGACAAATTCCTTTTTCGATAATTACTGCCATTTCCGCCGACTCTCCGCTGTGGGCATAGCACAAAATAAATCTATAAAATATGGCAAAATAATCAAGCAAAAAGCATTGAAAAGCCGCAACCATGTTGATTACAAGCCCTCAACGCGAACACGAACATGGGGGACACACAATCGTTACACCAGAACCAGAACCAGAAACAACCGCAATGTAACACTCTTTCTGAACATGCATGGATGTCTGTATCCCACAATGGGATCCAGTTACGGGTGGCTGCAATTGTTTGCCAAAAACCATTTAAACCTTTATTTGAAAATTACACATAAACATATTGAAAATGCTGACTGATGGGGCGCTGGCGTGGGGCTTTTGCTAGGTCGCAGTCCCTCGGAGTCGAGTGCCTGACTGCGAACCGCAATGTGACGCTAACCAGCTGAGAGCGCGGACGGGGCATCATCACTTTGGTGTGTGACTTGTCATAAATAATGAAAATAATAATTAAAAAATATAGATAAATATAATAATATATAATATTATTTAAGGCGAAAGCCTAAACGAGTTATTTGGGGGTTCCCGATACCCCATTTATCGCATCCAGTTAAATGCTTAACAAAAAAGGGTATTACACTGTCCTCGTCTCTGTCGTTTCCTGTCGATTTTATATTGCTGGAAATTGCGAAACATATTTGCCAATGCATTTTGGAAAACATCATTAAGTCGAAAATCGTTGGGCCGAGTGCAACGGCCTATGAAGCGAGAGGAGGAAGAGAATTTTCTGCCACTGCCACGGACACTGCCACTGGGCTCCGGACCGCACTCGTGATGAATGGTGGGTTGAGGTGGGATGGGTCTTGCCCAATGCCAATGAATTTTCATGAATGCAGTCAAGTCTATAAAAATTAATGCGTTGCAGTTGGCTGCAGTCTGGCTGTTTGTACCCCACTTCGAGTGCATTTTAAATATGAGTTAAAAAGCCTGGAAAATGTTTCAAGAGTTCGGACCTTATCAAATGGTCATTTCTGTTTGCATTTAATTAAAAATCAATCCAAAAGTAAAGGCGACACGTGTGTCCTCTGTCCTCTGTCCTCTGTCCTGTGTCCTCTGTGCGGCAGGCGCGATAAATCACGCTAAAACACAAAGTGTTGGAGTAATTTATCATTGTCAACGGGCCGGTACGGGCCCAAAGACCTCAAAGGGTTGACAGAATCTGCCGGAAGGACAGACAGACAGATCGAAGGGATTAACACTTTAAATTGCCTAGTTAAACAAAAGGATATTGTTGTCCAGGCAGTACGATGTTTGCATTACTCCCATTACGCAGAATCCCTCCCACTTTCTCTCTCTTTTTGTCATGACGTTTTCCATTTAATTGCCAAAATCGAAGCTGAACACGGGGGACCCTTGGTGTGTATTTACTTAGCCGATGATTGTGGTCTTGGTCTTGGAGGTAAAGTTCACTAAATTGCATTTCGTCACGCAATTAGTGGTTCATTTGCCGCCTGGCTGCGTCTCCTACAAATATCCTTTCCAGCTCTCTATCGTCTCTGGTTCTGTTTGCTCAAGGCTCCAAGGAGCCTGTGTGTTTCCAGCAAACTTAATTTCATCTTATTACGATGCAGAAATTTTGCAATTTCCGCAAAGTCCACTCCTGAGCGCCGGTCAATTGGACTTCACATCCTTCAATTGCGTCTTGGGCGATGCCTTTGCCTTGCCCAACATCTTGCAACGGAAATGGAAAATCTTTGTGGCTACGACTTTGGTTTATTGGTTTATCCCACTGTCCAGCCTTTTCGGTTAGTTGAATTACATTAGTGACTGTCCAAAATAGACTTTATGTCTGCGAAATTGCAGTCTTGTCTTTGGCTATCTGCAAGATCATTTAGGGGCTGATCTTTTCGCATTTGAAGACCCTTCCCGAATGCCTTTTTTGTCCCATTTTTTAACGACAAACATACACAATTTTCCATTGAGTAATTTCTAATTTTTTTATATTTTTTTTTTGTTGTGACATTTTATTGCGAAAATTTGTAGGTTTGCCCATAAGTAGCGGAACTATTCCGCCGCTTCATTCGCATTTTTTATGACCACAAACCAAAGTCAAAACAGTGCAAAATACGCGGCAGTGCCGGGTGGGACGAAAAGGAAGCATTAAAAAAGCTAATTTAATTAAAAGAAAATGCAATGAAAAATGCCATTCTGACGGGAGGAGACTCGGAGCTGTGTGTAGGGGCAGCAGAGCCCTCTGGCATTGTCCTGTGCGTGCTGGCCGGCAATTTGGCCAATTTTTTATGACAGCAACGAAGGAACGGATCCCGAGCTGAGGAGCTGCAAAAAGGCAAAAGTGCAACGTTCTCCTTTGGCGCGATTTTATGCACATTTATCATAATTTCACACGCAGCCAGAGATCCTATGAATGGGATGTGGGATGGGTTTTGGTTTCGGTTGCGCACACACACATAAAAAATAGATATATACGGTATAGCCGGTTTTCGCAGGGTGTGGAAATTGCATTTTGCCTTTTACGAGCAATGACATTTATGACAGTTTTCCCTTCCTTCCTTTTTTTTTGGTCTTGTTTTGCAGGCGAAACGGTTGGAAAAAGTAGAAACGGGGAAAATGAGAAAACAGTAACAATGATAACCCATTAAAACTATTCGTAAACACACCTTTCCCTCATTTATTTCTGTTTCTCCGGCTCCATTGAGTGCGCTTCGTGCCACTGTTGCTCCTGCCACCTTCTTGAGGACATAAACCTCCCGCTGAGATGTATGCAGATCCTCTCAGACCCACTTTCATTCATTCCCATCCTCCGGCGCATGTCAACACTGTGCAACAAAGTTGCCAAAACGCGTTATTAATATTAATGCAAACGAATAAACATCAAGCAGCAACAAATACTTGTAGTAACTACTTTGTTGCCACTTCAATTTGCGATGGAAAAAGTGGCCTTTAAGTTCAGTTTTCACTAGAAATTATATTGTAATACAGGCAGAGCAGCCATGGGGAGCATTTTCCGTGCTTAAAGTTCTTTTTTTGTGAACAAATAATGAAATTACTTTTATTTACAGACTGTTACTTTATTTTATATTATTTTATTGTGTGTGTGTTTTGGGCTGAAATCTTTGGAAGGTAAATGGTACACGTTTTCCGGTAATTGAAGTGTTTGTTGTTGTTCCCAGTTCCTGTGGCAGCTGCTCTCCTCCTCTCTTTGGCTTCTTTGTCCATAATTCTACTTGTGACAAATCAACGCCCTCTTGTAGCTGACTTCCTGCTGCTTCCTTCCTCGGTCTTCTCGGCCTGCAGCTTATGTGTAGTTTTTTGTGTCCTCGAAGTCCTTGCTGTCGTTTTATCAAAAGTAATTTCGCTATTTTTTATATCCTTCGACTATTGCCAGCGATTTCCGTTTTGTCCTCTCTCTCTCTCTCTCTCTCTCTCTGTCTCTCTCTCCAGCACTCGTCAATAATTTCGTCTCATTTCATTCTTTGTCATAAAAATGGTCAGAAGCGGAGATGTGCCCGAAGAAATGTGGCAAGTTGCCGTAGCATTTGATGCATGCAATATGCAGAAAGTTTCCTATTTCAATAAAAAGCAAACGAACGACGTCGAATTGTGGATATAAATCTATAAAAATCTCTGCATTTAATATCGTAAAAATATCACCCCCGTGGCTGAAAGTCCTCGTGCAAGGCTTATCGTTTTTCCTGCTTTTCGGGTTTTAGTTGCTCTATTTCAAAGCGACAACAGCTGGCAGTTGTGCAACACTGTTGCAGGGTTGGCAGAAACCTGCTTGAAAATGTTTGGAAAATGTAGAAATTAATTTTGAATAATTTTTAAAGACTCCTTTGACTTATCTAGAACCCTGACATACTCCCAGCACTTTCCATTTTCATTCAATCACCTTTGCGTTCCCAGACATTCAGCATCTTTAGACAAACAATTGGTCTCAATTAGCACCAGCATAAAGCCCAATTTGGTTAACTTACTTGGCAAAGAAATAACCAAAGACAAGGCAAATATGCTGCAGGCAGAAGACCCTTAAGGAAATGCATTGCAATATTGTATAAAAGCCAGACGCAGTTTCCATAAAGGTGACAATCAAACCGCAGATTTTTATTAGCTGACATATTTATGAATATTATTAACATTTCGTTTGGCAAACATTAACTTTTATGCGATGAAACAACAACAGGGGACAGAGGCAGAGTCAGAGTCAGAGTCAGAGTCAGTCGAATGCAGAACAGGAAAATGCGCAAAAATGGAAATGTATTTTTGCATTGGGGGGCAAAAGGATCTGAGATCTGGCATTTGTATATACCATTGCTGATCCTGATGCCGGGCATTCCGGATGCCGAAGGGTGCGCGCCTCCGTGGCTCATTAATTTTTATACGCGGTGCGTGTGTGTGTGTGTGCTGTGCTCTGTGCTCCTCTCCTCTCCTCTCCCCCTGCTCTCTCACACACTGTTGATTGCAATAAAAACATATTTTATTAGTTGACGAAAAAGGATGCCCCAACCAAGGGACAACCAACCACCGTGTGGAGCGAAGAGCATCAAACGGAGGACCTCTGACGACTGCCTGTCAGCATAAATTCATTATTTATGATGCAATCAATGGCCCGAGCGTATGTCGAGCCCATCAAACTCATCAGCTCGCATCGGAGCGGTGCCATCATCCCGATGATGCTGTTGATCCCCTCTGCCACACAACGGAAGTTTGTTTATTTTATAGTTTCTGACGCCTGTCGCAGCTCCATATGAAGGCGCGAAAATTTCTTCCTTCTTGTCATGCTCCTTGGCCGAGAGTTCTGCTATTTGGTTGGAGATTTGAGACCGCTGAAGCCACACTGCCCTACAGGGTATTCTCGCATTCGTTCCTCAAATGTTGTGTGCAGATTTTTCGCAAACAAATTTGTGGCACGACGGGTTGTCCTTTTTTGGCCTGACAGTTATGTGTCTCAGAGTTTCTTTTCTGGCAAATTTGAATGCATTCTATGGACAGGGGTGGACCGGGGCATGTTTGTTTGCATATCGGGGGTGTGGCAGGGCATTACCAGAACTCAAATACATCTATGGATAATTTGCCATTTGGATAACTATTTAGTCGTGATTTTGGGTCTCAAATGGCAGGCAGCACGAAGAACTAATTAAAATGTTCGCTCAACTTGATGAATGGTCTGGGACTTCCTCTATATACAGATGGAACTTCCACCCTGTAATTAATACGCTGCGAATGATGAGTGTGTTCCATCATCATCATCATCATTATCAGTAGAAGTAGCATTATCTTGCGTGATTTGCTTCACCTCTCGCTGGGCGAAAGTTTCCTTCAACGCACATCCTGAGACTCCTTACTGAATGGCGGTCACGCATCGTCTCGTCATAATTTGGTTTTCTTTTCTTCTTGAATACATTTCCTATTTAATATTCATGCGAATCTGGAGGATGTCAGTTTGGGTTTTCCTTTTAATGACATTTCAATAATTAATGTATTTTCCCTGCTTTCATTTTCTTTCTTTTCTTTTTTTTTTTTTGTTGCTTCGTTTCCTGACGTGTGCGTGTCCGTGTCCGTGTCCGTGTCCTTCGTCTGGACTTCTTGACTGTATGACTAGATATCATCAATCAAAGTATATTTTTAAATGTTTTCGTTTTCATGGAGCCGCCGCTGTCTGTCGCCTTTCGTGGCTTATAAATGATGTTATTTTTTTCTTTTTATTTTTCTTCTATTTTGATTACAATTTTTGGGGGCGTTTTTTCCATAGGTTACAGAATTTGTAACCTCGTTTTTGAGCTGCTCTCTGTGGCGTCTAATCCAATTTCCTCTTCAGTTGCACAACTGTCATAATAGCCAGCGACGGCGCATGGCCATGGACTCTGTTTTCCAATTGATTACACGACACCCACGACTGCGGCTAATCCTCGAGCCAGGACAGGACCCTTGCACTCATAATTCCCTTACAGGAACATTTCTACTTTGCCGCACACAGTCCGATCGTAATTTCATTAGGCCTGCCATTAGTTGTTGGCTGATTTGATTTGATTTCATTTTATTTAACCCGAACATGGTTGGGGAGAAATATGGCCAAAAGAAAGAGCCACAAAAAATGAGTTTTACCAATATTTTGGGTTGTCAGAAAGGTATGCCAGAAGGCCATTGGGTTTATTTGATTACTGATGGAAATACCACCAAGAGACTTGATCTTCTTTTTAAGCAATGGGTATGCCCCAAGTCGATGCTCTCTTGCAGTTTAATATTTACCTTTTGTTTAGGGATTTGCCTTTTTGGGTCTGTTTGGGTCTTTGTTAAGTTTTTGCAGAAATATCTTTGGGTTTGCTTTGCTGTCTTTCTGTCTGTCTTTTGTGCCTGTGTTCGGCTAATCGAAATAATTCATTTAGAAAACAGAAAATAAAAGAACAGCAGAATCTGAAACGTCCTAAATGCCAGACAATTATGTGGAACGTATGGTACGAACAGATACAGATCAGTCAAGGTTAGGGCCCAAGAAAAATAAAAGGGATACGAAAACAATTCCTGGAAATTTATGGATAAACTTTTGTTTTGATTCGAGTTCACTTAACTCTGTTCGAGATGCTCTACCGATCGCTCCCGCCAGCCAGCCATTTGAACAGAACACTTTTCGAACTAATTAACAGCTGAGCGAGCCAGAAGTTTTTTGGCCAAATGGTTGCCAATCCCTTCATCCGTTTGCCAGGGATTAAATGTGTTCTGTCTGTGATTTTTACAGCTCCTTCTGCTGCTGCTGCTGCTGCTGCTGCTGCTTACAAATCGCTCGACATTTGGCGCAACTTCCACTCGAACATAATCATAAACTTGTGTTAATTATTTTTCATATGCTGCTGCCACACCCCCACCTTCGAGGCACAACTTTTATCTGTTTAACGTTAATTAGTTTTGTTTGGCAAAGTGAAATTTTTGATTTCTTTTTCCGCGAGAGCGGGTAAACTTTTCATGAACTTTTTTTCGGGCAATCAAAGTGAATTGAACTGCAGGATGTGCTGGATGCAGTTTCGGCAGCTGCATAAGTGCAAAAGTTTAATTAAAAGTCCTTGTCGAGCGGCGCCCAAGCCATATCCTCGCTTGCTGACGAGACCCTCTAGGATTGCACATTGATTTTTTTGTTGCTGCTGCTGCTGCTGCTGTTCTGCCTCCGAGCACTTTGGCCAAAAATTAACTTAAGAATGCAAATTGTTTTGTTAGCACCTAATTTTTTGACATTATCAAGGGGTCGCCGCTGCAGGGACGGGACTCCTCCGCTGCTACAAAGTTTCGCAGCGCAAAAATCTTGGGAAAATATTTTTGTACGAGCATTTCTTTTTTGCATAATTGAATTTTCCCTGCGTGTTTGACTGCCGCTTGTTGAACAACGTTGTCGGAGTGGCTGAAACTTTGCCAGAGTGGAAAAAGTTCGTCTAGATGTAACAATTTTCCCCCAAACAACATAAAGGGAATGGGGCTTGTGTGTAATCATGCCAGTGCCGATAAATGCCATACTTTAGTTTTATATATTGCATACATTTTATATATTATATTCTATATTTGCAGATCGAACCTAAACCAAGTATGAGAATACGAACTGCCGTGATTTATGTGAGTAAACAATTACCGACGGAACTATTTTGAAATCTTTAAAGTACTCGGCTGCCGTCGGAAAAACATTTAACGCAAGTGATGTTCAGCTTCTATGTAAATTAATGTTTCCAATATATTTTATTTTGAAAGAAGAGCGCAGTTTAACATTAAATAAAATCCATCAAAGCCGTCGGTAAAAAATAAAGAGCACTTGCCTTCAGAATTAGTTTATTTTAAATTTGTTTTTCTGGTCACAGGTTGATCTTTTATCCAGGGGTAAACCTCTTGTGTATGCAATGTCAAGATCAAGAAGGAAAACGCCGTCGGAAATGTGATGAAAACAATTGATTTATTTCATATCTCGAACATCCGACGGCAAAACCTTCTTCAAAAATATAAATTCCCGCAGAATCGACAGCTTGTTCCTGAATATTTGGCAAGAGTTCATCAATTGTGTTCCGTCATGTGCTTCCGCCTGCGTCTTTAATCTATGTATAAATGAGCTGAAATATTACCGCCATCAATAAATGAAATATATACGACTGTGTGTGCTTTTCGTTTACATTTTCTCATTGTTTGTTTTATTGACTTTTATGTTTGGCAAAAAATTGATACAATTTCTGGCCAACCTTCAGCGTCGACATTCGTTTCAGTATTCTTCTTGTTTCGTGTTTTGTTCTTGACATAAAAAACTTGGAAAAAAATAATATCGCTTACAATTGATCTTACAAACTATTTCAGATTACATAAATATACATCGAGTTGGGAGTCGGGAATTCATTAAAATATGCTTAACTTAACTGAAATTATTGCTAGAGAAACTATTTTTTTGTTTTCCGTACAAAATGTTTTTCTTTTTTGTGTGAAAATATTCTTTAGGGACATTTTTTGTTGTATAATTTTTTCGTAGAAACAAAACCATTATCACAATCGCTTTGATGAGTAAACTATAAAGAGGTTTGTCGGGTGGGAGTCCTGGGGCAGTGGTAGTCGGGTGGTATTGGGCAGGTTGAAATATATGAATATCCTGGACAGAGGTGTGGCTGATTCATGACTGGGGTTTTCCACTTTGTACTTGGAATTCTGGACTGGATTGTAGTTCTCTTCTCTTTGCTGCTGCTGCTTGGCGCTCCTCTCCGCTCCTCGGCTCTCTCTATCTCTCTCGGAACTGCTCACTGTGAAGGCTTGCGGTATTTGCTGCACTTGCGGCCGGCCACCGACCGTGGAAGGCACTGGCTGGGCGCACTGTCCATGAACTGGCGTAGGGTCTCGAGCACGATGGTGGCCAGGAAGCGCCACTGGGAGTCGCGTAGGCGCAGCAGCTCCTGCTCCTGTTGCGCCGCCTTGCGCAGCAGAGTCGCCTGGTCGGGTATGTAAAACGCCACTGCC